>NC_056737.1:1298558008-1298858008 GCF_019279795.1 Protopterus annectens | reverse complement strand
ACACAGAAATAGAGCACGTCTGGCACAACAGATTTCTACCCCAAGGAATCCTGTACTTACTGAATAAACTTCCTATGCATGTCAAGCAATATTTACACATGGTCTGTATTCAGTAGTATTCTGAATGAATAGCACAGAAATCATAAATCCTCTTTGGGGTATATAGCATAGTGCTTCCTGACCATGGAGCCTAACTCACTCGACAATGTTCATGCTTAGCTGACTACGCTTATCAATGGTCTTTTTAACTGCATGTCTAGTATATACCCATAAACTTATCAACCTAATATATAATTACTAAGCATCTTACAAATGTGCATGCTGCATATAGAATACATATGCAGACAAAACATCAGTTTGTAGATGAATGTACTTCTATAATCCATCTCATTTGAATGTCATTATATGGTCCTTAGTATATACTACTAACCAAACCAATTTTCATATTACTATGATTGTGCTATATATATCTCTGAATTGCACATGCCCTGCATGACAACACTTACTACATAGTTTAGTTTTACACACTGCTATTTTGACTTTCAGAATACCCCTGCTGTGTTTTATGTCCTGTAAGAGTACCAACTATACACACACATATAACAAGGTACCTGTAAACAAGCATTTAATTGTTTATTTTAATAAGTAATGAAAACAACAAATATATGTGCACTGTACTATCCAGGGTACCATGAATTAAACTTAACCTCTTTGAAATCATTTGATTTATTCCCCTCATTTCTTTACTCAGCTGTTTTTTACTTATTAATTTCAGCTTGATAACCATGTAAGTGGGAGGCTAACAGACCCTTTTGAGTCAACCTAAGCTCTATGGTGCAAGATAAAAATAGAAAATTGTAAATAGAATTATACCACTTTCTGAAAGAATGTCAAACTGTTTGGCAAAATGCAGAAGTGGAATTCAAGCAAGATGATAGCTGACAAAATATGAGAAATGGAAATGAGGTCAAACTATAACAACTTTGCAGGCTAGAATGGCATTACTGCTCATGCCTGAAATATTTAGGTTCATAGGTTTATACTAGGCTATCTGCCCTAAGGCATTTATAAGCCTAGCCCAAATTTTTGTGGCTTACGCCACCCCTTGTATGAAAAAATACTGTGCCCATTAGTTTGTTGTGCCTCTGTCCAGCAGTGACACAGAGATGATTCCTGGGGTAAACCTACGATCTCCCATCCACAGGTCTAGATTTCTCTTGAACAGAGTCAGCGAGGTGCTCTGCCTCACATGGACCGGGATTTTATTCCACAGCATAGGGAGTCTCTGAGTGATAAATCTATCCCTCCAGCACGTCCTATTTATATCCGTGCTAAGGTTTAAGTCGCTTGCTCTAGTGGTTTTGGTGGATTTGGATTTTTGAGGTGGAGCATGTCCATTAATTCGGGTTGGACATGGCCTTGTATGTCAGGCACATGTCACCTCTGAGCAGACGGTATACGACTGAATAGAGCTGGAGTTTCTTCAATCTGGCAGCATATGACAGATTTTGGAGTCCCTTTATCCTTTTGGTGAGGAACTTTTGGGGTCTCTCCAATTGCTGCAGATGTCGGGTGAGATACATCCCGAATGGGGCATTGTACTCGATCATTGGTCTGATAAGTGAAGAGTACAGGGGAACAATAACCTCACTAGATCTGGATGAGAATCCCTTCATGATCAGGTGGGCAATGTAGAAGGTCTTTCTAACCACTTTAGCAATGTGAGTGTCAAAAGAAAGGCCACTGTCAACCTGGGTCCCCAGGTCCCTGATAACCTCTTCTGTGCTTAGTGGATTGCCACCTATATGGTAGCTTGGGGTTACCTTGTTTTTCCCGAAGGGTATGACTATACATTTTTTGGCGTTTAACTTCAGGCCATGGCTCTGGCACCAGCTATCTGTTTCCGTGAGTCCCTTCTGAAGGATATCCGTGTCTGATGCACTTTCCACTATGGCGCCCAGTTTGCAGTCGTCTGCAAACTTTGTCAGCCAAAGTCCTCCTATGTTGGCCTGTACTTCTGAGAAGTAGATGCCAAACAATAGGGGCCAAGGACCGAGCCCTGTGGGACACCACTTGTGACCGGCTTGGAGTCTGACACAGCGCCAGCAACTCTAACCCTGTGGGTTCTGTCCTTAAGCCAGTTTGCAACCCATCTTGTGACATATGGGTTTACATTTAAGCTGGTAAGTTTTTCTACAATACCCGAGTGGGGTATTGTGTCGAAAGCCTTTGCAAGGTCAAGGTAGGCTGTATGGACTGCCTTTCCCTCATCAATGGCCTTGGTGACTGTTTCAAGAAGTCGACCAAGTTCAAAAGGCATGATCTTCCCTTGACAAAGCCAAACTGGGTCGGGTCCAATGTCTGCAAGTCCCCTATATCTTTGTTTATGAGCTCCATTATGATCCTCTCCATAGCTTTGCAGACTAGACTTGTTAAGCTTATGGGGCGGTAATTACCAGGGTCCGTAGAGGCCGCCTTTGTGGAGTGGGACTACAGTTGCCGTCGCCACTCCTTGGGCACGTATCCTGTGGTAAGGCTGAGATTAAACAGCTGCCTTATGTGCGGGTTTAATTCCTCATTTAGCTCGTGTAGCACACAGCCGGGGACACCATCCGGTCCCACTGATGCTGTGTTTTTAGCTTTAGAGAGTGCAGCTTTCACCTGCGCATTTGAGATGTCCGGGAGGCTACACTCGGCTGGGATAGTTATCTCTCCTTTAG
The DNA here is from genome assembly GCF_019279795.1 of Protopterus annectens. NCBI lineage: Eukaryota > Metazoa > Chordata > Ceratodontiformes > Protopteridae > Protopterus > Protopterus annectens. The sequence continues at coordinate 1,298,855,288 of NC_056737.1, read as the reverse complement.
GGGGGGGAGGGGGGTGAAGTTTGCACTGAACCTGTCTGCCAGTATGTTGGCAATGTCTGTGGGTTCAGTGATTTTTGTATCATTCTGGACTAATTCTGAGCATATCTGGGAGTTTCCAGCCAGGTTCCTAACATAGCTGAAAAAGGCCTTATGATTGTCCTTTGAATCCATGGCAATTTTTCTCTCAAAATTGGCCTTAGTTGATTTTATGAGTGCTCGTATTTTTTACTAATAATGATCAGGGGTGACTTCCCTTTTATGGATTTTGTTCTATCATGTAATAGCTTTCTCCTCTTATTGTAAAGTTTGTTAATGGCTGGGGTCCACCAGATTGGACGTTTGCCCTTTGTGGAAAGAGTCTTGGTTTTATTTGGGATTGCCTGATCCATGCAGTCCTGGAGTTGTTCATAGAAGGCATTTGTAAGGGCTTCCGCAGCTTGGGTTGTGGTTTCCACTGGCTCAGGGGCCTTGAAGGATACCACACCAGTCTTGAGTAGTGTGAAGTTTGCTTTAGAAGTTCTTCACTATGGTCTTTTTGTTTGGGGTGGGGGCGGGATGTGGATTTCCAGTGAGATTAGTTTATGATCAGATCTCACCAATGAGGGATATACTTCCGGTATGGAGCATTTTGTCCCCATGTTTGTGACAATGAGATCTAGTATATTTTCTCCTCTCGTGGGAACAGTGACTAGCTGTTCCATGGCATTTGAATTTATGAACTCCAGGAACCGTTGGGCTAGAAAGTTAGGGCTTGAGTAATGTTCCCAGTCTATATTCGGGTAGTTGAAGTCACCCAATATGATGGTGTTTGGAGATACATTTATACCCTCCAGTGTCTTCAGGAAGGCTGTGTGGGGTTCCTGAGTTTATACATATGTAAAATGTATAAATATAAATAAGCTATTTAATTGAGTGGCTATGTTAAGTATAGAAGGATCTCTCCATTTTTATTTATTTTTGCAGTTTTATGCGCTACGGTGTTCTTTAAACTAATGAGTTTGTATTACAGATGTTTTGCATTGTCGTGATTCATCAAATTGTCTCTTTGCAACAAAATAATACACTTGCCTTTACTTGCAATTTAAACTGTTTCACTGTAAACATGTTACATTATATCAAAAGTATCTCTATCTATGCCTAGATATGAGAGTTATGAAAAATAAATAAAACCACAACTTCACATGGAACCTGTGTGTCTGCTTGCTTGCTTATTTTGCAAAATAAATGAAACTACAACTTCACATGTAAGATGTGTCTGTTTACCTGTTTATGTATGAAGTTGTACTGACTGGTTCTAATTAGAAACAAAAAAAGTCTATCCGGTGTATATGAATATACATGCACTAAAAGCCATTCATTTCTTGTGATTTCATGACATTTCAGTTATAATTGAAGGCATACCTCTCAACCTTATAGTGCAGAGAGAAAAGCCTTGACAGAAACATTTAATTGGCTAAAAGAGTTAGGAAAGTCCAAGATAAAAGAGTAGAGGGCAGTAACTTTACTCAAAAAGTGTTATACAACAGTACTGTACAAGCAGAAGACAAAGTCCATATTACTCAAAGATGACTAGTTACTCCCCAGCAAATACCCTCTCTACCACTTTATCCCCCAATGGTTCCTAAAGCATGGGTCCTCACTGTGCTGTGCTCTACAGAGCTAAACATAGTACAGCAATGAACTCTGATAACATCCAGGGATGCCGCCTATATAGTTTGAAATATGACTCCCTCAGGCACACTAGAATGTGTATTCAGCCACAGCCTCCAGACAGGCTTTGTCCCTGGGGATTGCAGTACTGCAACGATCATCCCTCTACATAAAGATGGACCATCAACAGACCCAGGGAACTACAGACCCATAAGTTAGACTAGTCTTCTATACAAGGCTAAGGAAAAAAAGTGATCATTCATCTAATAAATATATAGGAAATCTTCAAACACTGGACCCATCCCAGTTTGGTTTCATCAAGAGTTGGTCACAGCTACTAAACCTAGTGGACTACTTTGTGAAGGCCACATGAGCCATGGATGATGGGCAGAAAAGTGCATGCTGCCTACCTTGATCTGGTAAAGGCATTCAGCAAACTACCTCACTTAGGTATTGTACATAAACTCAAAAATTTAGACATACATATGTAACCCGATGGATAGTCAAATGGCTCATGGATAAGATGCATGAAGTTAGGGTGGGGTATCCTCCACCACCAACAGGCCTGTTAATGGTGGTGTTTCACAGGACTGAGCACTTGGATCTCTCCTGCTTAGAATACATTTCTTTGAAGTCATAGCAATTATAGAGGGTCTTTGGTTGACCAAATCTACAGATGACTGCAAGTTGGGTGCAATGACTTGATTCCTGCAAACATGTAGATATCACTGAGAAGGGTCTGAGAGCAAAGTAACTGGTGCCAGAACTATAGCCTAATACTCAATGCAAAAAACGCATATTTATACCCTTTGGGAAGATGACCACCCCTGAAAGTTACAACACTGATAACATTCTTCTGAGAGTAGACCCAGTGGTAAGGGACTTGAGAACTCAAGTTAACAGTAACCTGAACTTGGATTACAATGTGTCTGTGGTGGTGAGAAAATCCTTCTGTGTGGGGCAAGTTATAAATTGTGGCATGTCATCCAGATCGAAGGAGATCATAATCCCACTATGCTTATCCCTCATTAGACCAATAATCGAGTACACTGCACTCTTCAGCATGTACCTGACCAGGTATTTGAAACAACCATAATGGCCACAGAGATTCCTCACTAAAAGAGTACAGGGTGTAAATAACATGTCCTATGTGGGAAAACCCTAAACCCTTGTCCCTGTACTCAGCCTCCTATAGACTACTGAGGGGCAATCTATACCTAGCCTACAAGGCCTTCTCTGATCCAGCTCTGATGGATATACTACACATTCACAAAACAAACAGCACCAGAATTACCCAATCTAAGTACCTAAACCTCATCTGTGACATAAGCAAAATATGTTGGAGGAACAGGCGTGTGTGTGAGAGATTACCCTTTTTCTGGAAAGACGACCCATTTATGTGAAACTGAGCTCTTCTTTAAAGCCTGTTCAAATAACATTTGGACTAACGGATGGGAAATCATAAATTCAACCCTGCTCGTCACCTGTGGCCTTTATGGACAGCAGCAGCTTATAGATGCTCTAAGGTACAGGAATACGCCAAAGTCTTTCTAGTCCTTGGACACTGATACTTACGAAAACTGGGGCAAGAATGGCTAGGCTTAAAAAGGCTCTAGGGCCATTAGACTGGTAACCTCCAATGAGGATTTCTTCTACTGAGTTGTAAATGCATGAAATTGCTTTCCTTACAAATTTATGCAACAAGAAGATGCTGGAATCCAGGAATACATACAATAACCAAAATCAGCTATAGTGGAATGTAGAAAAAGGTAGGATACTGGTTAGCAATGAGCTTCTCTTTAAATAAGCTATACTTTACTGGGTAGGACATTGATGTATACTATGTACTTTATATAAGCATACATCATGGACAAAAGCAAGTTAAAAAATAAAAAAAGACAACTGGGTACACAAGTCCCAGGAGAAAAAATCCTCACTGGCTCCAGGACTGTAAAAACTAACAGTGTAGAATCTTCTAAGACACACAAACATTCCAACAATGGGGTTAGGAGTTGGATGCCCCTGCCCCATTGTAGAAAGTAGTAGTAGTCCACAAAAACTGATAAGCCAGAAAAGAGACATAAAGATGATAAAGTGGACTACTGACGATAAGAAAAAAATTATGTATTGTTACTATTACGCAAAAAGCCCAGAATTTCCAGATAGAGAGAACTCAGAGAAAAAAAGCACAGACTTTACATGGTGCCCTACAGGGGGAAGAGTTGTACAGATCAACCGCTTTGGACATCTACTGTGGTGTGCAGTATCCTCAAGACAGGAGAACACGGATCACAGACTGCACACCACGGCTGGGCTTGCCACTCAACAGTGTAAAATATGGCTCTAGGTGATTTGGTCATGTTGACTAATGTAGCCAAGGGGGCATGGGTAGTTACCGGTGATAAGTGGGTTGAGGACCTGGCCTAATCTGAGCTAGGCCAGGGACCCATGCTAATGGTGGGAGGGGTATATGTGCCCCTATTGGCCAATGTGTGCCCACCATAAAGCCCAGCAGCATTGGGTCAATAAGCTATTGGACTGCCAGTGTCTAGTTGCCCAGCCTGGGTTACCTGGGATAGCACTGTTGAGTGACAGCTGGACATAAAACCAACCAACCTGCCAAACATGAACTGAGAATTGCTACACTTAATGAAAATTCACTGACATGATGCAGCTTGGAAGTCAATGCCATAATGATACTGGTGATCCAAGAGACAAGATGAAGGGCAGTAGAGCAAAGCCACTTGGCTTGGGATCCAGACTCTACTACTCAGAAGGGGGACAGGCTAGAAAAGGTGTAGGAATTGTGGTGAGAGAGAGGCTTCAGAAGACATTGAGGGATATCATCAGAATTAATGACAGACTCATGGCAATTAGACTCCACTATAAAGACAGGGCAGTATTCATAACCTCAGCCTATGCCACACAGCAGAGTTGTGATTGCGAGGAAAAGAGTGCATTCAGACAGTAGCTGCAGGACCTACTAGATAAAGAAGGACAACATGAATTGGTGTTGATAATGGGCGACTTGAATGTACATATCGGGACAGACAGAAGAGGATATGAGGACTGCCTGGGTCCACATGTGTGGGGCAACAGGAATAAAGGAGAAGCCATTCTAGACTTCTGTCTGGCAAATGGTTTAATAGCAGCCAGCACATAGTTCAGAAAGAGAGACAGTCACAAAACTGCATACAAGAGTAACTATCATGCAACTCGGGTAGACTTTCTCCTAGTAAGGAAAAAGCACTGGGGTAGGATCCATGTTTGCAAAGTCATCTCCAGTGAAACAGTTGGTCCACAGCATAAACCACTAGTTGCCACAATCAGCTGCAAGCAGTGGTCAGAGAAGGATCTAAGGTCAAAAGAGACCAGGCTGAAGACCTGGAAGTTGACTGGAGAGAAAGTACAACACTTCAAGGAATTACTCAGAGCTCTAGCACCCCAAAAAGAGGAGGAAATAGGTGGAGATGAACAAGAATGGCAGTGCCTAAAAATGGGTCTGTATTATGTCAACGAAATGGCATTACAGCGACTGCCTTTTCACTGACACATATAGACTGATCTCTAAAAACAGCAAAAACCCAGTTAACCGATTTTTTTCCCAAGGGGGAAAAAAATCTGTCAACCAACAAAACACTACACACAAAACATTACAAAGTTGGGGGCTTTGCCCCCCACATCCCCCTTAATTATACCAACGCCGAGATTGCACTACAGTGGGGTAAAGGGCAATGTCATGGCTCAGGCCAAGTGATTTCTTTCCCTTTTTCAGATCTTGACCTGTATGTTTTGGCTAAATGGCATTCACTGTAATGCTGTTTCGCTGACAAAATATAGACCCCCCCCCTAAAAACAGCATGTGTTTGGACTACAGAAAAAATATGTAGCCGAGCCAGGTATGGAAATAAGGTACATAAGGAAAGCTGGTGGTAGAATGCAGAAGCCCAGGAAGTCATCAAAAGAAAGAAGGAATGCAAGAAGAAGCGGGAGATAGAAAAGACTGACCAGGCTAGAAAGGACTACTGGTTGGCTAACAATGAAGCCAAGAAAGAAGTTGTAATAGTAAAGAATAGGGCATCGAAGGCACTCTACCAATTTCTGGAAAGTGACTCAGTAAGTGGCACAAAGAAACTATATCAGGTTACAAGGCAAAAAAGATAAAGAAGATAGTCAGACACCCTTCATAAGGGATTTATTTTTATTTTACAGTTTGTTTACCGGGATAGTCCATTGGGGCAAGAATGGATTCCTGAGGAGAAAAGCTCCATGAACAGTAATATAATATGAAGACAATGCATTTACATTTATGTAATACTACTGAAGAACGATGGTATTACATAACATGATAAAAAAATGTATGACTACAGTGAAAATTCAGTTAAAAAAGTAAAAGCTTAAATTACAGACACACGCACACAAATAGGTCAATAAAAATAAGAAAAAGCCATTGGTGCATATTTCTGTTAAGTTTGTTAGAATGTGAAATAACACAGGGTAGGCATTATAGTTTTACATAAAATCTTAGCAGAGTTAAAGTAGGATGGGGATAAGAGGTGTTAATTGTTGAATATAAGAAGGGTGGAACAATAAGAAAAAAAATAAGTAGAGCAAGAGTAGGAGTAAATGACAGAAATTAAGATGGTAGTAGTTAGAGAAGCTCAGTATGATGGTGAAGAGAGAAGTAAAGGAGTGTGAGAAATGGGGAAAAAAGGGGCGAGTCATGTGGGATGAGAGCAGGAACATTCCCAGAGGGTTTTGAGATAGAAATGAAGCAGGATCTTAAAAGTAGAGTGGTTGTCTGTAGTACGAATAAGAGGTGGCAGGGAGTTCCAGAGGTGAGTTAGGGAAAAGGATAGTAGGTATTTGCCAGGAGGATGAGCAGGCTTGTGCAGTTCAAGCAAATTCTGGTTATTGGATCTTAGACGTCTGTTGGGTAGGTGCATTTTGAAGGAGGAGGCAAGGGAGGGGCAGATGGAGGGATTAAAGATGAGTTTATGGGCATGAGTAAGTTGAATATAGGTAAGATGGTTGGGAAGTTCGTGCCAACTTAGTTTGTGAAGGGCATTACAGTGGTGGGAGGAGGATTTACAGCCAGTAGCAAACTTCGAAATTTTGCTATAACAGGAGGATAGTTTTGTTTTTAGAGAAGACTGAAGGTTGGTAAGAAGTGGGGCACCATACAGGAGAGAAGGAATAAGAAAGGTGTTGGAGAGTACAAGTGTAGTAGTGGGAGTGATATAACGGTTATGGCAGTAGAGCTTGCCTAGTTTCTGGTGGGTTTTCTTTATATTAGTTAGTAGGTGGGTATCAGATTTTAACTATATAAGGACTCCTAGTAGCTTTACATGGGGGGCTACCTCGAGAGAGGTATTGTTTTGGCTAGCAATGGAGAATGAGTTCTTCTCTATAATGGTACTTTTTGAAGGAGAAAATAACAACCTTCGTTTCTGATGCATTGAGGATAGGTGGTTGTCTATCACCCAACGTTCGGTATAACAGAAAGCATCATGAGTTAGTAAGAGTGGAGGTGGAAGTGGCGGAGCAGATGATTGCAGAGTCATCTGTATATTGAATCAGTTTAGCACTAGGAATGTTCTGGTGAAAGTCATTTATGAAAATGTTGAACAGTAGGAGACCCAATATGGAACTCTGTGGTATGCCTGTAGGTGTATTAAGGAAGAAGGAGGTGGCTTTTTTCCATTTTACAGCTTGTTTCCAGCAACAACCTGCTCACCAGTCCACAGGACATCAAAGGCAGATGGAAGGACTATTTCCAGTAGCTTCTGAATGAAGAAAACCCCACAGAAGCTGTACTGCCACTGAAACAGCCTACAAGTGAAGAGGAGGAGTGCACCCTAGAAGAAGTAAGAACAGCACTAAGGAAAGTGAAGTCAGGGAAAGCAGCAGGCTCAGATGAGGTTACAGCAGATATGACAAAGATGCTGGGTGAGATAGGGGAGAAATGGCTCTTGAGGGTACTCACAGCAGTGTGGAGAGAAAGGTGTATTCCAGATGACTGGTGAATAAGCATACTCATGCCAGTGTACAAGAAGAAAGGGGACATCCACAACTGTGGGCAGTACAGAGGCATCAAACTCCCATCACACTGCATGAAAGTTCTGGAGAGGGTGACTGATAAACGGATATGTAGAGTAGTAGATTGTAAAATGGGAGATGAGCAGTTTGGTTTCAGATCAGGATGTAGCACAATTGACCAGATGTTTGAAGTGATACAGATACTTAAGAAGAAGCTAAAGATGACGAGAGTCTCCAACTGAGCATTCTGAGACTTGGAGAAAGGATATGATAAGGTCCCAAGAAAGCTGATCTGGGCAGTACTGCGGTAGTCTGTAGTCCCAGAAACATTTGTAGAATTAGTGCAGGCTATGTCAAGGACCCAATGACTCAAGTATGAACAGTGTTCGGCCTCACAGAGGGATTTCCCAGCGAGAGTGGGTGTACACCAGGGTTCAGCTCTGAGCCCACTGCTGTTCATACTGCTGATGGACTACATTAGCAAACGGGTTGGAGGGGACAGATAAAGTTGCTGTATGCAGATGATGTGGCAATACAGGCAGACTCTGAGCAAGAACTTCAGCAAATGATAGGAAAATGGAATGCAAAACTGAAGGCACATAGGATGAAACTAAGCATAGATAAGACAGTGGTAATGGTAGCAAATAGGGGAAATCAGAAGAACCTGAGAATGGAGACAGAACAGTGGAACAGGTAAACTACTTCAAGTATCTGGGATGGTGGTTGAGGAGAAGGGAAGTCTGAATGAAGAGGTCAAAGCTAGAATTAGAGGCACTGCAGCCAACTGGCATAGAGTGTCAGGTGTAGTGTAGTGAATGACAGAAGAATGCCAAATAAGCTGAAAAGTAAGGTGTGCAAGACAATGGTGTGACCAGTACTACTATGTGGTACAGAAACCTGGGCAGTAAAGGTTGAATAGCTGAAGAAGCTACAGGTGATGGAAATGAAGTGCCTGAGAAAGGTGGCAGGATGCACACTGTGGGACAGACAAAGAAATGAAGGCCTAAGAGCAGAATCCAAAGTAGCTCTAATTGCAGAAAAGATCAAATAGAACAGATTACGGTGGTTTGGACAAGTTCAGAAAAGCAGAAGACAATCTCGTGAGGAATATTTGGGACAGACGGGAAGAAGATAAGAGGAAGCGAGAATGTCCAGCAAAGAGGTGGATGGATTGTGTGAAAGAAGATCTGTGGCAGTCAGGCATGAGTGTTGTAAAAGGCAGGAGTGCGGCACTGAACCAAGAGAGTTGGGACAGTTAACACGATACCCTGACCCAATGTAGAAAAAATGGGAAAGGGGGGGCTGATGATGATGGGAAAAAGAGATCTGATTTGCTGCAATATTTATGCAAAGGAGAAAGCCAAAGTAATCAGTACCAGAAAGCATCTCCAATGATAAAATGTAAAAAAATAAATAAATAAAAAAAATATTTTATTTTTTTAAACAGACAAAACTTTTAGTTATGTACTCACCATAACTTCAGATGTTTGGGATCCATCTCGCCTACATTCTGACTGATGGGTTCGGAGCCGATCCCTCGGCTCCGACTCGGCACGCTTATGCCAAAGAGCGAAGTCTCTTATTGGCTGAGCTTACTATATCCCAGGATGCACCACTACCAGTCCCCCAGATCTAGTTTGTCCGCATACATGCACACATGCACGCACTGCTTATATAACATCGTCAGATGAAACAAGATAAAACAGTAGAACTCAAAACCGTTCAATCTCTTCTGATCTCCAAGGCCGGGGAAGGAGGGTGGGTATTAGGAATGTAGGTGAGATGGATCCCAAACATCTGAAGTTATGGTGAGTACATAACTAAAAGATGTTATGTGATCCTATCTCGCCTACATTCTGACTGATGGGACAGCGTCCTAGCACCTGAATCCTGGGTGGCTCACTGGAAAACACTCCTGAGTACCGTGGAACCAAATGATGCTCGCCCTTTAGATGCCACATCCAATTTATAGTGGGAAATGAAAGTGTGCGGATTGGACCAAGTAGCCGCAGCACAAATCTCAGAAATAGCGAGCTTGGAATGAAAGGCTATAGAAGTAGCCATAGCTCTGGTAGAGTGGGCTTTGATAGATGTTGTAAGTTGCTTATTTGAAGAGGAATAAGCCTGAGTTATACAATCTCTAATCCATTTGGAGATGGTAGCTTTTGTGATGGTTTTACCCAATTTATTGTCTGAGAAGGACACAAACAACTGGTCTGATTTCTGAATTTGCTGAGTCCTGTCTAGATAGAAGCGCAAATGCCTGTGAACATCCAATTTATGGAGAGTGTATTCTGCTTCATTGGAGAATTTTGGAAAGAAAACTGGTAGCTCTAGAGATTGTTGGAGACAGAGATTAGAACAGACCTTTGGGACAAAAGATGGGTTAGGCCTAAGTGATACTCTATCCTTGTGAAAAATCAAGTACGGTGGTTTGATAGATAGGGCTTGAAGCTCTGAAACTCTTCTTGCAGAGGTAATTGCAACTAAGAAGGCAGTTTTCCAAGACAGATATTTTAACTCACATGTAGCAGCCAGTTCGAAAGGGGAAGATGTTAATGCACGAAGCACCAAATCAAGATCCCACGGAGGCGCAGGATGAAAAACTGGGGGTCTTAACAGCCCCGCACCTTTAATGAAAGTTTTGCATACTCTGCTGCTCATCAACGGTGGATCCATGGATTCGTGAAATTTAGAGATAGCTGCCAGTTGGACTTTAATAGTAGATACTGAAGATCCTTGATTAAACAAGGATGTTAAAAATTTCAAAACCTCTGGGATCGGGGCAGTGATAGGGTCTAAGCCCCTGAGTTGAGCCCAGATAGCAAACCTCTTCCACTTACTGAGGTACAATTTCTTAGTGGTGGGTTTGTGGGCCGAAGATAAAATGTGAATAACTTCCGGGTCTAAGGTTTGATTTCTGACTAAGGTCGGAAGTGGAGGAGCCAAGCTGTCAACTTCAAAGTGTGAAGGGACTGGTGTTGTCGCCCCGACTGATGAATTAGCAGATCCGGAGTTAGATCTAAAACCCACGGATCGTCCACCGCATGTTTCTTCAGGTAGGGAAACCATACCTGACGAGGCCAGTGCGGAGCAATTAGTATCATTGTGGACCCCAATTGAGAAGCTTTCTGTATGACTTTGGGGAGAAGTGGAATCGGAGGAAAGGCATAAAGTAGCCCTGTTGGCCAAGGTTGTGCTAGAGCATCCATAGTTGCTTCCCCCTGATGTGGAGTCAAGGTGAAGAACCTTTTGCACTTTGTATTTTGTGGTGTTGCAAACAGGTCGCAGCACGGCGTCACCCATCTTCTGAAAACCTGAGCTGCTACTGTTTCGTTCAGGGACCACTCGTGAGGAGAGAGAATTGTCCTGCTTAATCTGTCTGCCAATATATTTGATTTCCCCGGAATGTGGGTCGCTACCAAGAAACGGCTGGTAGCTACAGCCCATTCCCACACCCTCATGGCCTCTCTGCAAAGGGGGTAAGATCTGGTCCCTCCTTGTTTGTTTAGATACCAGACCACCGACATGTTGTCTGTGTGGATGGCGATGATGCCCTGAGGGAGAAACTTGTGTAAGGCCTGTAGGGACAGAAGTACAGCCCTCATCTCCAATACATTGATGTGGAGAAAAGTTTCGTCTGGAAGCCAGGAACCCTGAACTAACCTGCCCAGACAATGCCCCCCCCCCACCCTGTCTGGGAGGCATCTGTCGTCAGGGTGACCACTGGAGGGAATAACAAAAGGACTTCCCTGATTTAGATTGGATGTCTGAAGCCACCAGCGAAGGTCCCGTTTGCACGTTTCTGTAATCATAATGGGGTGATTGAGGGGAAGATCCTGAAAGGACCATTGAGTCGATAATAGCCACTGAAGGACCCTCATGTGCAATCTTGCCAGAGGAACTAGAAGAACCGTGGCAGACATCGAACCTAAAAGTTGCAGGACCATCCTGGCTGGGGCCTTGGATCTTGAAAGCAGGGCTTGAACTTGGCCTTGTAAAGTTTGGATCCTTTCGATAGGAAGAAAAACGTGCATCAATTTTGAGTCTATCTCTGCTCCTATGAACCTTATGCGCTGAGAGGGCAGCAAGACAGACTTTGACCAATTGAATGTAATTCCCAGGGTAGCACCCAGGGAAAAGGTGGCTTTGAGGTTGTCCATTAGTAGATGACAGGTGGTGGCAGTCAGGAGCCAGTCGTCCAGATAGGGAAACACTTGGAATCCAAGACTCCTCAGGTGAGCAGTTACTACTGCCAAACATTTGGTGAACACCCTGGGGGCTGTGGTGAGACCAAAGGGCAGAGCACAAAATTGGAAATGACTGTCTCCCAGGCTGAAGCGCAGATACTTCCTGGACGCCCGATGTATCGGTATGTGATAATAGGCGTCCTTGAAATCTATGGAGCACATCCAAACATCCTTCTCCAATAATGGGAGAATGGATTGTAACGTGACCATTCGGAATTTGGATTTCGTGACGGATTGGTTTAGTCTGCTGAGATCCAATATTGGTCTCAGGTCCCCTGTCTTTTGGCACTAAAAGAACCTTGAGTAATTTCCGGATCCGATCTGGTCTGTGGGGACCGGTTGGATGACTCCTTTTTCTAGCAGCTTTAACGCTTCTGCGGCTGCAATTTCCCTTTGACTGGGTGGTGGGTCCGGGATTTTTTTGGACGGTGGGGGTGAGTGCGTGAAGGGAATGGTGTAACCTCCGGTAATAATCCGAAGCACCCATCTGTCCTGAGTGATTGACTCCCAGGCTTTTAGGTGCTTGGCAAAACGGCACCCGACTGGCTCCGGAGAAGCACAGCCGGGCAATCCCTCATGAAGTGTGGGAGGCTGAAGAGCCACGAAAGGACTCGCGGTCTCCAGAATTGCGGGGCCCTCTGCCGCCTCTGGGACAGTGTCTCCCAGAAAAATTTCCCCGTCCTCTGCCTCTGGAAGGGGAATCTTCCTGCTGTTGATGGAAAAACTTACGTGATTTGCGGAACCACATCTTCCCTCCTCCTTTAGCCTTGGGATAAGGCCGAAAGGGAGTGGAATAACGTGCACCTACGGCAGATAAAGTTTTTCCTTCTTGCTCACAGCGGGTAAGAGTGTCTTTAACCTTAGGTCCAAACAAAGAGGACCCATCAAAGGGAGCGTCGTGAAGGAAGACTTGAAGGCCTCCGCAAAATGACACAAACGGAGCCAGGCTTGTCTCCGTGAGCCACGCCTGTGCCTGCCGCTCTACCGCCCCTTGCCGCATATGAAATGAGCCTCATGGACGAAGTTAGAAATTGAAGCAAGGATAGCCAACTGAGAGCTAACCGACTGGGCTAGCTGCTCAGGTAGGTTACCTGAGAGGGAATCTGACAGCTCTTTGACCAGATCCCTCTGAAGCCTAGTAAATGTGCCAAATAATTCAGGGACCTTAAAGTAAAGGCCGCTGAAGTCAGGGTACGCTTCCGTGCGGTCCATGCTCCTAGACTCCTTATTAGGAGGATGGACGGACGTTGAAGCCTCTGCCACGTCCTGTTGTGTAGCAGATGCCACCACCATGGCATCTACAGCCACGCCTTTGGTCAGGAACTCCTTCTCGGGTGGGGCAGACAAAAATTTGTTAGGACGAGAAGGGACTGGTTCCACGGTATCTGGATGTTCCCGCCCTCCGACAAACTAAATCCAGGAGCTCGTCGAAGGGCGGAGACACCCAGGAGGCGGAGGGCTGAGCCCCAAAGGCCTTGAGAAGCACTGACTCATCAGCAGAGGGGGGTTTGGATATCCAGCCGCCTCGTTATTTGAGGATCTCTAAGATGTCTGCAAATGAGACATCATCCGAGGGCGACTTCGGGACCCCTCCGCATCATCAAGATCAGTGTCCGATGTAATAGACTCGGGGAGTCCACGTGCTTCCTCTTGCACGATCTCTTCCTTGGGGCTCCTCTGAAGACAACTCGAAGAACCCTCAGGAGGAGGGAACCCCAATGGGGGTAACCTCAGGCCCAGGGGCTCCGCTGCCTAAGGACAGGGGAACTGCCAAAGACCCAGTCTCCACGCCCAGGGAAGGTGCCAGTAAAGCCGGAGAGATGGCCGAAGAAGACTTGGCCAAGGCACTCCTCATAGCTCTGAAAGCCGGACCCCCAGAATCCTGGGAGTGTCCGGTCCCCGGAGCCATGACAGCAGACGGAAGTCCCGCAGCCGAAGCACCGAGAGGGAGGCTCGGAACCGACAGCATAGGTCCCGAAACATCACCCCCAGGTCCAGCCGAAGAAGTCCATGTACCAAACTCGGACCCGAAGGCCAGGGTTGGAGTAAGGGTCGGAGCCGACCCTAAGACCTCTACCGGCTCCGACAGCACCTGCTCCGACGGAGCCGAAGCGGTCGGAGGAGGAATGGCAATGACATGGGCATGGGCTGTCGGCTCCGAAGCCAACTGGGTCGGAGCCGAAACAAATTTTTGAAAGACTGGGGACTGGAACAGTCTTTGGAGCACCCTGTCTATGTCCGAATCTGACATCCTCGATGACCTAGAGGATACTGAACGGGTTCGAGATGGCCTCTCCAACGGCCCCAAGGGCTAGGGGACCGGCTCGGCGACTCGATGACTATCGGCGCCGAAGGAATACCCAAACTAGTTTCAATCGGTGCCGAGGAGGGCTTCGGCGCCGAGGAGGAAGTGTCTGAGCGGACAACCTTCATCGGCTCCGAAACCAGTGGAGCCGATGAAGATGACCCGCCTCGATGCCCCAGCCATCGGCTCCGAAGCCAGAGGAGTCGAGACTGGTGGCATCGAGGCAGACCGTTCCGACCTCGGCTCCGAAGTCCTTGGAGCCGAAGGAGAGGCCTGCCTATGACTTTTGGCGGTCGGATCCGACGGACTGGTCGGAGCCGACGCCCTTTTCTTTTTAGCAGGAGAAGGAGAGGATGCTAAAGCTTCTTCAAAGGAGGGTTTTATAATGCCTTTCATTATGAGCTTATTTTTCCTCTCTTGGAGGACCCTTGAGGAAAAAGCGTGACACACGCTGCAGGACTCCTGCAAATGTTTTGCACCCAAACAATAAACACAGAGAGAGTGGTCATCTGTGATAGACATTTTAAAGTTGCACTTGGTGCACTTTTTAAAGCCTGAAGGCCTAGGTACCTGAGACATTCTGAGTTAGTGAAAACACAGTACAAACACTGTAATTAGAAAGAATTTTTTCTCTGCTTTGTCCTTCTTTTAAAAGAAAGAGAAATATCAGTAATATAAAGGATCCGAGATCCCTAAACAGAACAGAAGTCACCTACAACCAAAAGACCGGGAAAGGCCTTTCCACACAAGAGGTACTCCTAGTCAACACTCACAACACAAAAATTTACCAAGTAAATTTCACCAAACGCACTCTAAACACAAGAATAGCTGTTAAAACAGCTTTTTGTTGAAGAATAAAGAAATTCCTGACAGAAAAACTAGTGAAAATAATCACTACTTAGCTCAGCCAGCTCGAGACCACGTCTTCACTTGTTAGCGGCAAACGAGATCTGGGGGACTGGTAGTGGTGCATCCTGGGATATAGTAAGCTCAGCCAATAAGAGACTTCGCTCTTTGGCATAAGCGTGCCGAGTCGGAGCCGAGGGATCGGCTCCGAACCCATCAGTCAGAATGTAGGCGAGATAGGATCACATAACATCAACTTTTACAATCAAGGCAGAAAATGGGGGAGGGGTGACAGTTCTCCAAGTTAAATGAAGCTGCCTAGTTATAAGGGAAAGGGAAGAAAAGTACAGTTGTGTACACTTACCATAAATGCAGATGTTTGAGTGTATTCACTGCTGCAGTCATCACATTTGGGTTATCTGCTTGCAGTGGCCCTCAGTCAGCCTGATTAACAAAGTATTGGGTCCTGCGTTGGTTGCTGTCTTTTCTTCTGTGACGTCAAGTAGTCAGGGGTATAAAACATGCAGCCGACGCCGTTACATCAGTTTTTCTTGCCCCAGATGTCAGGTGCCCCCTTAAAGGGCAGCAATAAAATATATATATATATATATATATATATATATATATATATATATACACACACACACACACATATACATGTATATAAATGTATGTATGAGGTGGTGAAGGCTAAGGATAAGGCATATGAAGAGTTGTGTGAAAGGTTGGACACTAAGGAGGGAGAAAAGGACCTGTACCGATTGGCTAGATAGAGGGACCGAGCTAGGAAAGATGCGCCGCAGGTAAAGGTGATAAAGGATAATGAGGGAAACATACTCACAAGCGAGGAGAGTGTGTTGAAGAGATGGAAAAGTACTTTGAGGGGTTGATGAATGAAGAGAATGAGAGGGAGAGAAGGTTGGATGATGTAGGGATAGTGAATCATGAAGTACACTGGATTAGCAAGGAGGAAGTAAGGATAGCTATGAAGAGAATGAAGAATGGAAAGGCTGTTGGCCCAGATGACATACCTGTGGAAGCATGGAAGTGTTTAGGTGAAATGGCAGTGGAGTTTTTAAACAGATTGTTTAATGAAATCTTGGAAAGTGAGAGGATGCCTGTGGAATGGAGAAAAAGTGTTTTGGTACCGATTTTGAAGAATAAGGGTGATGTGCAGAGCTGTAGTAACTACAGGAGGATTAAACTGATCAGTCACAGCATGAAGTTATGGAAAAGAGTAGTGGAAGCTAGGTTAAGAAGGGACGTGATGATTAGTGATCAGCAGTATGGTTTCATGACGGGAAAGAGCACTACAGATGCGATGTTTGCTCTGAGAGTGTTGATGGAGTAGTACAGAGAATGTCAGGAGTTGCATTGTGTTTTTGTAGACTGAGAGAAAGCATATGACAGGGTGCCTAGAGAGGAGTTGTGGTATTCTATGAGGAAGTTGGGAGTGTCAGAGAAGTATGTAAGAGTGATACAGGATATGTACGAGGGTAGTGTGACAGCGGTGAAGTCTGCGATGGGAGTGATGGATGCATTTAAGGTGGAGGTGGGGTTACATCAAGCATCAGTTCTGAGCCCTTTCTTATTTGCAATGGTGATGGACAGGTAGACAGACGAGATCAGACAGGAGTCCCCGTGGACTATGATGTTTGCAGATGACACTGTGATTTGTAGTGAGAGTAAGAAACAGGTGAAGGAGACCCTGGAGAGATGGAGATATGCTCTAGAGAGAAGAGGAATGAAGGTTGGCAGGACTAAGACAGAATATATGTGTGTGAATGAGAGGGAGGACAGAGGAATGGTGAGGATGCAAGAAGTAGAGGTGGCAAAGGTGGATGAGTTTAAATACTTGGGGTTAATAGTTCAGAGTAATGGTGAGTGTGGAAGAGAGGTGAAGAAGAGAGTACAGGCAGGATGGAGTGGGTGGAGGAGAGTGTCAGGAGTGATTTGTGACAGACGAGTACCTGTAAGAGTGAAAGGGAAGGTCTACAAGAGGGTAGTGAGACCAGCTATGTTATATGGGTTGGAGACAGTGGCACTGACAAAAAGGCAGGTGTTTGAGCTGGATGTGGCAGAGTTAAAGATGTTAAGATTTGCACTGGGTGTGATGAGGGAGGACAGGATTAAGAATAAGTATATTAGAGGATAAGCCCAGGTTGAAAGGTTTGGAGACAAAGCCAGAGAGGCAAGATTACGTTGGTTTGGACATGTGCTGAGGAGGGGTGCTGAGTATATTGGGAAAAAGATGCTAAGGATGAAGCTACCAGGTAACAGGAAAAGAGGAAGGCCTAAGATAAGGTTTATGGATGTGTTGAGAGAGGAGATGCAGGTGGTTGGTGTGACACAGCAAGATGCAGAGGACAGGAAGAAATGGAAACAGGTGATCCGCTGTGGCGACCCCCAACGGGAACAGCGGGGGCTGGAGGGAGGGTAACCAGGACTGCAACAGTGAATACACTTGAACATCTACATTTATGGTAAGTATACGCAACTGTACTATGTTCTTCGTGTTTCACTGTTGCAGTCATTACATTTGAGTACATTCCCAAAGCTAAGGATGGGAGGAGGAATTTAGATAGCATTAGGACCAGCTACAAGGCCCTGCAAGACTGCAGTGGCAAAGCCAGCTCTGGATTTAGGGAAAATTGGCAAATGGTATGCTTGGTGAAAGTATGCACAGAACTACAGGTAGCAGCTTCTAGCATGTCCCTGGTAGGGACACCTCTGAGAAAGGCTGTAGAGGTAGATGCAGCCTTGGTTGAATGGGGTCTGATCCTCTGTGGGACAGCTTTTCCACGGTGCTTATAGCAGAAATTAATGCAATGGCCTATCCATTTAGAAATGGTTTGCTTTGAAATAGCCTTCCCTTCTACCCCTGCAGCAAATTCCACTAGCAGTTGTTCAGATTTCCTTTGAGGTTTAGTCCTGTCCAAGTAAAATCTAAGTTGTCTGTGCTCATCTAAGGAGTGCAGTATCCGTTTCCCTTTGTTCTGTGGATTAGGAAAAAATGTTGGCAAATGAATGGACTGATTAAGAGCCATTTTCTAGTACTAGGCCTCCTTGCCTCTAAAATATCCATCACTTGTTTACGGGATGGTAAAGGAGAGGTTAGGGTAATTAGCCAGGCGGTTAGGTTCAGGTTTTGAAGCTGAGGGTGCAGAATCTGGTTCTCCTGCTGAGACAACAGGGTAGGGGTCTGAGGCAGCTGCCATGGAACCAACAGAGACACACTGCGCAGGAGGAGGTACCAGTGTTGGTGTGGCCAGTCTGCTAAAATCAACATCATCCTTGGTTTGTCCTGCTTGATCTTTAGAAGTACTTTGGAGACGAGAGGCACAGGAGGAAAGGCATAAACTGAAGGACAGAGCTACCACTTTCCACGCTTGTTTGTGGGGGAGTCTTGTGCAAAATTTGTCCATTTGGTAGTTCAGGGGGGAGGCAAACGGGTCTATATCGGGGCTCCCCCATTTGTTTGTCAACATGTTGAAAGTCTTTTGTTCCAGTTTCCACTCGTGTGGGTCCATGAGGTTTCTGCTTTGTCCGTCTGCCAGTGTATTTAGATTTCCTGGCAGGAATTGAGCTTGTAGATGTACTTGGTAGCTCAAGGCGGTGTTCCACAGTGCCATGGCTAGTCTAAAAAGAGCGTAAGAATGGGTACCCCCCTGCTTGTTTATGTACCACATAACAGTGGTGTTGTCCATCCTTACCATTAATTGCCCTGGAAGAATGTGGTGCTTGAAGGCTGTCAGAGCATTCTGTACAGCTAACATTTCTTTTTGACTGATATACAGGTGCATTTGACTTGGGTTCCATTTGCCCTTAATGCAATTCCCTGCCAGGTGAGCCCCCCATGCATAGTCTGATGCATCTGTTAGGGGTTGGGCGACAGGGGGTAGAGTGAATGGTAGTCCCTTGTTTTGGTGGCAGGCCTCTGCCCACCAAAGAAACTCTAACCGTAGGAAAGGTATGATAGGAATCATTGCTTCTAGATCCTGAAAATGTTAACACCATAGGCTTTTTAGATACCATTGCAGTTTCCTCATATGAAGTCTTGCATATGGAATTAGAAGAATGCAGGAGGCCATGAACCCCAAGGTTTGCAGTATTTGTCTTGCAGATAAGCAAGGTTTTTGTGGCCAGTAGTTTGAAGTAGGTTGTCACATGAATTTGTTTCTCTGGCGTGAGGAAAGCCATCTGGGAAGTTGTATTCAAGCTTGCTCCCAGGAATATAATTTGCTGACAGGGTACCAGGTGTGATTTCTTTTCGTTTATGGCGTACCCCAGACAAGTTAGCACCCTTTGTACAAAAGCAAGATGGTTCAAAAGTATGTCCAGGTATGGGTATATTTGAATATTTCTTTGCCTGCACAATGCAATGACTGGAGCTAGGCATTTTGTGAATACACTGGGTGCAGTTGATAAGCCAAAGGGCAGTGTAGAGAACTGATAGTGCATGTAGCCTGCTTTGAAGCGTGGGTATCTTCTGCAGGATTCCCTGATTGGGATGTGCAGGTATGCTTCTTTTAAATCGAGTGTTGCCAACCAGGCATCTTTGCCTAGCATAGGAAGCAACTGTTGAAGAGATAGCATCTTGAATTTTGGAATCTCCAAAAAAGTGTTTAAAGTAGACAGGTCCAGGATATGACGTCATGAGTTGTCTTTTTTGGGTACCAGGAAAAGTCTTGAGTAGAAACCTTGACCCTTTTTCTCTTCTGGTACAGTTTGAATAGCCTTTAAGCTTAAGAGAGAGAGTACTTGCTTTTGAGCCTCTGCCCACTGATTTGGGGGTAGATCTGGCCAACCATTTGGGGTTGGTAACGTGTAGAAGTGAAATCTGTATCCTTGGGAAACTATATTGAAAACCCATTTGTCCTGGGTAATGAGTTCCAAGTTTTTTTGCATGTAGAGCAATCTTTCCCCCCAAAGGGGCAGTCAGTTGAGAAGTGTTTGAAGTTTTAAAGTTAAGTCATTGAGACAGTTTACCACGGGGGAGTTTTACTACTACCAGATTTGAAAGTGGGGGCCCTCCACTGCTTAGTCCTGTGCGTACTCTGGGAATGAAGCCTGGGAGTTCTGCTGGATCTGGGTTTGGACTGAAGGGCTGGAAGAGGCAGGAAAGGACCAATTCTTAGTGGGCCAATGCCTACTAAATCTTGGAGGTTGTACTTGTAAGAAATCTTTAACAGTTTGCATAGATTTAGCTTTTTCCTCCATCTTTTTTAAGAACAACTTCTGCCTTGTTGCCAAACAGGCAGTCCTGATTTAAGGGAGCATCCAGTAATTTAGCTTTAACATGATCTGGCAATGACTGCTCCTTAAGCCAAGCATGCCTTTTAAGTACAGACCCAGTGACAGCAGTCCTGCATGATGCCTCTAGTGAATCAAAACCACATTGCAAAGTACGTTTTCCAACCTGTTCAGCAGAATGCATTAAATCCTTATTTTCAACACAATCAGGAATCAACATCATTTTCTGTTTAAGCAACCTAATAATATGCTGCTGATACTTTAACATATGAAACTGGCAGTTTAAAGCCCTAATAGCCAAGGTTGCAGAAGTGTATACCTTCTTACCCCATCTATCCAGCACCCTGGAGTCTCTATCAGAGGGGGTAGGATTTTTAGCAGTAGTAGCTTTAATTCCCTTGGGTCCCTGTGAAATGGTCTCAGGACCCACGGTAGGATTTTGAAAAGGAACTTGTGAGAGTCAGAAAAGTATAGTTTTGTACCTACCATAAATGTAGATGTTAGAGTGTCTTCACTGCTGCAGTCATTACACTTGGGTTATCCTGCCGTCAGGTGGTCCCGCAGTCGGTCAGAGTTCCAAAGTCTTGGTCCGGCGTCGGTTGCTGTCGCCTCCTCCCTGACGTCAGTGCATCAGGGGTATATAAGAAACAGCCGACGCCATTTTCTTCAGTTTTTCTTGCCCCAGATGTCAGGTGCCCCCAAAAAGATAGGCCATACATATTGTTTACAAAACATACAATAAGGTAAAAGCAAAACCTTCAGTAACCAGCAAATACACCACATTGGTAGTATAGTGTAGAAAGGTACAGATAAGATGCAGCTAAGAAAGAGGGGATGGCGGGTGGGTAACCAGGACTGCAGCAGTGAAGACACTCGAACATCTACATTTATGATAGGTACAAAACTGTACTATGTTCATCGTGTTTCACTGCTGCAGTCATTACACTTGGGTTGAATCCCAAAGCTGAGTCAGGGTGGCTGGTTCTATAGAGGATATGGTGTGGCTATGAGGCCCTGCAGCACTGCAGTGGCAAAGCCAGCTCTGGAGCTAGAATAAAGAGGCAAGTGGTAATGCTTGGTAAAGGTGTGCACTGAACTCCAAGTTGCAGCTTCAAAATGTCTTTGGTAGGTACTCCTCTAAGGTAGGCAGTAGAAGTGGCAGTTGCCCTGGTGGAATGTGGTCTAATGTTAGATAGTGCAGGTTTCCCATGCTGTGTGTAGCAGAACCGGATACAGTGTCCTATCCACTTTGAATTGGTCTGCTTTGAAATAGCCTTTCCCTGTGATCTTGCAGCATATGATACAAACAATTGTTCAGTTTTTCTGAAAGCTTTTGTTTTGTCCAAGTAGAAGCGTAATTGCCTGTGTATGTCCAAGGAGTGTAGATGTCTCTCCCCTTTATTCTGGGGATTTGGAAAAAAGTTGGCAAGTGAATAGTTTGGTTAAGAGCCACACTGGATACCACCTTAGGCTTAAAAAGAAGGGTTTGTTCTTAAAGAAACCCTGTCTTGGTGAAAAATGATGAAAGGCTCCACTGCCATTAGTGCCTGTAGTTCCAAGACTCTTCGTGCTGAGGTTATTGCCAGGAGCAGAGCAGTTTTCCATGATACATATTTTAATTCTGCTGAATTGGCTGGCTCAAAAGGAGGTAAAGTGAGCTTTTCCAAGACAAAATTGAGGTCCCAAGTAGGTGTTGGTGCTCTCCGGGGCAGTCTTATGTTTTTAGCCCCTCTGAGGTACTGCTTTAGCAATGGATGAGAGAAAATAGAAGGATCTGTGTTGTAATGAGCCGAGATGGCAGAGGCATGGATCTTAATGGATGAGAAGGATAGTCCTTTGTCCAGCATCTCAGTTAAGTATTGTAGTATCTGAGGAATGTTAGGGACAAGAGGGTCAAGGCTTTGAGCCTGGTTCCAGGCACAGAATCTCTTCCACTTTTCTGAATAAGATTTCCTGGTGCTAGGACTCCTGGCCTCCAAAATGACATCCATAACAGCTTTAGAGAGAGGTGTTGTCTGTTTGGCTAATGAATCTGCCATGCAGCCAGGTTTAAGGTTTTGAGCTGACTGTGCAGGATCTGATTGTTTTGTTGAGTCTGTAGGTGTGGAATTTGAGGCAAAATCCAAGGTGGGCCTTGAGCCAAGTTCTTTAAGATTGGGTACCAATGCTGGCGTGGCCAGTCTGGAACAATCAGAACCATCTGTGGTTTTTCTTGTTTGGCATTTAGGAGTACCTTTAAAAGGAGAGGCAGTGGTGGGAAGGCATAAACTTTTAGGTTTTTCCATCTGAACGAAAGAGCATCCACTTTCCATGCTTGTGTGTGATAAGTCCTTGTGCAGAATTTTTGTAGTTGGCAATTCAGTGGGGAGGCAAAAAGATCTATGTCCGGGCACCCCCATTTTTGCATTATCATGCTGAAGACTTGTGGATTTAATTTCCACTCGTGAGGATCCGTGATGTTTCTGCTTAAGTCGTCTGCCAGAGTATTTTTCTTTCCTGGCAGGAATTGTGCTTGCAAATGAACTTGATAAGTTAGAGCTGTGTTCCACAAGGTCATGGCTTGTTTGCATAGGGGGTAAGAATGAGTGTCCCCTTGCTTGTTTATGTACCACATTACTGTGGTGTTGTCTGTCTTTAATAATAATTGTCCTGAATGCAGAAGGTCCTTGAAAGCTGTTAAGGCATTTTGTACTGCCAACATCTCTTTTTGATTGATGTGAAGATGCATTTGGTCTGTGGTCCATTTGCCCTGAATACATTTTCCTGCCATGTGTGCTCCCCAGGCGTAATCCGAAGCATCTGTTGTTAAAGTCTGCCTGGCTGTGGGAAGAGTGAAAGGCTGACCCTTCTTGAGGTGACATGCCTGTGCCCACCATCGAAACTCCTGTTGTAGGCAGGGAATTAGTGGTATAACTGTTTCCAAACTGTGAGAGTGTTGAGTCCAAACACTTTTTAGGTACCATTGTAATTTCCTCATATGCAGTCTGGCATATGGAATTAGTAGTATGCAGGATGCCAAGAATCCCAAGGCCTGCAGAATTTTTCTTGCAGGGAGTTGGGACTTTGTTGCCATCAATTGAAAATACTGAATCAGTTGTCCTTGTTTGTCTGGTGTGAGACACCAACACCTTGAGTATCCAGAGGCCTAGGCACCTCCACGTGGGAGTCGGTAGCGGCCTGTGGCTCTGAGGTAGCGGGTGTCAGGGGCTCTGGCGCCTCACTGAGAACCGGCGACTGGCCTAGAAGAGGCTTCGTCGTCAGTTTTGGGCCTCGGATGTCTGTCCTTATCCTTGTCTTTGCGTTTTTTGTGAATTCTGGTCGTCGGTTGTTCTGACGGCATGGTATAATTAAACTTTCGGCCAAAGTAATGGCGAGCAAAATCAAACCGACGTTTAATAGTGCGTTTGCTAAATCTAGCACAAAACTGACAACTAGTGACGTCGTGATCTGGGCCTAGGCATGGAATACAGTAAGAATGAAAATCCTTATGAGGTATTTGCTTCCCACAAGAAATACAATTAACTTTTACTGACATCGGTCTGAGGCAAGAAAAAGTTTCACCAACGGGGTACTTAGCTTTATTGAAGACTTCGGTTCTGAAAATCGAATCTGATATCTCAGGAGTCGGCCAACCGGCACTTGCGAACTGCTTTTGCTTCGGGCACCGCACGGCAAGAAAGACTGAAGAAAATGGCGTTGGCTGCTTCTTATATACCCCTGACGCACTGATGTCAGGGAGGAGGCGACAGCAACTGACGCCAGACCAAGACTTTGGAACTCTGGCCGACTGCGGGACCACCTGACGGCAGGATAACCCAAGTGTAATGACTGCAGCAGTGAAACACGATGAACATCCCTGTAATATCTATCAGGTTTTCTGGGAGCAGGAGGTAAAGAGTCAGGGGCCAGGCTAAATTCCGAAAAGGCATCATCAACAATGTCTAGTACAGGAGGGATAGCTAAAGGCCTGTGCTGGGCAGGAGTAAGAAATCCCTAAGCCTCTTTTTAGAATCAGAGAAATCCTGACTTTCCCAACGAAAATGCTCCCTTACAGTATGCAAGGTTTCACCAAAAGAGAAATCCTCTGGGGGAAGCAGAGGGAATAGAGTCCTCAGCATCAGAATAGTCATAGGTAGACTAGGGTAAATCCTGGTCATCAGAGGAAAAGTACAGTTTTGTACCTACCATAAATGTAGATGTCCGAGAGGAATGCATCTGCAGTCTTTACAAATGGGTTGTCCTGTCGTCAGGCAGCCCTTCGGTCAGCCGGATTCCAAAGTCTGGGTCTGGCTTTGGCTGGTGTCGCACTTCACCCGACGTCATTGCGGCAGTTATTCGGGTATAAAGGCATCAGCCGACGCCATTTTCCTCAGTGTTTCTTGCCCCAGATGCCAGGTGCCCTCTTGGATAGCTAAATTTGGATAAATGCCAAAGTTTCCAAATAGTAGAGAGCAAACACATAAAATAAGCATGTATGTACATATATACAAACAAATACACCATAATAGATCCCCCCCCAAGCTAGCTGTAGATTGGCAAATACCCTAGGAGTACCTCAGAGGGGAAGGAGGGTGGGTAATCCTGACTGCAGATGCATTCCTCTCGGACATCTACACTTATGGTAGGTACAAAACTGTACTATGTCCTTCAAGGATGCATCTGCAGTCTTTACAAATGGGTAGAATACCATAGCTAAACTAGGGGAGGAGGAAATGAGAAGAGATTATGGTGTAGTTAGGATCCCTTGCAAAACAGCAGTGGCAAAACCAGCCCGGGATCTAGACTATAGAGGTAAGTTATAATGCTTGGCAAACGTATGCACGGAGGTCCAAGTAGCAGCCTCTATAATGTCCTTGGTAGCCACTCCTCGTAAGAAAGCTGTGGTAGTGGCTGTAGCCCTTGTGGAGTGAGGCCTGATGTTCTCTGGAGTTTTCTTTCCATGGTAGGAGTAACAAAATCTAATGCAATTTCCTATCCATTTTGAGATTGTCTGTTTAGAAATTGGTTTTCCTTCCTTTCCTGTTGCATATGCTACCAGAAGCTGGTCAGTTTTTCTATTGTTTTTTGTCCTGTCCAGGTAGTAGCGTAATTGCCTGTGTACATCCAAGGTATGTAAGAGCCCTTCCCCCCTGTTCTGTGGGTTGGGGAAGAATGTAGGAAGGTGGATAGCCTGATTTAAAGAGACTCTGGATACCACCTTCGGCATAAATGTAGGATTTGTTCTCATGGACACTCTATCTTGATGGAAAGATCAGGAAGGGTTGCACTGCCATTAATGCCTGTAGTTCAGAGACCCTTCTTGCTGAAGTTATTGCCAGCAGGAAAGCAGTCTTCCAGGATAAGTATTGTAATTCTGCTGTTGCTGCTGGTTCGAAAGGAGGAAGAGTCAGTTTTTCTAGCACAAAGTTCAAGTCCCATGCTGGCAATGGAGGTTTCCTGGGAGGTTTTTGTGGAAAAATACTGAAGTCAACATATTTTGTATTCTGTATTTAAAGGGTTAAGCAGAAAAATGTTCACTGCGTGCAAACTGAAATGTTCTGGAAAATGTTGATCACTGAGGAATGCAGGAGTTAATCTTAAACTGCTGATAAAGTTAATGGTGCAAGAATAACTGTGGTACTGGCTGGTAAAAACAAGTAATCAAACTATCAATTTTAATGAAAGTCCTCTGTGCTACGTGTATGTGCGTGCAGGAGGGTCTATATAAGGAGAACTTAAAGTACAAGTAGCCAGACTGCTGGCATATTACTATCATGTAGCAGATCTCCATGCATGTAAAATAAAGCTGTTTTACTTGCTTACAAGAACTTGGTGTGATTCTTCCAGAATATGTTAGAAGAGTAAAATCTTTCGACATAACTGGCGTAACGTTAGAGGCGGCCCCTGCACGGCGCGAATCGAACAAAGAGAGGCTGAAAACCTGCGCAGGTGGAGAGAGATTAGGCTCTCCTCGAATGAAAGACCTCCAACTGAAACAGGTTGAAATTAGAGGCCAGTCACTCTTTCCAGATTCAATCCGTGAGGTGGCAGCGAAACAGGGCGGAGGAATCACAAAGGTAAGCAAAAAGAAAAGCTATTTTTTGTTGTTTCTGATTGGAATTTTTTTTGTCTAAATTTTAAGGGACTAGTCAAGGGAGAAATTTAATTTTCTCAAACTATAAGGAGTATATGTGAATAGATTCCATATACAAGAGATCTCAGGAACAGGAATAGTTTCTCGTAAGAGAAATGGGAACAGGAACCAGTTAAGCCAAAGGCACGACAAAACTGAAGATGAAAAGTTTATGTTTGATTTACACCCAAAGAATGTAAAGTATTTAGATAAATGGAAAAAAGATCATGGGTTTAGTGGATGTTTAAATAAGTCAGAATGTCAAAATCTAGTAAGATTACTGCGCAAACAGGCAGGAAATAAGACAAGGAAGCAAAGAAGGTAGGGATTCCCCAGGCACAGAAATGGCTGGAGGAAGCAAATAAAAACATAAGGAACAAAATTTGAAAAAGGGTGTGGTAATTCAAGTGAAAAGATGTGTACTTTGTTCAAAAGGAAGATAATGAAACTTCCATAGTCAGTCGTAGTCACCAGAATCCCTCGGCCCCTCCCATCCAGTATCCAGACCCTGCACAGGTTATTGAGGTGCCCCGACCAGGACCCACCGCAATACCAGGTTTGATGAGTGTCCCCACGTATTATATTACAGAGAGCCTGCCAACACTCTTGACTTCATGGAAGTATTAGGAGAGAAGGGACTGGAAAATTAAGGAGAAGGTAGATCAGGAAGGAGAGGAATACCCACTGATAGAAGTGGCAAATCCTCAAGCAGGCAGAAGGCGAGGTCCTACCATATTGGTCTACCGACCGTGGACCCGTGATGATATCCAAAGCGGTAGAGGGATTCCCCATCCAAAAGTAGATATCGTAAATTCCATTACAGGCGTAGGGGCATGAGAATGAGTTATAGATTAACGCTGTAGAATTTGAACAAGTAATAAGGCAAATCCTAGGACCTGATTGGCACCTTATTTGCGGAACTTGGGACCCCTGCTACCAGAGGAAGGGGAGCCTTGCCGTTTAACTCAAGTGTGTAGAACCAGAATAAAGACTCTCCTAGATAAAATAGAAGAACATTGGAAGCCCAAAGCAGATTGGACTTGCATTAATCAATGCGTTCAATCAGATGACGAAACCGTGACAATTATCTACATCGTCTCACACAATGTTTTGCTGCTCATACTGGGTTGATTAAGCCAGAAAATCAGGCAAATGACTTGCCCTATGAACAGCAACTGAAAAATGCATTCCTAAAGGGCTGCAAGACAGCCATTGGTAACTTTATACAAAAGCATATGATCACACACAGGACAGCGCGTCTACAGCCCCTTATGGATTATGCTAGACATGCTGAGAAATACCTGAAGGAAAAAAAAGATAAAAAAGCCCAGACTTTTACAGTTAGTGAAGATGGAACTTTAATGTTAGTTCAAGGTTCATAAATCAGAAGAGGGCATGGCAGAGGAAGAGGGCGAGGACGGGAGGCATAAGTCATTCTGAGGATTTCGAGGGTAGGCAAAGAGGGGAGTGTTTTAAGTGCGGTAAGAAAGGACATTTCGCCAGAGATTGCAGAGGACCGGAGAAACCGATGGTTGCTTCGGTGGTACCGCATGACTATATGATGGTCAAAAGACATAGATGGAGGGTATGAGGAAGAAGAAGAAAGTGAGAATGGGGAAGTAGGTACAAGTGAAGGCGATGGGTGGGGGCAGGAAATGGCAGAAAATGAGAAATATCAAATGGTAAATCTAACAGCACTAGCATCAACTATGCAATTGGAATCCCAACCAGTGATCACATTGCAAGTTGAGGGCGAGACATAGAATTTCTTTGTGACTCAGGGGCTTCTCGAGCGTTAGTCAGAAGTACTGCCATATCATCCGATGTTACCTCGGATGAATATGTGCTTGTAAAAGCAGCAAATGGTCGTATTTACAAAGAGCCATTGTCCAAACCTCTGTGGTTTACCGACCCAGAGAGAACCAAACCATACGGTTCGAGTAATAATTTCAGAAATCTGCCCAGTACATTTATTAGGAAGAGATTTAATGCAAGTGTTCGGTATAGCAGCCGTCCCAACCTCCACGGGATGGTGGCAAGGAGAATAGAACTGAATAGTGCAATGCTATTAGAGGGCAGGGAGATCTACATTACTGGTATAGTAATGATTTGATAGAGACAGGCCCCAGAGTGTAGTGACGGCTCTTACAAATTTGGCATTAAGCAAATACGGCATAACAAATCCGAAGTTGCCAGATCCATTACATTGCACAATGTATTACAGAAGATGTGCGGACCTGATTTAGAATCTGAAAAGAAATTTCTTAGTTTTAAAGTCACCAAACTAGTATTGCATAGCCTTTTTGGGACACACTAGGTAATTCTGCAGTCACATGTAGCCTTACAAGGGATATGCAGCTGCTGTATAAGAATGAATTAACCACACATATTTCAGTCACGGAGGGTGAAGGAATGTCATGGTACCTCGTGGGTAAGAAAATAACTGAATGGGTAGGATGGACACCAGAACAGTTGGCAGGTAAGGGCATTCAGGTTCAAAAACTTAACTGGGTTACACAAGCCAGACCGACCGTGCACCTCAGGGAAGACAAACCGATACAATCCCTGGGACATTATGACTATGTCTCCTTACCCCCATGGAAGAATCTCAATTGCAGATGATTCCAAACTCATTATGGTCAGGGTCAGCACGATATCGGACTGATTAGAAAGGCAGGACAGGTAAAGATTACACCCAAGTCAGAATTTAGAACTCATAAGAGGCAGTATCCCTTGAGCAGAAAGGCAGAGGAGGGCATTTTACCGGTAATCACAGCACTTTTGAAAGCTGGAGTATTAATTCTGTGCACAGACTCACCGTGTACGCCCTTATTTCCAGTAAAAACCGGATGGAACATGGAGGATGGTACAAGACTTACAGGCAATAAATGCGCGGTGGTACCTCGGGCCCCATAGTCCCGGATCCGTCTATTCTGCTGAACGATATCCTTCCAACGGATAACTACTTTTCTGTAATTGATATCAGTAATGCCTTTTTCTCTATTCCCTTGCAGGAAGATAGTAGATTTTGGTTTGCATTTACGTTTATGGGCAAGCGTTATACCTATACCAGGTTACCGCAGGGATACTGCGAAAGTCCGACCATCTTCTCACAAGAGATGTCCACCAATTTGGCTCAGTTCCAACCAGCCCAAGGGTGCCACCTACTGCTGTCGTGGATGATATCCTCCTGGCGCGACTACGGAAGAACTCTGTAAGTCCGAGACTATTCGACTACTACACTTTCTGGCACACGAAGGACATAAGGTAAATAAGTCTAAGTTACAATTTTGTAAATTAGAAGTCGTTACCTGGGTTATACTATCTCTGGGAAGGGCAGGCGATTAGATGACAGCAGAAAGAATGCTATTTTACAAGCCCCCATGCCAACTACAAAAAGAAATGATGTCCTTTTTAGGCATTACGAACTTCTGTCGTAGTTGGATTCCCAACTACATGAAGAAGTGCACCGCTATCAGACTTAATTTTTGCAATACCGATGGCGGCAAAAGATTTTCTGCACTGGACAGACAAGGCAGTACAGGCATTTACTAGGATCAAGCAACTGATAGCTGGGTCAGCAACATTGGGGTTTCCAGATTACAGTAAGACCTTTATACAGACTGTAGATTGCAAGCAGGGATTTATGACATCTGTTTTAATGCAAATGTATGGAGATAAGTTAAGACCATTGGCATTTTACTCTAGCAAATTAGACTCAGTAGCACGAGCATTACCACACTGTGTGCAAGCAGTAATTGCAGCCGCTTTGGCGGTACAAGCGTCTGCCACGTTGGTATTGTTCCATGATCTTACGTTAAAGTCCCGCACTCTGTAGCAGTCATCCTTCTGCAGGACAAGTTAACATTTCTGTCACCTAGCAGACATTTATCTTGTATGACTACGCTGTTATCGCAGCCACACATGACAATTGAGAGATGCACTACCTTAAATCCAGCGACATTGCTACCTGTTGCTGAAGACGGTATTCCGCATGTATGCTTAGATCTCATACATTCTAAAGTTCTACCAAGACCGGATCTTAAAGATCAACCCTTACTACATGCGGACTGGACACTGTTTGTAGATGGGTCAGCACGCAAAACAGAAACAGGCACCACGCAGGTAGGGTATGCAGTTACTACTGCAACTCAGATAATAGAGGCAAGACCACTCCCGGGAACTTATCCGCTCAAGCAGCGGAACTGATTGCTGTGACAAGGGCATGTCTCCTTTCAGAGGACAGGAATGTCACTATCTATACGGATAGTCAATATGCCTTCTCTACGGTGCATGTGTTTGCTCAGCAATGGAAAAATAGGGGATGGTTACAACCTCGGGAAAGACATTATGCACAAAGACCTAATCCTTGAATTACTACAAGCCGTCCAACGGCCACGGGTTTGGCCATCTGTAAATCGCTGCTCATACCCGTGCTAAGGACCCGGTATCACTTGGTAATGCCCTAGCAGACAAAGCAGCCAAAGAGGCAGCTATGTCCAGTACCTTTTCACTTGAAACCACACCTACAGAATTACAACCAACAGATAAATTTGATTTGCAAACCTTACAAGTCATGCAGGAACTTAGCACAGTACAGGAAAAACAACGCTGGACTAGGTATGGTGTTAGGCAGAACAAAGGAATCTATGTGGGACCAGATAATAAATATGTTTTGCCTACTAATCTTTTTAGGTATGCAGCACTAGTTGTGCATGGCCCTTCCCATCTGGGCCCTGCAGCTATGGTTAGAATTATCCACCTTACCTTTTGGACCAAGGGTTTCATTGCATATGCAAAACGTTTTTGTCTATCCTGCATAGTATGTGCTAAATACCACGGGGAGGGTCAGAGTTGCTCGGCATCATTTCCAACACCCCCTATCCTTTTCATACAATATGTATGGACTTCATCGAATTGACCCGGCACAACTAAAGAAGTTTGTGTTAGTAATAGTAGATGCATTTACTAAGTGGGTTGAGGCTTTTCCGGTGACACATCCGGATGCTCAATCAGTGGCTAAAATTTTGGTCAATCACATCGTCCGCACTTTGGACTTCCTACACGCATCTACTCTGACAACGGCACGCATTTTGTCAATCAGATCATACAGAAACTGTCTACAGTTTTCCAAATTGAATTGAAACACCATTGTGCCTACCACCCACAGTCAGCAGGGTTGGTGGACGCCATAACGGCATTCTACAAGGCAAGTTGAGAAAACTCATGGCGAGACACATCAGTCTTGGATTACCTGTCTACCTCTAGCCCTCCTTTCCATGCGCAAGACAACTCCCACCTCAAAAGGAGTCACCCCATTTGAGTTGTTGTATGGGAGACCTTATTACGTCCGCAGTGGCAAAACTTGTTGCCTGCGGAGCGTGAGGGTGAGGAGATAGCTGAGTACATGAGGAAAATGCTGACCAATACTAACAGCTGTTTAACGAATGATTGTTTTCAGGTTCAAGAGGCGACAAGATCACGGAAATCAGACCCGCGAGTGGGTCTGGATCAAAATAATAAAGCAAGAATTGGGCATCCCCAAATGGGAGGCCCTACCAGGTGCTAATCGCAACTCCAACAGCAGTTCGGATTAAAGAAAGGTCCTCATGGATCCACCTAACGCACTGCAAAATCATAAAACATTTTAAGTTAAATAAAGACTTGCGTTCCCGAGGAACAAACAGACAGCAGCAATCATGAAGGACAATAATGAGAATAAGAGAAAATGGTTCTATTGCAATGTTTTATTGTTTATAACTATTGTGATTGTAATATTTCTGTTTTGGACATTTCTGTCTTTTAATGAAGCTAGCCATTCAAAAGAGACAAACACACCAGCTGGCATCCAAACTTTAATACATATCAAGCGATTAAATATGCATATGCATCCTCAATGAATGTCTCAAATTGTTGGGTATGTACTGCAATACCTACTGTACACAGTGGCTTAATGTTAGGGACAGCCCTCTGGGAATAAATGATACTTGGAATAGTTTGTTGTTTGAAACCACAGAAGTACCACTGAGAGACAAGGTGGCGCTGCCTCTTCTGGGCGCCAAAATGGAACAGTGTGTTTTCAAAAGATTGGGAAAGTTAAGGTGGGGCTGAGCCAATGTAATTTGACAATAGTTCATAATTGTACCCTAGAAGGGCAGTGTGAGACCAAGTTTGGAGCTATAAAAAAGACATCAATGTAAATGATATTAGTTTTGTTGAAAAATGCTGTATGTATATGGCCTGTTATTTAAGGGCTAAAGCCAAATGGGAGTTATGAATTTGCAACCAATATTACCATCAAAACAAATGATTGTTATTTTATTTGTGGTAGGAAAGCATATAAATGGTTACCATATGGCTGGTCAGGAAGTTGTTTTTAGGGATATCTGATACCAGCTAACAGGCACGCAAATCGTTGCCTCAATGTAAAATCTGAAATGCACGTTCTCTTAATAAACCTATTAATCCCGTTGGTAACATTGATGCGTCATGGATTTATCACCATGACTTGGCACACGTCAGCAGCAAAGGACTCTCACATATGGACCTAGGCGATGATGTAATTGCTTGGGCTGGTATTTTGCCAGCATATGGGACAGTAAAATCCATCTGGGAACTGAGAAAACTGTCAAAACTATTAGAGACTCTGAGTAATGCGACATTTTCAGCGCTAGAATTGGTGACGGACGAATTAACGGCGATGAGAACAGTAGTGTTGCAGAACCGTATGGCGCTCGATTTCACCCTAGCGGCGAAAGGAGGTACTTGCGCTCTGATACATGAGGAGTGCTGCTCGTTCATTCCTGATAACGAGCACGCGATTCAGAGCCATCTTGAAATAATTCAACAAGTTTCTGAACTGACTAAACCTGGTCCAAACCCCTTGACTGACTTTTTCCAAAATCTGTTTGGAAACTGGGGTTCTGTGTTGATGAACATTTTAATTGCTGTATGTGTTGGTGCAATCATATTTTTGCTGCTTGGCTGCTGTTGCATACCATGTATCAAAATGATAATATCGAAGGTTATCTCTGCCAATGCTACAAAAGCATATTTCTCTGATTATGAGAAGGTATACAATGTATCTGGGATTGTGTAAAATAAACAGTATACAAAATGTTGTAAGGGGAAATGTGGAAAAATACTGAAGTCAACATATTTTGTATTCTGTATTTAAAGGGTTAAGCAGAAAAATGTTCACTGCGTGCAAACTGAAATGTTCTGGAAAATGTTGATCACTGAGGAATGCAGGAGTTAATCTTAAACTGCTGATAAAGTTAATGGTGCAAGAATAACTGTGGTACTGGCTGGTAAAAACAAGTAATCAAACTATCAATTTTAATGAAAGTCCTCTGTGCTACGTGTATGTACGTGCAGGAGGGTCTATATAAGGAGAACTTAAAGTACAAGTAGCCAGACTGCTGGCATATTACTATCATGTAGCAGATCTCCATGCATGTAAAATAAAGCTGTTTTACTTGCTTACAAGAACTTGGTGTGATTCTTCCAGAATATGTTAGAAGAGTAAAATCTTTCGACAGTTTTACATTTTTAATTCCTCTCAGAAACTGTCTGAGCAGAGGATGCGAGAAGACAGGAGGATCCAAGCTGTATTCTGCTGAAATAGCTGATGCATGTATCTTGATGGAAGAGTAGGACAGGCCTGTATGGAAGAGCTCCGCCAAGTACTCCAGGATGTTGGCTATGTTCACCAGTGTCACATCTTGCCCCTTTGCAGTACTCCAGATGAGATATCTTTTCCATTTTGCTGCATAATTCTTTCTTGTTGAAGGTCTACGAGCCTCCAGGATTATGTCTTTAACCCTTTGGGATAAATTTGGGTTAATTGCTGTTATGTAATGTTCCAGGCAGTTAGCTGCAGAGTTTTTAGGTTTGGATGCAGGGTGTTGTAGTTGTTCTGTGTTAGCAGTAATGAGATCAGGGGCAGTGTCCATATTTGTTCCCGGGACATGCTCCTCAGCAGTGGATACCAATGTTGTCTTGGCCAGTCTGGGGCTATCAGAATGATCCTCGGACGTTCCTCTTTGATCTTCAGAAGCACCTTGTGCATCAAAGGAAGTGGTGGGAATGCGTATGCTGTCAGGCTTTTCCAACTGAAAGATAGGGAGTCCACATTCCAAGCAAGTGGGTGGTAAGTCCTTGTGCAGAATTTCTTCAACTGGTGATTGAATGGGGATGCAAACAAGTCTATTTGTGGTAATCCCCATTCTCTTGTGATGGTTTTGAAGATGTCCGGATGCAGCATCCATTCGTGGGCATCTGTTGTAGTTCTGCTTAATATGTCTGCTAGAATGTTTTCCTTCCCTGGTACATAAATTGCCTGTAGCTGAATGTTGTAGCTCAGAGCCACATCCCATAGGTCCAGTGCCAGCCGGCATAGAGGGTATGAGTGTGTGCCTCCCTGTTTGTTGATGTACCACATAACTGTGGTGTTGTCTGTCCTTATCATCAACTGGCCTTCTTGGAGAAAAGGTCTGAATGCCTGGATTGCCAATTTTACTGCCATCATTTCTTTTAGATTTATGTGCAGATGCAGCTAGTCTTGAGTCCATAGGC
Source organism: Protopterus annectens (assembly GCF_019279795.1). Lineage (NCBI taxonomy): Eukaryota > Metazoa > Chordata > Ceratodontiformes > Protopteridae > Protopterus > Protopterus annectens. The sequence goes on along the minus strand of NC_056737.1, from coordinate 1,298,820,256 downwards.
CTTGAATGCACTTGTCCATCATGTGTGCCCCCCAACCGAGGTCTGGGGCATCTGTTGTGATGGTTTGTCTTGGTTGACTTTTGCAGAAGGGCAGTCCTGTGTTTGATTGGCAGGCCTGAGCCCACCATAGGAACTCTTGCTTCAGGCATGGGATCACTGGAATTTTGGTTTCTAGGCTGTGCTTGTGCTGGGACCACAAATTCTTTAGGTACCACTGTAGCTTTCTCATATGCAGCCTGGCATGAGGGACCAGTATTATGCAGGATGCCATGAAGCCTAGAGCTTGTAGCACTTTTCTTGCAGTTAGATGGTTCTGCTTTGTTAATGCCAAGAAGTAGAGAGGAAGTTGCTCTTTCTATTCTGTAGTTAGAAATGCCATTTGTTTTGATGTGTCCAGTTCTGCACCCAGAAAGGTTATTCTTTGGGATGGAATCAGCCTTGACTTTTTTGTATTGACTGTATATCCCAGGGCTTGCAGTAGGTAAATGACTCTTTATAAGTCTTCTGTTTGTTTTTGTTGTCCGCTTGTATCAGGCAGTCGTCCAGGTAGGGATAGATTTGAATCCCCTGAAGTCTGCAATGAGAGATTACTGATGCCAGGCATTTCGTGAACACTCTGGGCGCAGTAGATAAGCCAAAGGGCAATGCTGAGAATTGATAATGCTCTGATCCTGCAAGAAATCTGAGGTATCTTCTGCAAATTGGTCTTATGGGGACGTGCAGGTATGCCTCCTTGAGATCTAGAGTTACCAGCCAAGACTCCTTGCCCAGCATGGGAAGAAGCTGCTGTAGAGTCAGCATTTTGAATTTTGGAACAATGAGGAATGTGTTTAAAGCGGACAGGTCTAGAATAGGCCTCCATTTGTTTTCTTTTCTTGGTACCAGGAAGAGTCTGGAGTAAAATCCCTTCCCTTGCTCCATAGATGGTACCTTTTCCACAGCTCTCATTCTTAATAATTGAGATATTTGTTTTAGAGCTTCTGTCCTTTGAGTAGGTGGTAGGTTCGGCATTCCTGTCTTTCCTGGTAGAGTATGGAAATGGAATCTGTAACATTGGTCTATAGTTTGCAAAATCCATTTTTCTCTTGTAATGCAGTGCCAGTTTCTTGAAAATAAGGTTAGCTTTCCGCCTAAAGGTGCTTCTAGTTGTTCCCTGGTAGGCGGTGTCACCGCCAAGTCACTGTGATTGAGTTGTTGTAGTGGTGGTGGCTGTATCCGTGCCTCGTTGGTTGTTACCCTGCCACTGGCGACCCCTGTAGGCACCCCTGGATTGGTTTCTGCCTCTAGAGCGCCTATTCCTGCCTCTTTGTGCCTTAGAGGAGTCTGGAAAGGACCAATTCTTGGAGGGCCAGTTCCTGCTAAACCTTGGAGGTTGAACTTGCAAGAAATCTTTCACTGTTTGCACAGATTTTGCTTTCTCTTCCATCTTTTTTAGGACCTGCTGTGCAGGGGAACCAAATAAATTGACCTTGTCCATAGCTGCATCCAAAAGCTTAGATTTGACATGGTCTGGTAATGCCCGTTCTTTCAACCATGCATGCCTCCTGATAACTGTGCCAGTCATGGCTGATCTAAAGGAAGCCTCCAGTGCATCATAGCCACATTTTAAAGAATGGTTACTAACCTGCTGTATGTTATGTACCATTTCTTGAACATACTTTTTATCTAAAGATTCTTCAGAGGACAGCTTTTTAGTCAACTGGTCAAGCATAAACTCTTGATATTGAATCATATGAAATTGGCAGTTCAAAGCTCTAGCTGACAAGGTAGCAGAGGTGTAAACTTTTTTACCCCATCTCTCTAAGGACCTGGATTCCCTTTCAGAGGGGAGGGGGTTTTTAGAAGAAGTAGCTGCTACAGCTTTTGGACCCTGGGAGATAGTCTCTGGATCTGCAAAAGGAGCCTTATATAAGTGGAGATGAGTGTCCGGGACCCTGTAGTACCTATCGGGCTTAGCAGGTGCCGGAGGTAAAGTATCAGGAGCAGTGCAAGCATCATTAAATGCATCATCAACAACAGAAAGAACTGGAGGTATAGCTAAAGGCCTATGCTGTGGCAAATGTAGAAAGGTCCTAAGCCTTTTTCTAGAGTCTGAGAAATTTTGGCTCTGCCACTGAAATTGTTCCCTCATAGCATGCAAAGTTTCCCCAAAGGAAAATTCCTCAGGAGGAGAGGCTGAAGGGATGGACTCCTCATCATCAGAGTCTTCGTAAGGAGAATAAGAAGCCTCAGGAGGGTCTGTATGTTCTGAGTCATCAGAGGAATCATCTGTGGCTACTGGCTCAGGGGGCTCTGCTCTAGGCCTCTTTTCTGGAGGAGGGAGAGAGGCCCTGTCTGGATGAGGCTGGGCTCCATGAATTAAAGAGATGAGATCCTCAGCCAAAGAAAGCATATGGGAGCTGGTGCTGGGCCTGTGAGAGGGGGGCTTGGCAGGCACAGGTTTTGATGCTTTGACTGCTTTAGCCCTGGCAAAGGCCTTAATAGACATAGCTGGAGGAGGCCTAGCAGCTCCACGTGCAGGGGTGGAAATATCCAGGGGAATGGTGTCTGATAAATCCTGCGAAACCGCAATAGAAGGTTGGGTTTCAGAAGCCGTTTCTACCAGGTTAGAAGAGGCCTTGGTAGAAGGCAAGTTATCGGCTGAAGAAAGAACCACTTGCTCGGTTTCGGCCGAAACCGAGACACTCGTGGTTTGCTTAACCGCGGTTTCGGCCGAAACCATGCGAGTGTCGGTCCTTTCTTCGTTTTTGGTTATTTGCGTAGTCGGAGGATCCGACGGCATAATGTAGGCAAAATCGGAGCCGAAAATCTGTTTGGCAAAGTCCGAACGACGTCTGAGCGTCCGCCGGTTAAAAGAAGCACAGGCTAGACAAGCTGCTACGTCGTGGTCTGGGCCTAAACAATGTATGCAATAGGAGTGGAAATCTTTATGAGGTATTTGTTTCCCACAAAATAAACAGTTATTAACTTTCTCTGACATCGGCTGAGGCAAGAAAGAGTCCCCAACGGGGTACTTAGCTTTATAAAAGTCTTCGAAGTAGTATTCGGTAGTAGTAATCTCTGGATCTGACCGACCGGCACTTGCGAACAGCTTCTGCTTCGGGCACCACGTGGCAAGAAAGACTGGGGAAAATGGCGTCGGCTGATGCCTTTATACCCGAATAACTGCCGCAATGACGTCGGGTGAAGTGCAACACCAGCCGAAGCCAGACCCAGACTTTGGAATCCGGCCGACCGAAGGGCTGCCTGACGACAGGACAACCCATTTGTAAAGACTGCAGATGCATCCTTGAAGGACATCAGAAATTTTAGAATTCTGGTCATAAGTATCATAAGCAAACTCAGTCCTAGGTCTCTTAGAGGGGGAAGGTTGGCTTCCCCTGATTAAAGTAATAAGGTCTTGAGCCATTCTTATCATTTGTTTTTTAGGCATAGAGGTCTGACCATGCGGTCTGGGCGTCAGTTTTCTAGGCATGGCTCGAGTTTTAGGCCTTAAAGAAGAAGAAAGCGTTGGTTTGATATGCAAGTCAGTTGGCCGGAATACACCCTCAAAAGCCGGTGCCTGCACAGCGGCTCTGGACCCATCCAAGGTATACACATCCGCAGGTTCCACAGTTGAAGCATCTCGCGGCATACTGGACTCCGAATGGGTCTCAGTAGAGGCCTGAGAATCTGAAGTAGCGGGTATCAGGGGCTGCGAAAGCGCCTCACTGAGTACCAGCGAACTGGCTTAGAAGTATCATTGGCAGCTTTGGACCTAGGCGGCCTGTCTCTGTCCTTCTTTGTGTTTTTTCGGAGTGTCGGTAATCGGATGACTTACTGAAGACATATCTGGATAACTGAACCGAGCACCAAAATATTTAGAAGCGAAAATATACCGACGGATAGTTCGTTGTTTAAATAAGGCACAAAACCGACAGTGAGATACGTCGTGGTCAGGGCCTAGGTAAGGAATACAGTACGAAAGAAAATCTTTATGAAGTATTTGCTTTGCACAAGAAATGCAATTATTTATTTTTATTGACATCGGTTTAGAGCAAGAAAAAGTTTCCCCAATGGGGTACTTAGCTTTAGTTGAAGACTTCAGTTCTGAAACTCAAAAATGAAAATTTCAGGAGTCAGACGACCAGCAAGTGCGAACTGCTTCTGCTTCGGGCACCGCACGGCAAGAAAGACTGGTGTAATGGCATCAGCTGCATGTTTTATACCCCTGACTACCTGACGTCACGGAAGAAGAGACAGCAACCAACGCAGGACCCAAGACTTTGTTAATCAGACCGATTGAGGGTTACTGCAAGCAGATAACCCAAATGTGATGACTGCAACAGTGAAAACGAAAAACATCTAGGTAGCCCTCTAATTCAAACAGGCAGCTGCAGCCTTCTAACTTAAACAAGCTGACGCTTTTTAAAATGGAACAGGAAGACAAATATTAACTTACAAACTTATATATCACCAAGAAAAACAGCAGGAAGCCGTCTAACTAAAAACAGGCTTGGAGGATAGAAATTTTAAACCGGGAGAGGGAAGGAAACAAAGGCCTAGTGATAAAACGACAGCCTGAAGCAAAAAACACAACAAAGAATGCTCTAAAACTGAGAATGGTAATAAACACTAATAGCTAAGTTTACATTAAGAAAAAAAGAAGAACATTTCAATAATGAATAAAATGTTTTCTTACTTAGCCAGAGGCACTACGGAAACACCCGATCTGTTTAGCAGCACACGATATCTGAGGAGACTTACTAACACATGATGGGATAGGGAATTCAGCCACAACCTAATGGAAGATCTCGAGCTTTTGTATACGGCAAAGTCGGAACCAAGAATCGGTTCTGAACCCAACCAGTGAAGAATGAAGGCAAGATAAGACAACACAAACCATTTCCATTTATTTCTGTAAAGTTTTCTTGTAGAAGCCTTAAAAGATAAAAGCATGTGACGGAGAGGGGAAGACAGCATTGGCTGTCCGGCTATTAAGGGAATTGGAGAAACCAAGCTGTTAGCTTGAGGTTTGAGAAATCTGGATGAATCATGCCTGTCGGGTGAATCTGGATGAATCAAGCTAGGCGGTCTGGAATTGGATCCAGAATCCAAGGTGAGTAAAGTAGATGAGACCACAGGAAAACGAAACAAACACATCTGTCGAGGCCAGTAAGGAGCAATGAGGAGATTAATTTGTTTTTCAACCAGGAAGCTTTCTGTAGAAATTTGGGAATTAGAGGAGTTTGGGGTAAGTTCAGAGAAGATGGGGTTGGCAATCATGGAATATAGCATCCGTCAGTGATGCCTGTGGTGGAGAGATCAGGGCAATGAAGCTGCTGCATTTGTTGTTTAGGGTAGAAGCAAAAAGATTACAGCAAGGCTGACACCATTGACAAAAAATCGTATCTGTCACTTTCCTGTTCAAGGACCACTCAAAGTAGTAGAATGGATCTGCTCAATTTGTCTGCTATCACGTTGGCCTTCCCCAGAATGTGCACTGCTATTAGAACGTGGTTAGAAGAAATTGCCCATTGCCACACTTGAAGGACTTCTCAACACAAGGGGTAAGACCTAGCTCCCTCTTGTCTGACGTACCAAATTACTGACATGTTGTCTATCACAAGGAGTGTGTTTTGGAAACCTGCAATGCCAGGAGCATTGCTCTCACTTCCAGGATATTAACATGCACGTTGGCCTCTTCAGGGGACCAAGTGACTTGGACTGTTTTCCCCAGGAAATGCCCCCCACACCCAATTTGGGAAACATCCGGGGTCACTATAGCCTTGGGCTGAAGAGGACGAAAGGACGGCCTTGTAGAACTTGATCTAATCGAATCCACCACCAAAGGTATTTCTTGCAAGCCTAAGTGATTTTAATTTGTGTTGACATGCACTGGTAAAGAATCTACCACTGTGTTGCTAGCATCCAATGAATTCATAAATGAAATCTTGCTAGACAAACTAACATTATGGCTGCTGACACTGACCCCAAGGCTTGAAGAATCAACGGTCTGAAATTTTGGTACTGTGAACTATTTTCCTTCCCTGAAATCTGATAGTTTGCAATCTTGAGAGAGGAAGAGAAACAGTCACCGATATCGTGCTGAAAAGTGTTGTTATGAATTCCAATGTTTGAGACAGTTATAAAAGAGACTTATTGGAATTTATGTCTGTCCCCAGATGGGAAAAAGTCTGGAGTACCTGATCTCTTGCTCTTATTAGTAGATGCCTGGTCAGGGCAGTAATGAGCCAGTCGAACTATGGAAACAGTCAGAATCCCTGCAGTCTCAGGTGAGCTACTACTACTGCCATGCATTTGAACACCCTGGCGGCTGTGGTAAGGCCAAATGGCAGTGCTCTGAACTGGTAGTGACGGGCTCCCAGCTGGAAGGGTAAATACTTTCTGGATTGTCTGTTCATTTTTATGTGATCGCACCCATCCTGAAGGTCTATCAAGCACATCTAATCGTCCTTGCTCAAAAAAGGCAGAATGAACTGAACTGTGACCATCCGAAACTGTGTGTCAAACTGACTTGCTCAAGTTGCCGAGATCTAAAATTAGTCTCCAGTCCCATTTTCTTAGGCAATAAAAAGAATCCTAGGTAAGTTTCAGACTCCATCGTGTCTGCTGCACTTCTTAAATGACTCTTTTCTAGCAGTTTTAATATTTCTAGAGCTGCTGCTTTCCTCTGACTGGGTGGAACATCTGGGAACTTGCATATAAACGTAGGTGGAAGGGAAAAGGGAATTATATGACATCTGGAAATATTCTGCTCCCACCCACATTTTTTTTTTTTTGGGGGGTGGAGGAAATCATCCTTCCTCTAGATGTAGAGAACAGTCTCCCAGACAGAAGGACGACGAAGTTGCCAAGAAGACATATTTCCAAACCACTGGCTTCTTATGACCCAAAGGAAGAGCATCAGAGGCAGGGGGTCAGACTAAGTTGTCCAAAGCAGAGACTCCGAGGGGCAGAGACGGCTCCCCCAAATTTGGAATAGACTCCCAACGCTTCAGATCCGGCAATGGCACTCTGCTCCAAAAGTCATCCAGATCCGACACATATGGAGCTGGTTTACTCAGAGAAGGTATCAGAGCAGAAGATACCAAAATCTTCGAATCCGAGACAGACTGTTCCTGAGGTCTCATATCCAGGAGCTCTGAAGCCATAGGTCGGATCAGACATGGAGCCAAAACAGGTGTAGTAGTACTGGTAAAGGGCTCTGGGACCAATGGGGTAGGAGCCAGGAGAACTCCCATCTGAATTTGTGCCAACAGAAATTTCATCATTTTATCCACATCTGCTCCTATCAGACTCCTGGAAGAATGAGAAGTGGTGGCTACTGATGGGGTCCTAGAATGATGGTGTCTCTCTAGGAACGGTGATGGTAGACGTGAAGGGACAGAGTCCAGAGAAAATACGTATTGTGTCCTAGGTAGCTACAGCTCCTACAGTGTAGGATCGGATAATACAGATCTCTAGTCAGAAGCTGACTGATCTGAGGATTTAGTCTTTGGATCCTTTAAACTTCGATCTGACCACTTGGAGACCCTGGGAGAAGGTTCAAGAACTGGGCCTGAGCTAGGAGTTCATGAACCGGAAGGGTCCAATGTATGTGGGCTTCTTATCAGATTTTGGGGAGGTTTGAGTTCCAGATAAAGTCTCTGAAAAAGCAGTAGATAATAAACTTTTTAAACATGGCTTATTCTTGCGATCCACAAAGGCCCGTAGATTACAGGCCTTATAAGTATTGCATGACTCTCTTAAATGAGCTGGATCCAAGCAATACACACATGAATCGTGCATAAACAAAAGGTATCATGTCCAAAATCCTTACATTTTTTTTTAAATCCAAAGATTTTTCAGCCACATTTAAGCAGAAAACGAACTACAGCAATAAAAAAAAAGACAGAGGACGACGATGTTGCCAAGAAGACATGTTTCCAAACCATTGGCTCCTTCTGACACAAAGGAAGAGCATCAGAGGCAGAGGTCAGACCAAGCTGTCCAAAGCAGAGACTCCAGATTTCTCTTTATAAATGTAAAAAGGGGATTACAAACAACGGAAATTTAAGAACTTACCACAAGGGTAAAAGACAGAAAATGTCAATAATGGTAAACGAGGAATACACCAATAAGTGTGTAAAGGATAAGGGTGGAATACACAATATAAATACAAAACAAGTTACTGAAATGAAAACATTGTCATCTCAGTAACATTCCACACTAAAGCTCGAGAACTATCAGCGACCAATCATAAGGCCTTCTTCACATATGTCCACAGTCTCAAAGGAAGCACTCTGATCTGCTCAGACCTGGTGGTCAAGGACACCACACATACAAATGCTGTAGATACAGTCAACTTGCTGGCTGACAGATTCCGTAAAAACATCACCCCACTGTCCCCCCATCAGTAAATCAGGACATCCACAGTACCTGGCCCCCTCCCCTTATCTCTAGGAAACAGGTCATCACTGCCCTCTCAAAGGCAAAAAATACAGCCGCCATGTGACCCAATAACATCCCAGGCTGCATCCTACATAAACTCAGGCAGGAACTTGCAGCACCATTAGGTGCCCTATTCAACTAAAGCCTGAATACTGGCTTCATCCCAGCTGAGTGGAGGACAGCCACTGTCATCCTTCTGCACAAAGGTGGAGTGTTCACCGATCCGGGAAATTATAGACCCATCAGCCTAACTAGCCTCCTCTGCAAGGCTACGGAATGAATTATCATGGATCTCATTAACAAGGACATTGGCAGTCTCCAAACACTCAATCCCACAGTTTGGCTTCAAGGGGAGGTCATGACTGTTAATCTTGGTCGACTTCTTTGAGACAGTCACCAAAGCCATGGACGAGGGGAAGACTGTGCACACCCCCTACCTTGACCAGGCCAAAGCCTTTGACACTATTCCCCACTCAGGCATAATAGATAAACTTTCTCAACTAGGCATCAATTCATATGTTACCAGATGGGTAGCAAACTGGCTCATTGACAGAAACCATGTAGTCAAAATAGGGGAAGGCAACCAGTCGTAGACCCATAACGAGTAGTGTACTCCAGGGATTGGTGTTAGTCCTTTGTCATGGGGGATATACTTTTCTGAGGTGAAGGCCAAAACCAATGGGCTACAACTCACCAAATTTGCAGATGACTGCAAGCTGGGTGATGTCATCAATTCCCCTAGTGATGTGGACATCCTCCAAGAGGGTCTTACCCAAACAAATGACTGGTCCCAAAAACACGGCCTCAAGCTGAATACCAAAAAATGCATCAACATCCCCTTTGGGGAGCATGACGTCCCCACAAATTATTGCATTAACAACAACATTCTAAGCATGCAATCAGTCGTGAGGAATTTGGTTATCCAGGTTGATAGTAACCTGACTTTTGACCACCACGCTGCTTCCATTATATGGAAAGCAATCTAAGTGGCCCATCTTATAAGTAAGGGTATGTCATCCAGGGACAAGGAGGTCATAATATCCCAGCATTCGTCCCTTAGAAGGCCCATTACTGAGTACAATGCCCGTTTCAGCAAGTACCTCAAAAGCACATGCAGCAGCTGGAGACACCACAGAGGTTCCTCACCAGGTGAATCCAGGTCCTCAAACATCTAACCTATATTGACCCTGTCCCTCTACTCAGTTTCATACAGACTCCACAGAGATGACCTCTGTCTGGCATACAAAGCAATCTTGGATCCTGCCTTGACAGGACTACTGCATACCCGCAAGTCAAGCTCCACTCGAGTAACCTGCACATGCAACTTCAACCTGGTCTACGACATCAATAGGACTAGCTGGTGGGACAGATTTGTGTCCCAGAGTCTCCCCTATCTGTGGAACAGACTCCCTCCCCATGTCAAGCAGAGTACCTCATTATCCCTTTTTAAGCGCAACCTGGACAACTGGATGGGAAACAGAAAATACAACCCTGGGATTGCACCTGTGTCCCTGCTGGACTGGGGCATCGGGTGCTGACTCGCCTAAAGTCTTGGCTAGGGTTATAAGGGCCTCCAGGCCAATAGCCTAGTAACTTCCTATGAGCCATGTCCATATGCGAAGGCGGCAAACAAGATCTAAGGTATGGTAGAGGTCTACAGCACTGTGTGTAAGGGAGGAGGCTTGAGAGTTTCCAGTATCCATGAGCTGTAAAAAAAGAAACTGATTTGGATCATAGGGTTGGATCCGAACCCACTTGTTGAGAAACTAATGAAAACTGACAACAGATCAGTAGGTATCTTTCTCTTCACTGTTAAGGAATTCTTTACTAAAGGGATCCCCCAGCCTCTGGCCTTACTGACGTCAGAAGAGTAAGCGACAACAACCGACGCCGGACCAAGACTTTGGAATTCGGCCGACCAAGGGACCGCCTGACGGCTGAAAACCCATCTGTGATTACTGCAGCTGTATGCACGATGAACATCAGGAAGGAAAGAGGGAGAGAATACTGCAACAGTGAAGGGGACATCTACTGTTACAGTAAGATTTTATATAGCTGTACTATGTCCTTCCATATCACTGTTGTAGTAGTCTTTACTACAGGGGGAGTGCAAAAGCTCAAAAGGAAACCCGGGAGAAGTAAGACCCAAAACATCACTCAAGAAAACCATGCAGGATAGCTCTGACAAAGCCAGCTCTCATCCAGGAAACATCTAATTTGCAATGCTTAGCAAACGTATGGACAGAGGTCCAAGTAACAGCCTCAAGGATGGAACTGGTATCAAACCATTTGCAAAAAGCACCAGAGGAAGCCACCTCCCTGGTAGAATGAACCTTTACGGAAGCAGAAAGGCTATTCCCATGAAAGAAACAACAGAAATGGCCTTAGAGATCAAAGAAAAATGGTTTCCTTAGAAACAGCCAAACCTAGAGGGCCAGGATGAAAAGAAAAGTACAGTTGTGATCACTTACTATAAATGTTGATGTTCGAGTGTATTCACTGTTGCAGTATTCACACTTGGGTTATCTGCCTGCAAGTAGCCCTCACATAGCCCGAACACCAGAGACTTAGTATTTCTGCATCAGTTGCTGTCGCTCCAGGACTGACGTCAGGTCGTCAGGGGTATAAAAACAGGCAGCCGATGCCATTACATCAGTTTTTCTTGCCCCAAATATCAGTAGCCCCCCCAAACAGGGAGCTAATTTATGGTGGGGAAAACACCACCATTAAAAAGTAAATACCAATACCCCTGAAAGGGGTGAGTAATAAGACAGAGAGGAGAGAGAGAGACAAGGGGGCTGGAGGAAGGGAAACCAGGACTGCAAAAGTGAATACAGTCGAATATCTACATTTATGGTAAGTGTATACAAAGTACAGTTTTGCACCTACCATAAATGTAGATGTTCGAGTGTATACACTGCTGCAGTCATTACACTTGGGTTATCCTGCCGTCAGGCGGTCCCCCAGTCGGCCTGAGTTCCAAAGTCTTGGTCCGGCGTTGGTTGCTGTCGCCTCCTCCCTGAAGTCAGTGCGACAGGGGTATATAAGATGCAGCAGACGCAATTTTCTTCAGTTTTTCTTCCCCCAGATGTCAGGTGCCTCTAAACAGGTAGGCAATTCCAATTGCTAATAAAACATACATATGAAAAGCAAAAAACAATTTTCAGCTACCAGCAAATACTCCCCATAGGTAGTAAGGGTAGACGACATAGGTACGTACCAGCCAGTAAGATGGGAAGGAGGGAGGGTAACCTGGACTGCAGCAGTGTATACACTCGAACATCTACATTTATGGTAGGTACAAAACTGTACTATGTTCATCGTGTTGCACTGCTGCAGTCATTACACTTGGGTAGAATCCCATAGCTGAGGTAGGGTGGCTGGTTCTATAAGGCATTAGGGGTGGCTATAAGGCCCTGCAGCACTGCAGTGGCAAAGCCAGCTCTGGATTTGGAGTATAGAGGCAGATGGTAATGCTTGGTGAAGGTATGTACAGAACTCCAGGTAGCTGCTTCCAAAATATCCTTGGTAGGTACTCCCCTGAGGTAGGCAGTTGAAGTGGCTGTTGCCCTGGTGGAGTGAGATCTAATGCTGCTAGGTACAGGTTTTTCATGGTACGTGTAATAGAAACGTATACAATGTCCTATCCATTGAAATAGTCTGTTTTGGAATGGCTTTTCCCTGTGCTCCTGCAGCATATGCTACCAATAATTGCTCAGATTTTCTGAAAGCTTTGGTTTTGTCCAAGTAGAAGCGTAACTGCCTGTGAATGTCCAAAGAGTGCAGTAGTCTCTCCCCTTTATTCTGCGGTTTAGGATAAAAAGTTGGCAGGTGAATAGTTTGGTTTAGAGCCACACTGGATACCACCTTTTGCATAAACTAGGGTTAGTTCTTAAAGACACCCTGTCCTGGTGGAAAATGAGGAAAGGTTCCACTGCCATTAGTGCCTGTAATTCTGAAACTCTTCGTGCTGATGTTATTGCCAGGAGTAGAGAAGTTTTCCAAGAGATACATTTTAATTCTGCTGTGTTAGCTGGCTCAAAAGGAGGTAAAGTTAGTTTTTCCAAAACAAAGTTGAGGTCCCAAGTTGGAGTAGGTGTTCTACGGGGTGGTCTTATGTTTTTAGCCCCTCTGAGGTACTGTTTTAACAGAGGATTAGAGAAAATTGGTGGATCCGTGTTGAAATGAGCAGAGATGGCAGAGGCGTGGATCTTGATGGATGAGAAGGAGAGGCCTTTGTCCAGCATCTCAGTTAAGTATTGTAGTATCTGAGGAATGTTTGGAACAAGATGGTCAAGGCTGTGAGCTTGGTTCCAGGCACAGAATCTCTTCCATTTATCCGAATAGGCTTTCCTGGTACTTGGCCTTCTGGCCTCCAGAATGATATCCATAACAGCTTTGGAGAGAGGCATTGTTTGCTTGACCAAGGAATCTTCCATGCAGCTAGGTTTAAGGTCTTTAGCTGGTTGTGTAGAATTTGATTGTTGTGCTGAGTCAGCAGATGTGGGATTTGAGGCAAAATCCAGGGTGGTTCTTGTGCTAAGCTCCTTAAGATTGGGTACCAGTGCTGGCGTGGCCAGTCTGGTGCAATCAGGATCATCTTTGGCTCTTCTTGTCTGGCTTTTATGAGTATCTTTGGCAGGAGAGGAAGTGGTGGGAAAGCGTATACTTGTAGGTTCTACCAGCTGAATGAAAGGGCATCCACCTTCCATGCTTGTGGATGCTAACTCCTTGTGCAGAATTTTTGTAGCTGGCAGTTTATTGGGGATGCAAACAGATCTATGTCCGGGCTCCACCATTTCTGTGTTATCATTCTGAATATTTGTGGATTCAATTCCCATTCGTGGGGATCCATGATGTTTCTGCTTAAGTCGTCTGCCAATGTGTTTGTCTCTCCTGGCAGGAATTGTGCTTGCAGATGAACTTGAAGGTTTATAGATGTGTTCCACAAGGTCATGGCTTGTCTGCATAGGGGGTAGGAGTGAATGCCCCCTTGCTTGTTTATGTACCACATAACTGTGGTGTTGTCTGTCTTTATCAGTAGTTGTCCTGGATGCAGCAGGTCCTTGAAAGCTATAAGGGCATTTTGTACAGCTAGCATCTCTTTTTGATTGATGTGAAGATGCCTTTGTTCTGTGGGCCATGTGCCCTGAATACATTTGCCTGCCATGTGTGCTCCCCAGGCGTAATCCGATGCATCTGTTGTCAGTGCTTGCCTGGCTGTGGGTTGTGTAAAAGGCTGTCCCTTGTTGAGGTGACAAGCTTGAGCCCACCATTGAAACTCCTGTTGAAGGCAAGGGATTAGTGGTATAACTGTTTCCAAACTTTGACAGTGTTGAGACCATACATTCTTTAGGTACCATTGTAGTTTCCTCATATGCAATTTGGCATATGGAATTAGTAGTATGCAGGATGCCATGTAACCCACGGCCTGCAGAATTTTTCTTGCAGGGAGTTGGGTCTTTGTTGCCATCAATTGAAAGTATTGAGTCAGTTGTCCTTGCTTGTCTGGCTTGAGATAAGCCATCTGGGCCGTTGTGTTCAAGCTGGCACCCAGGAATATAATCTCTTGTGAGGGCACTAGTTTTGATTTCTTTTCGTTTACTGTGTACCCTAGGCAACTTAATAACTTTTTTACAAACGCCAGATGCTCTAGAAGAATGTCCTTGCTCTCTGCTTGAAATCAGGCAGTCGTCCAGGTACGGATAAATTTGAATTTCTTTCTGTCTGCAAAATACAATTACTGGTGCCAGGCACTTTGTGAAGACCCTGGGCGCAGTAGAGAAGCCAAAGGGCAGTGCAGAGAATTGGTAGTGCATTGAACCAGCTATGAATCTGAGGTATCTTCTGCAGTTTTGTCCGATAGGGACATGCAGGTATGCCTCCTTGAGGTCCAAAGTCACGAGCCAAGCTTTCTTGCCCAGCATGGGAAGAAGCTGCTGTAATGTCAACATTTTGAATTTCGTAACATCCAGGTAAGTGTTTAGAGATGAAAGATCCAGAATGGGCCTCTAGGCTTTGTCCTTTCTGGGTACCAGAAAGAGTCTTGAGTAAAATCCTTGTCCTTGCTCCTGTGATGGTACCTTTTGAATAGCTCTCATATCCATGAGTGCTGTAATTTGTTTTTGAGCCTCTGCCTATTGATTTGGTGGCAGATTTGGCATTCCTTTTAACCTTGGCAGTGTGTGGAAGTGGAACCTGTAACCTTGAAATACAATGTTGAGAACCCATTTGTCTTTAGTGATCATTTGCCAATTGTGGGAGAAGAGTGCCAGTTTTCCTCCCAAGGGGGCTGCCAAGAGGTATTTGTTTGGCAGCTGTAGTGGGAAGTCATTGGAGCTGCTTTTTATATGGTTGGGGTCTGTCTTCCCCTTCTTTCTGGCCTGAGGCAACCCACTGTTGAGGCCTATAAGAACCCTGTGTTTGACCTCTACCTCTTGGACGTCTGTATCTTCCCCTTTGAGGTCTGTCTGTAATTGGAAAGGACCAATTCTTAGTTGGCCAGTTTCTGCTAAATCTAGGAGGCTGAACCTGTAAGAAATCCTTCACCGTTTGCATAGATTTAGCCTTATTCTCCATTTTCTTTAATACCTCCTCTGCCTTAACTCCAAATAACACATCCTGCTGCAAAGGTGCATGCAATAATTTTGCTTTAACATGATCTGGTAACGTATGTTCTTTTAACCAAGCATGTCTTCTAATGACAGAGCCTGTAACTGCTGCTCTGCAGGAGGCCTCTAGAGAATCAAAACCACATTGCAAAATATGCTTTCCCACTTGTTCAGCTGCATGCAATAAATCCTGCATTTCTTTAAAATTAGGAGGATCTGATTCTGGAAGCATTTTCTGTTTTAACTGAGACAGTAAAAATTGCTGATATTTTAGCATGCAAAACTGGCAAGTTAAGGCTTTCATTGCTAACGTTGCAGACGTATATACTTTCTTTCCCCATCTGTCTAATGCTCTGGAATCTCTGTCAGAGGGAACTGGATTCTTGGCTGATAAGGCCTTAACTTCTTTGGGTCCCTGAGAAATAGTTTCAGGGTCAGCTACATGGCTTTTATACAGAAATTTATGCGAGTCAGGGACTCTGTAGTATCCGTCAGGTTTAACAGGGGCTGGAGGTAAGGAATCAGGATTTAAGCTGGATTCAGTATACGCATAATCCACAATATCTAACACTGGCAGAATAGCAAGGGGTCTGTGTTGAGGTAATAAAAGGAAGTCTCTGAGCCTTTTCTTGGATTCTGAGTAATCCTGGCCTTCCCAGTGGAAATGCTCCCTCATGGTATGTAGGGTTTCCCCAAAGGAGTAGTCCTCAGGCGGTGAGGCTGATGGAATTGATTCCTCAGCATCAGAATCCTCATAAGTGGGTAAAGAGTATCCTAGTTCTGAGGATGAATCAGAAGAGATGGACACCTGGTCGGATGAGTCATAGTCTGCATCCTGTCTAGGCCTTTTATCAGGAGGGGGATGGGACCCCTTGATCAAAGTGATTAGGTCTTCGGCCATTTTGAGCATTTGTTTCTTAGGCATGGAGGCCTGTCCTGGAGAATGCTGTACTTGTTTCTTTGATTTTAAAGGAGGCTTAGACTTAGCTGAGGGTTTAATGCTTAACTTAGTAGGTCTGAAGACACCCTCTGAAGCTGTGGGTTTGCTCAGCTAATCCGGATCCCTCTGAAAGGTTAGTCTCAGTAAGCTGAATAACTTGTGCGTCCGAAGGCCCAGCCATCTCCAAGTGGGAGTCAGAGGCGGCCTGTGGTTCTACAGAAGTGGTCATCAGGGGCTGTGAAGGCACCTCGCTGAAACCCAGAGAACCGGCGACTGGCCTAGAAGAGGCTTCGTCGTCAGTTTTAGGCTTCGGATGCCTATCCTTGTCTTTGCGCTTTTTGTGTATTCCGGTCGTCGGAAGTTCCGACGGCATGGTATAATTGAATTTTCTACCAAAATAATGTCGGGCAAAATCAAACCGACGTTTAATAGTGCGCTTGTTAAACCTAGCACAAACCAGTGACGTTGTGGTCTGGGCCTAGGCATGGGATACAATTAGAATGGAAATCCTTATGAGGTATTTGCTTCCCACAAGAAATACAGTTATTAACTTTTACTGACATCGGTCTGAGGCAAGAAAAAGTTTCCCCCAACGGGGTACTTAGCTTTGTAGAAGACTTCGGTTCTGGATTCGGAATGAAAATCTCAGGAGACAGCCGATCGGCACTTGCCAACTGCTTTTGCTTCGGGCATCGCGCGGCAAGAAAGACTTAAGAAAATGGCATCGGCTGCATCTTATATACCCGTCGCACTGACGTCAGGGAGGAGGCGACAGCAACCGACGCTGGACCAAGACTTTGGAACTCAGGCCGACTGGGGAACCGCCTGACAGCAGGATAACCAAAGTGTAATGACTGCAGCAGTGTAACACGCTGAACATCTGTACTATGTTCTTCGTGTTTCACTGTTGCCGTCATCACACGGGTAGATTCCTAAGGCTGAAGAAGGGTGGAGGCAGTCAAGAAGAGTTGGGGCTGGCTAGTATGCCCTGCAGGACTGCTGTTGCAAAACCTGCCCTAGATTTGGAAAAGATAGGCAGGTGGTAATGCTTGGTGAATGTGTGTACAGAACTCCAGGTAGCAGCTTCCAGGACATCCCTGGTAGGGACTCCCCTGAGGAATGCTGTAGAGGTAGAAGTTGCCCTAGTGGAATGTGTTCTGACCCCCTGAGGGGTTGGTTTCCCATGGTGCTTGTAGCAGAAATAGATGCAGTGTACTATCCATTTGGAACTTGTTTATTTTGAAATGGTCTTGCCCTCTGCCCCTGGTGCAAAGTTGACTAGTAACTGTTCAGATTTCCTGAAGGGCTTAGTCATATCAAGATAGAATCTGAGCTGTCTGCACGTCCAAGGAGTGCAGGATCCTTTCCCTTTTACTTTGGGGCTTAGGGAAGAAGGTTGCCAAATGGATAGATTGGTTGAGAGCCACACTGGACACCACTTTAGGCATAAAGGAAGGGTTAGACCTGAGGGAAACCCTGTCAGCATGGAAGATAATGAAGGGTTCCACAGCCATAAGTGCTTGTAGCTCAGACACTCTTCTAGATGAAGTGATGGCCAGAAGCAAGGCTGTTTTCCAACAGAGGAATTTTAACTCTGCTGACGCTGCAGGCTCAAAGGGGGGAAGCGTGAGCTTTTCCAGTACAAAGGTAAGATACCACAGCAGGGGTGGGTGCTTTCCTTGGTGGCCTTAAGTTGTTTGCCCCTCTCAGGAACTGTTTCATAAGAGGGTGAGAGAAGAGAGGTGGCTCAGTGTTGTAATGAGCCTAAATGGCAGAAGCATGGATCTTAAAGGAGAAGGATAGGCCCCTGTGGAGTAGATCTGCTACATAATCCAGGATTAGAGGCAGGGAGGGGAGAGTTGTGTCCTCTCCTTTAGATTGAATCCAGGAGCAGTACCTTTTCCACTTATCAGTATAGAATTTCCTTGTACTGGATCTTCTGGCTTCAAGAATGACGTGCAGCACCTGCCTGCATAGGCTGGTTACTGGGGGAGAATTCAAGGAATAAGCCAGGCTGCAAGATTTAAGGTTTACAGTTGTGGATGCAAGATCTGTCCCCCCTGCTGAGAGAGCAGGGTTGGGTTCTGGTGTAGGTGCCAGGTGACAGGCTGTGCAGGAGTGGGTACCACTGCTGACAAGGCCAGTCCAGGGCAATCAAAATTGTCCTTGGTCTGTCCAGTCTTATCTTGAGCAATACTCTTGAGAGAAAGAGCAGAGGGGAAAGACATATATCGAGAGATTTACCCACTGGAAGGATAGGGCATCCACTTTACAGGCCTTGATGTGAGGTGTCCTGGTGCAGAATTTGCTGAGCCGGTGACTGAAGGGGAAGGCAAAGTGATTCACCTCTGGGGTCCCCCATTTCTGAATCAGAAGGTTGAAGGTGCTGGGCTCTAATTGCCACTCGTGTGGGTCTAGGAGATTTCTGCTTAAGTCATCTGCCAGTGAGTTTTGTTTGCCTGGCAGGAATTGAGCTTGCAGATGGACCTGCATGTCTAAGGCTGTGTTCCGCAGGGCCATGACTAGCCTGCAGAGTGGGTAAGAGTTGGTTCCCCCCTGCTTGTTGATGCATCACATAACTGTGGTGTGGTCTGTTTTTATTAGCAGCTTTCCTGGTAAGAGTAGGGATCTGAAAGCTGTCAGAGCGTGCTGCACAGCTAGCATCTCTTTTTGGTTGATGTGCAGATGAATTTGACTTCGGCTCCAGTGGCCTTGAATGCACTTGCTGTCCATGTGTGCCCCTCAGGCATAGTCTGATGCGTCTGTGGTTAGGGTCTGGGCAGCGAGGGGTTGAGTAAAGGGCAGTCCCTTTTTGCAGTTGTATGCTGTTGCCCACCAAAGAAAATCTGTCCTTAGGGTATGACAGGAATGACGGTTTTCAGGTCCTGAGAATATTGGCACCAAAGACTTTTTAAGTACCACTGAAGTTTCAAAGACTACAAACACAACAACTGAAACTCAGAAAAATCTGCTTAGGCAAACGCTGCTTGCCACGCTTTATTATAATGAAACATTACAAACTTGTCCAACGCTTTTTGTCTAACTCGATGGTTAGACTTCCTCAGATAAACTGGCAAACATTGATTAGATGAAAAACACTTGTTTAAATAGCAAGTCTTCACTGTGAAGCCCGCCAAAATTCAAGCCAGTGATAAATTTTCTTAAAGTGATACGACTGTTTTTATATATAAAATCAGCACTATATATAAATGTTCACTAAAATAAAGAGTTGATGCAAAATTTAAACCTTTTAGTTGATACTTAAAATCAATTCTTATTATGTTAAAAATACTTTAATTTATGTATTAAAAAATGAATAAATATTAAAACAAAATATCCATCAAATGTTAACGCGTAGTATTTAAACAAGAAAGCGGTCCATTTTTGAGTCAAACAGTGATGTGCAAAAATTTTTAAAAATTAAATTAATAAACCTTTCATTTGTTAAATAGTGTTCTGTTTATGAGAACAAAACTTTTTTACAACACAATTCAATAGGTTATTTGAATCATATAAAACTATATTAATTAAAAAACAATATTAATTTAATGAATTTTAACAATGATTTGTTTAACTTTGTGTTACCATCGTTTAATCAAATATAAATTCAAAATAGATCAAAATAAACTCCTGATAGCAGAGGTTATGTAATTATTCAACTTATTTATATTAAATTCTTCTATATTCAAAAATAGTAATAAAGGTGTCTGAATATTATTCAAGATGAATTTTTTATATATTTTGTGTGTGTGTGTATATATATATATATATATATATATATATATATATATATATATATATATATATACACACAACTAATTCCTCCAATCGGTTGTTAGATTTCAATTATTTTGTTATTTAATTAAACAACCTATCGATTACCTCTCTAAACTTCTTAATTTTAACAGGCACATAAGTGAACATTTCTCATTGAGGCCTGGGTAAATAAAAGCATTAAGCTTAATCTGCCATAACAGTTCGCATTTCTCCAACAGTAGACTGTATGGGCCCCCTCTAGTTTCTTGCTTGATTTGACGGATTACTTTGAAACAAAATTTATGATCAGGATATTCCATGACGTGCCTCGCTAAGGCATTATCTTCCTTGTGCAAGTTGATGCTTCTCGAATGCTCATACACTCTGCCCCTTAGCCTTCGCTCCATCTTTCCTATAGAAAAGCAAGGACACCCCTGGCAAGTAGCTAAATAGATAATTCCTTTAGAGTTGCAATTAAATTTTCCTTTAATGTGAATTTTGATTCCACTGATGTCTGTTATCATGCCTGGAATCATGTAATGGCAATATGGACAACTTCCACATTGTCCCATTCCTCTATTGAGGGCTAAAGGGTTAGCATTACTGTTTTTTTGAAATATATCTTTAAAATTAGAACCTTTCTTCCACGTAAATTTTGAGCAGGAATGCTTAGAATTAAAACAGATGTTCCTCAATAGACAATACCCTCTATGTTTTTTGGACCCCATAATAGAAGAGGTTAAAATAAAAAGATCAAATGGATACTTTAAACCTATATTAAAGCAAAAAGATTTTGGTTCTCCAAAAGATGGAGTCCAATTTATGGAACGTTCGCAAACTATATCAAGAGGGCGATCTAATACTGAAGATTATAATTTGGCATGCATATTAAGATTCTCTTTAGATTTTGTTAGCATCAAAGAAATTATAGTGAAGAATTGGAACATCCTCAACTATGACCATTTACTAACATCTAAATTAAGTCTAGTACCCAAGGTCATATGGAAGAAAGGTTCTAATTTTAAAGATATATTTCAAAAACACAATAATGCTAACCCTTTAGCCCTCAACAGAGGAATAGGACAATGTGGAAATTGTCCATATTCCCATTACATGATTCCAGACATAATAACAGACATCAATGGAATCAAAATTCACATTAAAGGAAAATTTAATTGCAACTCTAAAGGAATTGTCTATTTAGCTACTTGCCAGGGTTGTCCTTGCTTTTATATAGGAAAGACTGAGCGAAGGCTAAGGGACAGAGTGTATGAGCATTTAAGAAGCATCAACTTGCACAAGGAAGATAATATGCCTTAGCGAGGAACGTCATGGAATATCCTGATCATAAATTTAGTTTCAAAGTAATCCATCAAATCAAGCAAGAAACTAGAGGGGGCCCATACAATCTACTGTTGGAGAAATGCGAACTGTTATGGCAGATTAAGCTTAATGCTTTTATTTACCCAGGCCTCAATGAGAAATGTTCACTTATGTGCCTGTTAAAATTAAGAAGTTTAGAGAGGTAATCGATAGGTTGTTTAATTAAATAACAGAATAATTTGAAATCTAACAACCGACTGGAGGAATTAGTTGTGTGTGTGTGTGTGTGTGTGTGTGTGTGTGTGTGTATATATATATATATATATATATATATATATATATATATATATATATATATATATATACACATACATACATATACACACACACACACAAAATATATAAAAAATTCATCTTGAATAATATTCAGACACCTTTATTATTATTTTTGAATATAGAAGAATTTAATATAAATAAGTTGAATAATTACATAACCTCTGCTATCAGGAGTTTATTTTGATCTATTTTGAATTTATATTTGATTAAACGATGGTAACACAAAGTGAAACAAATCATTGTTAAATCATTAAATTAATATTGTTTTTTAATCAATATAATTTTATATGATTCAAATAACCTATTGAATTGCATTGTAAAAAAGTTTTGTTCTCATAAACAGAACACTATTTAACAAATAAAAGGTTTATTAATTTAATTTTTAAAAATTTTTGCACATCACTGTTTGACTCAAAAATGGACCGCTTTCTTGTTTAAATACTACGTGTTAACATTTGATGGATATTTTATGTTTTAATATTTATTCATTTTTTAATACGTAAATTAAAGTATTTTTTAACATAATAAGAATAGATTTTAGGTATCAACTAAAAGGTTTAAATTGAGCATCAACTCTATTTTAGTGAACATTTATATATAGTGCTGATTTTATATATTAAAACAGTCGTATCACTAAGAAAATTTATCACTGGCTTGAATTTTGGCTGGCTTCACAGTGAAGACTTGCTATTTAAACAAATGTTTTTCATCTAATCAATATTTGCCAGTTTATCTGAGGAAGTCTAACCATCGAGTTAGACGAAAAGCGGTGGACAAGTTTGTAACATTTCATCATAATAAAGCGTGGCGAGCAGCGTTTGCCTAAATGGATTTTACCACTGAAGTTTCCTCATATGCAGTCTGGCATATGGAATTAGTAGGATGCATGAGGCCATGAACCCTAGGGCCTGCAGGATTTTCCTTGTGGATAGCTGGGTTCTGGTGGCCAGTTGAGTAAAATAGCCTGTCAGATAGGCTTGTTTTTCTGGAGTGAGTAATGCCATCTGGGATGCTGTGTCCAAGCTTGCTCCCAGGAATATAATCTTTTGACTGGGGACTAATTTTGATTTCTTTTATTTGATGGTGTACCTCGGGGAGGTTAGAAGGTTTTTTTTTACAAATGTCAGGTGCTGCATTAGCACTTCCTGACTGTCTGCCTAATCAGGCAGTCGTCCAAGTACGGGTAAGTTTGAATATTTCTCTGTCTGCAGCAAGCAATGGCTTGTGAATACTCTGGGAGCAGTGGATAAGCCGAAGGGAAGTGCAGAGAACTGATAATGCATAGATCCTGCCCCGAAGTGTAGATATTTCCTGCATGACTCCCTTATAGGGATGTGCAGATAGGCTTTTTAAGTCTAGGGTGACTAACCAGGCATCTTTGGCCAGCATAGGTAGAAGCTGCTGCAGGGTAAGCATTTTGAATTTTGGTACCACCAGGAAGGTGTTGAAAAGTGAAAGGTCTAGGTCTGAGCGCCAAGTGCCCTCTTTTCTGGGTAGCAGGAAAAGTCTGGAATAGAATCCTTGACCTATCTGTTCCACAGGAACAGGCTGCATTGCCTTTATAGAGAGCAGAGATTGAACTTGGCTTTGTGCCTCTGCCCACAGGTTTGGAGGAAGGTCTGGGAACCCTTTTGGGTTTGACAGTGAGTGGAAGTAAAATTTTTGTCTCTGGGATACAATGTTGAAGACCCATCTGTCTTGGGTGATGGAAATCCAGTTTTTTGCATGAAGGGCAAGTTTTCCTACGGGCACAAGCAGTTGAGCAGAGGTTGGGAGTGGAGTTGAGAAGTAATTGGGAATTCTTTCCATAAGGGGGTGGCTTAGCACTCTCCTTGCTTTAGAGGTGGAGGCACTCCATTGTTTAGATCTCTGCATACCCTGAGAGTGTAGTCTGGGGGGGGGGGGTCGGTTTCCCCTGGGTCTAGTTTGAGATGGACAATCTTTCGAGGGGCAATGCTTACTGAATCTAGGAGGCTG
Source organism: Protopterus annectens (assembly GCF_019279795.1). Taxonomy (NCBI): domain Eukaryota; kingdom Metazoa; phylum Chordata; order Ceratodontiformes; family Protopteridae; genus Protopterus; species Protopterus annectens. The sequence continues at coordinate 1,298,796,880 of NC_056737.1, read as the reverse complement.
TACTTGCAAGAATTCTTTGAGTGTCTGCATAGACATAGCTTTTTCTTCCATCTTTTTAAGAACCTCTTCTGCTTTGGTGCCAGACTGTCCCTGTTCAAAGGAGTGTCTAATAACTTTGATTTGGCATGGTCTGGGAAGGTCTACTCCTTAAGCCAAGCATGCCTTCTAAGTACAGAACCAATGACTGCTGCCCTGCAAGATGCTTCTAGGGCATCAAAGCAACACTGCAATGTATGCTTGCTGACTTGGCTTGCAGAATGCATAAGCTCTTGCAATTCTTTATTTTCTGCACAGTCTGAATTTGGTAGCTATTTTGTTGATTAACAAGTTCCATAATATGTTGCTGGTACTTCAGCATGTGAAACTGACAATTCAAAGCCCTAATGGCGAGAGTTGCAGAGGTATATACTTTCTTACCTCATCTGTCCAAAGCTCTGGAATCCTTGTCCGAAGGGGTGGGATTCTTAGCTATAGATGCTTTGATACCTTTAAGCCCCTGGGAAATGACCTCTGGGTCAGCAGTAGGATTTTTGAAAAGGAATTTGTGAGAGTCAGGTACTCTGTAGTACTCATCTGGTTTCCTAGGAGCAGGGGGTAAAGTATCAGGAGTAAGACTGGACTCCATAAAGACATCAACTTCCAGGACTGGGGGCACTGCTAAAGGCCTATGTTGTGGCAAGTCTAGAAATTCTCAGTGTCTCTTTTTGGACTGAGGATCGTCTTGGCATTCCCAATGGAAATGCGCTCTTAAAGTATGTAAGGTTTCATCAAAAGAAAAGTCCTCTGGAGGAGCGGCAGAGAGAATGGATTCCTCTGCATCTGAATCCTCATAAGCAGATAATGGCATGTCTTCATAATCAGAACCTGCAGAGTTGTCTGACTTTTGGTCTGCTGAAGCTGCTGGGGACTGAGCTCTTTCGCTTAGCAGGGTAAGGATGACTTCCCCTAATCAGCATAATAAGGTCTTCTGTCATTTTATGCACTGGATGTTGTGGCAAGGGAGCAGGTGCATGCGCTTTGGTCATCAGTTTTCTAGGCACAGCGCGTACTTTTGGCCTTAGAAACTTGGCAGTTTTGGACAGAACTGAAGTCGTCGGTTTGTATCGAACATCGATAGTGCGAAGAACTTCCTCAGAAGTCGGTGCCTGCTCAGCAGCTCCGGACCCATCCAAGGTACAGACATCGACAGGTTCCATAGTCGAAGAAGAGTCTCGGGGCATACAGGACTCCGAATGGGTCTCGGTAGAGGCCCTCGAATCCACTGAAGTGGGCATCAGGGGCTGCGAAAGCACCTCAGAGTACCGGTGAACTGGCGACTAGCTTAACGGAAGCGTCGTTGGCAGCTTTGGATGTGTGCAGTCTGTCTCTGTCTTTATCCTTACGTTTTTTCAGAATATCAGTAGTCAGATGGCTTACCGAAGCCATTTTGGAATATGGAGCTCGAGAACGAAAGTATTTAGTGACAAAAAGGGCCCAACGACAAATTGTTCAACCAGGCAAAAAACCGACAGTGAGGTACATCGTGGTCTGGGCCGAAACAGGTGACACAGTAAGAATGAAAATCTCGGTGAGGTATTTGCTTTCCACAGACAAGACAATTGTTAACTTTTTCTAACATCGGTTAGAGCAAGAAAAAAGGATCCCCAACAGGGTAATTAGCTTTAGAAGACTTCAGGATGATTCAATTTGTAAAAGAAAACTCAAGTAGCAGCCGACCGGCACTTGTGCGAACTGCTTCTGCTTCGGGCTCCTCGCCAAGAAAGACTGATGTAATGGCGTTGGCTGCCTGTTTTTATACCCCTGACGACTTGACGTCAGTCCTGGTGCGACAGCAACCGACGCAGAAACACCAAGTCTCTGGTATTCTGGCTGACTGAGGGCTTCCTACAGGCAGATAACCTAAGTGTGATGACTGCAACAGTGAAACACGAAGAACATCACACAGTTGCTCAGACTTACAAATGGCCTAAGTCTTATCCAAATAATATGTGAGCTGTCTATGAAAATCCAAGGTTTTAAGAACCCTCTCACTAGCAGAATACAGAGAAGGGATAAAGTGGGCAAATTAATAGACTGATTAAGAGACAATTCATTAACCACCTTGGACATAAAAGAAGGATTAGTACAAAAAACTGAAAAAGGAGGAACAGCCATAAGGGCCTTAGGTTCAGACACCCTCCTAGCTGAAGTAAGAACCAAAAGAAGAACACTCTTACATGTACAATGCTGCAAGGAAGCTGAAGCTGCAGGCTGAAAAAGAACCAGAGTCCATTTTTTAATTTCTCCAGGTCTTTTGGGTTTCTATTCCTAAGTCAAAGTATGATTAAAGTTCATGAAATTAGTATTGTTTTATTCTTTGATGTTGGCCATAAGTGCACTTTGCAGCACCTGCAGTGTGCCCAGTAAAGACGACTCCTCCAGTTCGTACGGAGTTACTTGTATAGGCAACATAGCCAAGTACGATTGTAAATTCTTTTTTATAAATCTGTTGCTCCTACTACTGTTGGAACCGTTTGGGTATCCTTCTTCCACATAGCCCTTGATTCTGCATGCACATCCTGGAATGTTATGACTGTGTTTCTGTGTACATAAGACAATGTAGTCATTGGGTGTAGCAGTTTCAAAAATCAATGCTACTTTTGTCTTCTATTCATGGAGGACTGTATCTGGTTTTCTCGCAACTAATTGTTACCATGTGGTATAAACTTCATCATTCTCTGTAATGCTTTGTGGATCATATTTTCAGTGTTTTTTTCAGCTACCTCAGTATTATAAAGTTTACACAATCCCCAATGCAACAGTCTTGCCATATTATTATACCTTTCAGTGTACAGTCCTTCTGCCATTAGTATATCACAACCAGCAACAAGATGTGTGACTGTTTACAATTCTGTTTTATAAAACCTATATTTGTTTGTTTCTCCCACGTGTTCATTGAACTTTGTAAACCAGCATGTATGTAGCCCATTATCCTGGGCCACCAATATTAACCTTTCGTCTTTTGGTTTAAATTCACCTCTCCTTAACTATTCCTGCGTTCGACCTTGGTCTGCATGAGGTTGTTTCAAGAGTTTTCTGTACTTGCAACTATATTTATACATTTCCACATTTCTTGCCATCTCATCTAATCCTTAACCTTATATTCTTTCTTTTGTTTTTTGGCATATTCAGTTGCTGCCTGATTTTTATCTATTTATGGTTTATTTCCACTCCTGCTTGACTCCGACATGCTTCTGCTAAACTAAGTAGGGAAGTCATCTTAGACTTATTCTCCTCATGTTTCAAAACTTTCACTACGTTTGGTTTTTGTGATGTTAGCAGATATGTATGCAGTCCCATGACTGCAGATCCATACATGTAATCAATTTTGAGGAGGTGTGTAGTACTTCAGAACAGGGAATGTATAGTGTTGGTATGCACTGTTTTTTATAAGTCATTTGAGCATAAAGCATCTTGCTTGTTTTCCTATCCATCGCCTTTTGGGGCCAGTCAAGTCACTCCAAAACTGTAAGTTAGGACAGGAAGAGCAAATTGGTTTATAACCTGGAATTTGTTCCTAGATGTCGGTGCTGTTTTCAGTACTAATTTAAGTCTTCTAAAATATTCCCTACTAAGTTTTATTCGCATTTGTGCATGTTTTACTGTTAATCCTTCATCAGTTCCCAAATATTTATATGCTCCCTTTTGCTCAAGTTCTTTTATGTCACATTCCATTCCAAACTGATGTTGTCTCGGTGCTGCAGCTTTCCTGCTTTAAATGTTGCTTTTGCATATTTGTCAAGACCAAAAGGTATTCTTATATCATTTGAAAAAGTTTTGACCACTTGCAGTTGTGCTTTCAGTCCCTCATCTGATGCACTACACAGTTTTAAATAGTCTAAGTCTTTACACTTCGTTGATTTTCTGAGAGCCAAATGACAGCCATGACCTAATCTGTTAAGTAGACAATTTAATGGGTTAAGGGAAAGACAAAATAGCAGCTGTGGCTCACCCTGGAATATCCCCCCTTTGAATTTTTATCCTTAGGATAATATGTCCTTTATCATGGCTTAACTGCAAAATGGTTTTTCACTGTTTCATTGTCTCTGTAATGTAATCTTATCAGTGTAGGGTGCGTCTTGTACATTTTTAAGCACTCTTTTATCCGTGAATGTAGGATACTATCAAATGCTTTTTTATAGTCTATCCATGCCATGCTTAGATTTTTTCCCCCTTTTTACAGTTCTCCATTATGACTTTAACAAATGATCCTTTGTTCCACAGGATTGTTTTTTTGTTGCTCTTTTGTTCTGCTGCCGTGAGTTTTCTTCTAAATGACTAAACTCTGTCAGCATCAATTCCGGTGTACAGTTTATACATCGTCTGAAGGAAAGTTATTGGTCTATAGTTTTTAGAAGAACTTGAATGTTCATTCTTTAGTAGGAGTATTGTTTTTCCTATTGTCAACCAGGCTGGTGTCTGGTCAGGTTGCGCATATAAATGGTTCTTACTCATGGCCAAGTCTTCATGTAAAGATGTTAATACTTTTAGCCAGAAGTTAGGGACTGCATCTGGGCCCGGGGTTTTCCAATTAGGAGCTTTTCCTAACTTTATTTCAATCTCTCTGGTCGTTACTTCATCCCATTTCATATCCATATATTTAAGCTTTTTTCTATCCATTTAGCATCTTTATGTTCCACAGCATCTTCATAGATATTTCTCCAAAATGTATCTATTTCTTCTTTTTGTGGTGTTTCAATTGCTTTTGCCTTGTTTCCCAATTCTCTCTCAAACTTTTTTGAGTCATCAATACATTGCTTATTTTATACTTTTCCTTTATATTTATCTGCATGTCTTCTACGTTTTTCTGCCTGTTCTGACTTTTTAGTTATTATTTGCGATAGTGCACAATAGATCCCTGTTCTGATACTGCGCATTGTTTTTAGCACATCTTTCTTTTCTGAGGTATTTTTGTTAATCTGTTTCCTCTTCTATACTCTTAAAACAGTGACACTAGTCTTAATTGCTTTATAGTTTTCTGTATTTGATACCAACATTATGGCATTCAATTTCTCCCCTTCCTTTCCCTTACAACCCTGTGTTTTTGTGATAAGAATTTATCTGTTATTAATTTAGCTGCACAGTAATATATCCTGTTTACTTCTGTTATGTCAAGTGAATCTCTCTGAACAGTCCTAATTACTGTGTTCATTTGTTTTACCAAATTTACAACTTTTTTGGGTTTTATTGACTTTCTGTAGCCTGTTTTTTTTTTTCATTGATCTTAATATGTCTGTCCATTTCTATTAAATCAAGCAACTCTCTTCTCTTAGATCATTTTCTAACCTGAAGGCACATTGTTTGTTCTCCATTTTCACTGGGCATTCTATAGAAAGTTCCAGAGCATCTTCCTGAGCTACTTTCTCTTCAGTTTCATTCTGTCATCCATCCATTGCTCTTTCATATGGGAGCTCACTGGCCTATCACTCCATAACATTGACTGCGTCAGAGTTGCCACAGGTTCCTGTTCCTTCTCATTGTGCAACTTCAACTGAACAGTTGTACTGGTTTCCTGTGAAATGCTCCAAAGTGTCTTCATATGGCAACTGATCAGATGTTTCCTACTGTACTGGTTTCTCCTTAATTTGGGGATCCATTGCTCTATCCTATGTTATCTTAGATTTTCTACACTAAATCCTTCACTTCGTAGGTATTTCATAACCTCAGTTTCTTTTTATTTACCTTCTCCATTACTAATCCTCTTTTCCTCTGTTTTCTTATTTTTTGTACTGTAAAATATTCCATGTCCGGATGCCTTTGCTTGTATTTCTCTCCAAATATCTTTGGAGTTGCTCTTTTTGTATTGATTAGTTTTGCTGTCTCCTTTGCATAAATATTGCACCACATTAAATCTCTATCTTTCCCATGCCCATATTTCTTCTTCAGATGTCTCCTGCTACTCCTGTTTCTCCTTACTTTGGGGACTTGTTCCATCATGCTGTGATGTAGCCTGCATTAATTAGACTTTCGGCACTAAACCCTTCACTTTGCAAGTATCCCATAACTTCATCTTCTATTTTATTTAACTTCTAATTTACTAATATAATGTTCTATATTCCCTCTTTGTGATCTTATTTTTTTATCGTGAACGTTGATTAATTTAGCTTTCTCCTTTGGATAAATATCGTACCATATCAGAGTTTTCCTTTCTTTCACATGCCATATTTTTTTATACATTTCAAAAGTCTCTAAATTTTGTTCTTTGTTTTTGCACTTCCTCAGTCACGTCTTTTTCGGAATGGTCCAAGGTTTCTTGGTCTGTATCATTTTTCATGAATCTGTTGTATTAATGAACACAATTTTCTATTTGAAGCTTCTAACAATTTTCTTTAAGTATTTTTCTTTCTTTTAATTTCTTTAATCTTTTTTGTATATCTTCTGTCTGTAAATTCTGGGCTTCTTGCATATTGCTTTCTTATCCTCAATAGGCCACGCTGTTGTCTTTATGGCACTTTTTTGGCCTATAAGTTGTGGACCGCTAATTCTTTCTACAACAGTGGGGCTATCCTCCACCTGGGCTTAGCCTAGCCCCATTGTAGGAATGTTTCCTTGTCTCGAGGATTGTATAATGTAATTTTTCTGGTCCTGGCACCAGTGTGCCTACCAGGACCGGGCAGTTTTTTTATCTTGGGTCTTGTGCACCCAGCTGTCTTTTTTTATTTTTTTAGCCTACTTTTTATAATATATGCTGTACAAAATGTAGCCTATGCGTCAGTGTCGTCTTGGTGAGATTTTGTGAAAAACGGGGTCCACATCATGAAGGTACTCAAGACTTGAGGATGAATTCAGATACAGCAATATTACTATCTTTTCTCTGCTGACTTAGCATCTCTCCATTTGGACCCCTTTACCATCAATGTATATGTGTCTTTGTCTTAATTGATAAATTTACTAGAAATAGAAGCTGCGGTGGTGGTGTTGTGGTAGCATTGTCGCCTCACAGTAATACATTGTCGTGTTCGATTCTCAGCTAACCATCTTCTGTGTGGAGACGTGCATGAATGAGCGTACCTTCGTTGAAGGTTGTGCGTCAGGCCTGGCAAGTCGGTACATGAAAATCTACTGCCAATCATTAGTGGACCAGAGTTCCGCTGTGGCGACCCCTAACGGGGAAAAGCCAAAAGATACATTTTAAAAAATAAAAATAATGACAGTGCCTTGGACCAATAAAGACCTTCATGTAAAAAAATAAATAAAGAAAATTCTGATTTTAGTTCTTTGCTTTGCCATTTAGCTTTTCTGCTGCTCCAGGGTCTTCACCAAATGCTTTGCTCTTGTGCTTGCCTTTTGCAGGCTGAGGGGAATTTAAATCTTTCCTTACTTGGACAACTTGCTCATTCACTCTTCCTCCCTAGAGACCTTAATTCAGCACCTCCACTATGCTGATCGTCTCTAGTAAAGCGTGGGGTTTGCAATAAATTTCCTGAAATCCTTCCTGACTCCTCAGGATCATGTTTTTCCTCGGGTGCAGGCTTCAGACCATTCCTATGCTGGCCATCACCCAAGGCTCTGGCTCTAATTGCATTTTTTCAAACCCTTCTTCCTCAGCTGTTTGTTATGGACAAGGATTTCCTACCAGCTCTGTGTTACATGGCTTCCACCATTCCTATGCTTCCTCTAGCCAGACTCCATATGAGGAAGCTACACAGTGATTTCCGAAGTCAGTCCTGCTTCAACATTACCATCTTTCAGACTTTCTCATTCCTCTTCTTCCATGTCTGAAACTAGATCTTCAGTGGTGGATTCCATTAGTTGTCACTCAACCCACGGCTTCCTTTTCAGCCCCCACTTCACACACTGGATTTTTTTTGGATGCCTTAGACACTGGGTGGGGAGCTTCTTTTGGCCTTCTGAAAGTTCAGGGTCTTTGGCCCATTCATCAGAGGGAAGACCATGTCAACATCAAGAAGACAGAAGCTCTCCTTCTTGCTGTTCAGGCTTTCCATACTCTTTCTTCCAGGGCCTCTCAAAATCTTTACAAAAATACTACAATACTACAATGATGTGTTACATCAACAAGCAAAGGGGGATGGGGAACAAGGTATTAGTTTTGTGTAGACTAGCTCATGTTTGGGATCTGGCTGGCCAGTATCAAGTGACTCTTCAGGCTGCTTATATTCCGTCAGAACTAAACATTAAGGCAGACTCTCTGAGCAGATCCATAACGCAGACTCACGAGTGGATGCTTCACAGAGATGTGTTTTTGGCCATTGTCTACCAGTGGGGCACTCCTAAGGTAGATCTTTTTGTCTCCCCTCTAAACAAACGACTTCCTCTTTCTTGCACCAGAGTCTCAAGTCCTCTGGCATGGAAGGTGGACTTCCTTTTTTGTAAGAGGATGTTTCTCTATGCCTTCCCTCCCCTTCTTTTCATACCAAGGATCTTGCTCAAAATATAACAAAATCTTGCTGGTGACTTCCTTTTCGCCCAGACAGCATTGGTTCCTCATTCTTCTGCATCTAGCCAGAGGCAGTCACCAGAAGTTATTCCACAGGGTGGACCTACTCACACAAGACAAGGGATCTCTCATCCATCCTCACTCGTCCACTCTTTAGCTGACACTGTGGGTGATGGGGTTTTGATCCCTTTTAGGCACCTCTTTTTTGAGGACATGCTTCATGTCCTGCAGGACACCAGGAAACCCACTACCAGGAAATCTTGTGTGTCCAAATGGAAGGGATTTTCAGCCTGGTGCCTTTGCTCATAACCAGGATCCATTTCCTGTTGAGGTTCCTCTGGTTCTGTTATCTGTATGAATTGCTTCATGCTGGGTTGGCTTATTCTTCAGTTAAAGCTCATCTTTCAGCTGTTTCTGCTCATCTGACTTTGAGAGAAAAATAAAAGTTATGTACTCACCATAACTATGCAGCTGTGTTGTCCATTTTCATTCTTCCTTAACTGATGGTTCTTGGATCTGTCCGCAGACCAGACTCTCAAGCTCCTCCTTCACCCATAATGCCTCCCAGCTCTGTAATACCTCAGAATGAGGTTGTTGTACCATAAAATAGGACTAACCATATCCCATATAAAATGGAAGAATAAAGGAATGATAAGGACTCAAACAGGAACAGTGGTTCTAAGGTCAAAATCAGGACACTCCCAGATAAAAGATCAGGGGAAAGTAGAGGAAGAACAAAAATTGCCAACAAAAAAACATACTTATGGTGAGTACATAACTTTTATATCTGTTGTGATTTTCATTCAATCCTTTACTGATGGGCTAGAGTCCCCAACTACAAGCACCATGGGTGGCCTTTATGGAAGGATATGCCAGAGTACCGCAGATCAAAAGCAGCTCTGCTTCTGGATATCAAATCCAACTTGTAATAAGCAATAAAGATATGAGCACTGGACTAATTAGTTGCAACACAAAAACCATCAAAAGAAGATCTAGACCAAAAAGCAGATGAAGTAGCCATGGATCTAGTGGAATGAGCTTGTGGCATTCTGGGCAAAGACGGACCTCGTTGATTCTAAACAAACAATATGCAATCTGTTAACCACTTTGCCAAGGTAACTTTGGAAAGTGCATTTCCCAACCTGTTAGAGGTAAAGGAGACAAGCAACTGATCTGTTTTTCTAAACTTCTTTGTCCTGTGGAGATAAAAACAGAACTGTGTATGCACATCTAAAAGATAAAGCATGCATTTACCTTGGTTACAAAAATCTGGGAAGAAAAAAAGACAAGTTGATGATTTGATTAATGTTGGTCTCGGAGGCTACTTAGGGCAGGAAGGAAGGATTAGTATGTAATGTGGCTCTTACCTTTGTGAAAAACCAAGTAAGGAGATTTTGAGGAGAGTTGCTTGGAGTACAGAAACTTGCCATGCTGAAGTAATGGCTACTATAAAAGCAGTTTTCCATGAAAGAAACTTGAGATCAGACTTGGCAGAAGAAACAGCCCTCTCCACCACCTCAAAGGTAGAAGGGCTGGGAGACGTTGTTGCTGGCCTCACTAGATCTGAAGCTCCAGGAGCTGCTGAGCCCTGACTTAGCTCGGGCTCCTGGCCTAAGGAGTCAGACCTAAGCTATCCAGTGCCACTGGGAAGGAACGACTCAGAAAACCTCAAAGTCGAACCCATTCCCCCCTGATCCGGTGCCAAAGCTTCAGCTCCAAGACTTATCCTGCTGTTGAGGGACTGGCGCCAAATGAGTCAGGGATACAGTCGGAGTTTGACAACTAGCTGTTTCGGGTCTGAAACATTGACTCTCAGAACACGAAGATCAGAGAGCTCTGAAATCACTGGACAGATCGGAGAAGGAGAAAAGTGGATGAGAAACAGGTTGTCTGCTCACACAGCCAATGGTAGATGGAGCCATAATACCCCTATCTGAATCTGAGCCCTGAGGAACTTCCTTATCATCCTATCCACACCTTCTTCTAACAGACTGGGAGGACCTGACAGAAGACAATGTGGAAGGAGTATACGACATTCTCTTCAGAGTCTCTAGTAAGTAAGGTGATCAAAGCTGTGGGAAAACAGGCTCTGGTAAAAAGCTAAGGCTCCTAGTCCTACCAAATTTCAGTGTTCCAGACATCAGATTTGATGTTGGACCCAATCTTTTCACTGACTTAAGATGGCGGCTCCCAGGCTGAAGCATGTTTCAGAGAACAGGCAGGAGAGCGTTTTCTGTGCTACCTGGACTCTGAAGAGGATTTTTGTTTATTTGTAGGGGTTTGAGAACCTCAAACAGGAGCAGCAGTGGAAGAAGTAGACAAAGGAAGCAAGCCTTTTATAAACAGTTTACTGTGGCAATCCCTCAAGGCCTGATAATTGAAAGCCGCACAAATCTGACAAGAGGTTTCAAGGTGGGCCGCTCCTAAACAATACATGCACCCACTGTGGGCATCAGAACTGGATAATCTTATGCCCACAGAAGTGCACTTTTTAAAACCTGTTGGCTTTTCAGCCATATTAACAAGATAGAAATGTAAGAATTTTTTTTTTTTAAATAGAAAATAAAGGAAGGAACACCAGCAATGGTATATCAGAAATACCCTAAGAAGGGATAGGAAACTTAAAAGAAAGAAAAGGGAATCACCAACAATAGTAAAAGCAGTGTCTTGGGGGAAAGAAAAGTACAGTTGTGTACACTTAACGTAAATGTAGATGTTCGAGTGTATTCACTGTTGCAGTCATTACATTTGGGTAATCCTGCTGGCAGGTTGCCTTCAGTTGGCCTGAATTCCAAAGTCTTGGATCCTGCGTCGGCTGTCGTCGCCCCTTCCCTGACGTCAGGGGTATAAAAGAAGCAGCAGACACCATTTTCTTTAGTTTTTCTTGCCCTAGATGTCAGGTGCCCCCTGATCTATATATAAAATTACATGCAGCAATATAAACTTTACCTTCATTCACAAGCAAATACACCACATAGGTTGTATAAATCAGAAAAGGAAAGATAGGTTCCATCAGAAGAAATAGGTGGATGGCAGGTGGGTAACCTGGACTGCAACAGTGAATACACTCGAACACCTACATTCATGGTAAGTGTACACAACTGTACTATGTTCTTCGTGTTTCACTGTTGCAGTCAGTACATTTGGGTAGATTCCCAAAGCTATGGTTGGGAGGCTGGAGTTAAACAGCATTAGGAGCGGCTATGAGACCCTGCAGAACTGCAGTGGCAAAGCCTGCCCTGGATTTAGAGTAGAGTGGCAGATGATAGTGCTTTGCAAAGGTGTGCACTGAACTCCAAGTAGCTGCCTCTAAAATGTCCTTGGTTGGCACTCCCCTGAAAAAGGCTGCTGAAGTGGCTGCAGCTCTGGTGGAATGTGGCCTAATGCCCTTAGGCACTGGCTTGCCATGGTATAAGTAGCAGAAATGAATGCAGTGGCCTATCCACTTTGAAATAGTCTGCTTTGAGATAGCCTTTCCTTGTGATCCTGAAGCATATGCCACTAGTAATTGCTCTGTCTTTCTGAAAACTTTGGTTCTGTCCAAGTAGAATCGAAGCTGTCTGTATAAGTCCAAAGAATGCAGAATTCTTTCCCACCTGTTCTGTGGATTTGGATAAAAAGTTGGCAGATGAATGGTTTGGTTAAGAGCCACACCGGACACCACTTTAGGCGTAAATGTTGGGTTTGTCCACAGGGAGACCCTGTCCGGATAAAAAATGATAAAAGGTTCCACAGCCATGAGTGTGTGTAGCTCTGAAACTCATCTTGCAGAAGTTATTGCTAGGACCAGAGCTGTTTTCCAAGATAAAAACTTCATATCAGCAGTAGCAGCTGGCTCAAAAGGAGGCAGGGTGAGTTTTTCCGAGACATAGTTGAGGTCCCATGCAGGCATTGGTGGTCTCCTTGGAGGCCTTAAATTTTTGGCTCCTCTGAGGTACTGTTTTAATAAGGGATGAGAAAAGATTGGTGGCTCTGCATTGTAATGAGCCGAAATAGTAGAGGCATGAATTTTAATAGATGAGAAAGATAGGCCTTTGTCCAGCATCTCAGTTTAGTATTGTAAAATCTGAGGAATATTCGGCACAGCTACATCTGTTCCTTGTGCCTGGTTCCAAGCACAGAATCTCTTCCATTTTCCAGCATAAGATTTTCTAGTACTAGGTCTTCTGGCTTCCAAAATGACATCCATCACAGCTTTGCTGAGCGTTGTGTTTTGAATAACTACATTATCCGCCATGCTACCAGGTTTAAAGTCCTGAGCTGGCTGTGCAGGATCTGACTGTTTTGCTGGGACACTAGATGTGGTACTTGAGGTAAGGTTCAAGCTGGGCATTGAGACAAGCTCCTTAATATTGGGTACCAGTGCTGGCAGGGCCAGTCTGGTGCAATCAGTATCATCTTTGGCTTCTCCTGTCTGACCTTTAGGAGTACTTTGGGGAGGAGAGGCAGAGAGTGGAAAGCATATACTGATAGATTTTTCCAGCTGAAGGATAGGGCATCCAATTTCCATGCTTGTCTGTGATAAATCCTTGTCCAGAATCTCTTTAGTTGGTAGTTGTGAGGGGAGGCAAATAGATCTATGTCCGGGCATCCCCATTTCCTTGTTATCATGCTGAAGACTTGTGGATCCAATTGCCACTCGTGCGGATCCATGAAGTTTCTGCTTAGATCATCTGCCAGAGTATTTTTCCTTCCTGGCAGGAATTGTGCCTGCAGATGTACTTGGTAAGTCAATGCTGTGACCCACAAAGTCATGGCTAGTCTGCTTGTTTATATATCACATGACATTAGTGTTGTCTGTCTTTATCAGTAGTTGTCCTGGATGAAGTAGGTCCTTGAAGGCTGTCAGGGCATTTTGAACAGCTAGCATCTCTTTTTGATTGATATGTAGATGCATTTGGTGTGAGGTCCATTTTCCCTGAATGCATTTTCCTGCCATGTGGGCCCCCCCAGGCATAATCTGATGCATCCATTGTTAGTGTCTGCCTGGCTGGGTGTAATGTGAAGGGCTGTCCCTTGTTTTGGTGACATACCTTTGCCCATCATCGAAACTCCTGTTGCAGGCAGGGGATGAGAGTAATTATAGTTTTCAGGCTGTAGCAATGTTGAGTCCAAACACTTTTTAGGTACCATTGAAGTTTCCTCATATGCAGTCTTGCATATGGAATTAGTAGGATGCAGGATGCCATGAAGCCCAAAGCCTGCAGAATTTTTCTTGCAGATAACTGAGCCTTTGTTGCTAACATTTTGAAATAGGTAGTCAGTTGCCTTTGTTTGTCTGGCGTGAGATAAGCCATCTGGGCAGTTGTATTTAAGCTTGCACCCAGGAATATTATCTCTTGGGAGGGTACTAGTTTTGATTTCTTTTCGTTGACTGTGTACCCTAAGCATTTTAGTAGTTTTTTCACAAACGCCAGATGCTGTAGAAGGATGTCCTTGTTCTCTGCTTGAATTAGACAGTCGTCCAAGTAAGGATATATTTGTATTCCTCTGTCTGCAGAATGCAATTACTGGTGCCAGGCACTTTGTAAAGACCCTGGGCACAGTAGATAAGCCAAAGGGCAGTGCAGATAATTGGTAATGCATTGAGCCAGCCTTGAATCTGAGGTATATTCTGCATATTTGTCTGATTGGGACATGCAGGTATGCCTCTAGGTCTAAAGTCACAAGCCAAGCGTTCTTGCCCAGCATGGGCAGAAGCTGCTGTAAAGTCAACATTTTGAATTTTGGTATATCCAAGAATGTGTTCAGAATCGATAGGTCCAGTACTGGCCTCAAGGCCTTGTCCTTTCTGGGTACCAAGAACAGTCTTGAGTAAAATCCTTGTCCCCGCTCTTGCTCTGGCACTTGTTGAATGGCCCTCATGTCCATGAGGGATGAGACCTGTTTTTGTGCCTCTGCCCATTGATTTTCTGGCATATCTGGCCAACCGTTTGCCTTTGGCAGGGTATGGAAATGGAACGTGTAGCCTTGTGACACGGTATTTAGAACCCGCTTGTCCTGGGTTATAATGTGCCAATTTTGAGAAAAAAGTGCTAATTTTCCCCCTAAGGGTGCTGCCAGGAAATAAGTGTTTGGTACAGGCAGGGGGAAGCCATTGGGACTGTTTCCTGTAAGGTTGTGATTTGTCTTCTCCACTTTTGGAGGTAGAAGCACCCCATTGCTTTGACCTGTATGAACCTTGCGCCTGGGATCTGCCTCTAGAGCGTCTGGGTCTGCCCCTTTGAGGTCTGTCTGACACAGGAAAGGACCAATTCTTTGTTGGCCAGTGTCTACTAAACCTAGGTGGCTGTACTTGTAAGAAATCTTTGACCGTTTGCATAGATTTTGCCTTGTCCTCCATTTTCTTTAACACCTCTTTTGCCTTAACACCAAACAAAGAATCATGCTGTAAAGGTGCATCTAATAATTTAGCTTTAACATGATCAGGCAGATTTTGTTCCTTTAGCCAAGCATGCCGATTAATTACAGAACCTGTAACTGCGGCCCTGCAGGAGGCCTCTAAAGAATCAAAACCACATTGCAAAGTATGCTTTCCAACTTGTTCAGCTGCATGCAAAATATCCTGCATTTCCTTTTCTGCACATTCAGAGTTTAACAACATTGTCTGTATAAGCAATGCCATGACGTTGCTGATATTTGAGCATATGAAACTGACAGTTTAAAGCCCTTATAGCCAAGGTAGCAGATGTGTAAACCTTTTTTCCCCCATCTATCCAGTGCCCTAGAATCCCTGTCAGAAGGTGTAGGGTTTTTTTGCAGCAGAAGCCTCAACTCCCTTGGGTCCCTGAGAAATAGTTTCTGGGTCTGCAGCAGGGTTTTTAAAAAGGAATCTGTGTCAGTCAGGAACCCTGTAATATCTGTCAGGCTTAACAGGAGCTGAAGGTAAAGAGTCAGGGGTAAGGCTAGACTCCGAAAACACATCATCTACAATGTCTAACACAGGTGGGATGGCTAGTGGCTTGTGCTGAGGTAGTAACAGGAAATCCCTGAGCCTAGGAGAAGCTTCGTCGTCTGTTTTGGACCTTGGCTGTCTTTCTTTTTCTTTGCATTTTTTATTAACTCCGGTAGTCGGATGGCTTTCCGACGACATTTCAGGATAATTAAACCTGCGTCCAAAGTAGTTTAAAGTAAAATCATACCGTCACTTAATAGTGCGTTGGTTAAATCTAGCACAAAACTGACAACCCAGAAAGTTATGATCAGGGCCTAGGCAAGGAATACAATAAGAATGAAAGTCCTTACGAGGTATTTGCTTCCCACAAGAAATGCAATTATTAACTTTTTCTAACATCGGTTCTGGAGCAAGAAAAAAGTTTCCCCAACGGGGTACTTCGCTTTATATAAGACTTCGGATCTGAAATTCGAACTCGAAAATCTCAGGAGTCGGCCGACCGGCACTTGCGAACGGCTTTTGCTTCAGGCACCGTGCGGCAAGAAAGACTAAAGAAAATGGCGTCGGCTGCTTCTTTTATACCCCTGACGACCTGACGTCCGGGAAGGGGCGACGACAGCTGACGCAGGACCCAAGACTTTGGAATTCAGGCCGACTGAGGGCAACCTGCCAGCAGGATTATCCAAATGTAATGACTGCAACGGCGAAACACGAAGAACATCAGGTAGGAAAACTTGAAAGCCTAATGCAGAAAAACCCGATAATTAACAAAGGGGGGGGGGGTTTAAAATATAAAGAAGAAATATAAAAATGTTCTATTTCAATTCAAAATAATGCTGATAAACACCCCTAAAGCTCAAGACAGTGCTATCTACGTCTGAAATGTAAAAGTGGTGAACGAGATCAGAGGTATTACAGTGCTCTAGGGCATTATGGGTAAAGGGTAGCACTCAAGACTCGGATTTAAGAGCCTAAGTAAATGCTTCCGAGCCAGATCTGAGGTCAGATCCAAGACCCATCAGTTGAGGAATGAATGAAAATGACATCAGGTAAAAATATTAATGTTTATTTACATACATTACAAAGATTTTTCTAACAACTCCCACTTAGTACATTACAAAAATTGCACAATTCCTGTCTCCTTAAACCTCATTCCTCCTCCCGTACATTATTCTGCATGTAATACTTGCAAAAATTCAATTTATTTGTATGCAATTTCCTCCTTCTCTTTTCTAAAGATCCCACTTCCAGTTCTTTTTTCTCATTTGCAATATTCAATACTTCAAATACAGTTGGTTTAGATTTTTATTTCCATTGTCTAGTGTTTTTTTCCCCTAAAGCCGAAAGAATTAGAGTTAATTAGACCTTACTATATCTAAGAAATTCAGATCCCGTGTCCCACCTCAAAAGAATAATTTCCTTAGTTGCAGCCATTTGCTCCTCTAACATTTCTGACAGTATTCTGTTGAACCCTGCTTTGGGGTATTACAAGTAAAAAAGTTCTAAACCTAGACTCTGTTGCAAACTTGAGAGCCATACATATGTCCTCTCTTTCTTCCCCTCTAAATCCCTTTTCCAGTCTCTTCCCAATCTTTTCTAACTTCCTTTAAATGAATCTGTTATCAAGAAATATGTTTACATACCTTGCTAATTGCCCCCTTTTCAACAGCATCTTCTGATCTAGACTCGACTAAACACTCTACCAGAACAGGCCTTTTACTTAGGACTTCCCCTACCCCTTTCTTTGTGCCTATAGTTTGTTGTGGTGCATCAGTCTGCTTTGGCACAGGAAGTTCAATCCTCTTACCTTCACCAGAAATGAACTAATCCGAAGATGCAAAAGATTTTGTCTGTCGAGACAGTATCAGAGTTGTCTGTGGACATCCAAGGTATGGAGCATGCTTTCTCCCTCATTTTGAGGTTCAGAAAACAAAACTGGGAGATGGACAGCTTGGCTTAAAGTAAACTTGGATACCACTTTAGGCATAAAAGAAGGATTAGTTCTCACAGAAGCCCTGTGGAAAATGAGATAGGGTTGACTCAACATAAGAGCTTTCAACTCAAAATATCCTTCTTGCAGAGATCACAGCAATCTGTAAAACTGTTTTCCATATTAAGAACGTCAAGTTTGACAGGTTAGCTGGTTCAAATGGCGCAAGTGTTAGCTTCTCTAACACACAATTAAGATCCCAAGGAAGGGCCACCAGTTTTCTTGAAAGCCTCTTATGGAAAACCTCTTTCAAAAACAATTTCACAAGAGAATGTTCTGAAAGAGGAGGATCCATGAGCAAACATGCTGAAATGGACGACAAACCCCTGACACTAGAGTAAGAAAGGCCATGTGATAGTAACTCTCAAAAACATTGCAAGACCAAAGAACCACCACCACTGAATGGGTGCTGGTTATGTTGTTGGCGTCAGCTACAAAATTTTTTCAGTTTGTTAATATATGATTTTCTAGGTTCCTATTACAAGACCGAAGACGCATTCTTTCAAATGCGTCTTGGTCGAACTTAAAAGACTGAAACGGCAAAATATCGAAGCGGCTTTTAAGCGAATTCTTTCCCTGGGAAAGAATTTGCTTGGCCGCTTCATTACTTTTTCGTTTTCGGCACTGTAGTGCGGTCTCGGAGTTGGTATATTTAAGTAGGGGGGGGGTGTGGGGGCACTTAATGTAATGTTTAAAATGTTTTTTTTTTTTTTGTTGGGACAGCAATTTTTTTCCAACTGTTCTGACAGTTCGACATTGTAAGCTTTCGCTAACATAGGGTCGATTAATCACTGTTCACTTTTCTAAGCATTCAGTGATCTAATATAGCCCCGGATTTTCTTGTAGCAGACATTTTTGCCTCCACTAGTACCAGTTGCACATCCTCAGTAAACAGATGCGTAAAGGAAATTAAGACCCTATCATCCATGCAGTCAACTGAAGTTGATTGGGGTAGATCCATTCTGGGAGGTAAATGCCCTGGCTATTTCCGAAAGAAGGGGCAACTGTTGCCTGGGCCAGAAGGCATCACCACAACGACCTTAGGGGATTCCTTCTGCATCTTCAGAAGTACCTTAGATATCAGTCTTCTTGCATGGAGTCTTGGAGCAGAAAATTGGCAACTGTTATTTCAGAGATGAGAAAAAGGTCTAAATGAGGAACTCCCCACAGATGGAACATATCTTGGTAGAGCCCCAATCTAGTTTCCATTTATGAAGGTCTGCCTTTGCCCTGCCCACTGCCACACAATTTTGCCCTGCTGGACTATACAATGCCTGTAGAGTGAGATTGCACTGTGAATTTATATCCTAAGCTAACATGGCAAATCTGCAAAGGGGAGATAGTCTGGTTCTCACTTGCTTGCTAATGTAACAACTGTGGTACTGTCTGTAACAACTAGAAGATGCCCAACGGACCAAAGATGATTCACAGAGTTGAGTGCCTTGATCAAGGCAAGCATCTCTTATGTATATGTGCTTGCATCAGTTCTTGGTGTCCCACACTTTGCACATTCATCCCACCTGACAGTGCTTCCCAAGCAAAGTCTAAGGAGTCTGTGTTGACTGACTGCTTTAGTGTAAGAAGGAATAAGGGGAGACTCATTCTTAGGGAAATTTGCTGTATCCACAAACTGATTACTGTTCTGAAACCGCAGTACTGAGATTTGAAAAAATAAAGGACTGGTGCTGAGACTTAAGAGGCTTCAGATACCACTGTATCTCTCTATCATTTAGTCTTTCCAAGGGTATCATGCGAATCATAGATGCCATGAGACCCAAAATCTTAAGGTATTCCCTCACAGTGATCAAAGTCCAAGTGTATAATCTCAGGAACATATCTAGATATAGATCAACTTTTCCTGTGGAAGAAAAGCACTTTGAAATGAGGTGTCTAGCTAACACCCTTGGAACACAAACCTGTGTGTAATAGTCAAAAAAAGACTTCTGAAGGTTCCCTTGGAACCCCAGCTTGTGTAAGAGATCTCTCACACAAGACAGAGATTCCTAACACTTTGAAAAGAGTTCTGCAAAGATAAGTAAGTCGTCTAACTATGGAAAAAGTGTGGATACCCTGTAGCCTGCAATAAGCTATAACTGGAACTAGACATTTTGTGAACACTCTTGCTGCAGTGGACAGTCAAAAGGATAAGGCACAGATATAATAATGTAATCCAGACACACACAACTTTAAGGAATGCCTGAAGATCAGATGAACAAGAGTGGGATGACAAGTCTCTTTTAAATCTAGTCTTACCCATACATTTGAATGTGGAAGAAGCAGTAACACTGTGAAGTAAGAAGGATAATGTAGAGAAAATGATAATGTTACACAGAGAAAAAAAATAGTTGTGTAAAATCTTACCATAAACATAAATCTCCTTCTCTTCCAGGTTGCAGTATTCTAGGTGTGGGATTTCCTGCCCTCAGGCAACTCGTACATCGGCTTCTATACAAAAGCTTCAGTTTTGGCTGCTGTAGTGTGCGTGGGACGTCACACGTAGGACCAAAAACCAAGGGGCCTTAAATGTGACATCTGCAAGCACAATCCTCAGAACTTGAAGGTCAGCAGGCAGAGAATAAGGACCAGGAGGTGTGCCAGTTGTTTACAGGTGTGTGACTTGGAGACCTACTGAAATGTAGGTAGAAAGTACAGTTGTGTACACTTACCATAAATGTAGATGTTCGAGTGTATTCACTGTTGCAATCATTACATTTGGGTAATCTGCTGGCAGGTTGCCCTCAGTCGGCCTGATTAACAAAGTCTTGGGTCCTGCGTCGGTTGCTGTCCCTTCTTCCATGACGTCAGGTCGTCAGGGGTATAAAACATGCAGGGGACACCATTACATCAGTTTTTCTTGCCCTAGATATCAGGTGCCCCCCCAAATGGGGAGCCAAATATTTAAGTAATTAAAAACACAAAAATATTCTTCCAAACAAGCAAATACACCAAAAAGGCTTTTAAGCATAGTAAAGGAAAGTAGAGGTATAGTAAGAGAAAAAACAGGTTGTTGGAGGGAGGGTAACCAGGAATGCAACAGTGAATACACTCGAACATCTACATTTATGGTAAGTGTACACAACTGTACTATGTTCTTCGTGTTTCGCTGTTGCAGTCATTACATTTGTGTAGATTCCCAAAGCTATGGTTGGGAGGATGGATTTATACAGCATTAGGACTAGCAATAAAGCCCTGCAGGACAGCAGAGGCAAAGCCAGCTCTGAATTTAGAGAAGAAAGGTATATGGTACTGTTTTGTGAACGTATGAACTGAGCTCCAGGTAACAGCTTCTAGAATGTCTCTGGTAGGAACACCTCTGAGAAAGGTTGTAGAAGTAGATGCAGCCCTGGTGGAATGACATCTGATCCCCTGGGGGATAGTTTTACCATGGTGCATATAGCAGAAACGAATACAATGACATCCATTTGGAAATAGTCTGCTTTGAAATAGCCTTTCCCTCTGCCTCTGCAGCAAATGCCACCAGTAGTTGTTCAGATTTTCTTTGAGATTTTGTCCTGTTGAAGTAAAATCTAAGTTGTCTGTGCACATCCAATGAATGCAGAATCCATTCCGCCTTGTTCTGTGGATTGGGAAAGAAGGTTGGTAAATGAATGGTCTGATTAAGAGCCCCACTGGATACCACCTTAGGCATGAAGGATGGATTGGTCCTGAGAGACACCCTGTCCACATGAAAAATAATGAAAGGCTCCACTGCCATAAGAGCCTGTAATTCGGAAATCCTTCTAGCTTTAGTGACTGCTAAAAGGAAAGCTGATTTCCAGAAGAGATATTTTAAGTCTGCAATAGCAGCTGGCTCGAAAGGAGGGAGAGGGAGTTTTTCAAATACAAAATTGAGGTCCCAGGCAGGGGTTGGAGCTCTCCTGGGTGGTCTTAAGTTTTTGGCCCCTCTGAGATACTGCTTTAGCAGAGGATGAGAGAAGAAGGGAGGTTCTGTGCTGTAATGAGCTGAAATGGCTGAGGCATGGATTTTTATGGAAGAAAAGGACCGGCCCTTGTGAAGCATCTCAGTTAAATATTGTAAAGTCTGAGGAATATTGGGTACTGTTGTGCTTATCCCTTGTGACTGATTCCAGGCACAGAATCTTTTTCCATTTGTCAGCATAAGATTTTCTATTACTAGGCCTTCTTGCCTCCAAAATGACATCCATCACAGGTTTGCTGAGGGATGCCAAGGGTGAATTTAGGTGATTAGCCATGCTGCAAGATTCAAACTTTGGAGCTGAGTGAGCAGAATTTGGCTGTTTTGCTGAGACAGTAAGTAAGGTGTCTGAGGCAGGTGCCACGGTGGAAGGTGTGACACATTGCGCAGGAGTGGGTACCAGTGTTGACAAGGCCAGTCTGGAGCAATCAAAATAATTTTAGGCTTGTCCTGTTTGACTTTTAGTAGAACTTAGGAGAGCAGAGGCAGAGGGGGAAAGGCATAGACTGATAGGTTTTTCCAGCTGAATGACAGAGCATCCACATTCCAGGCTTTTTTGTGATTAGTTCTTCTGCAGAATTTGTCCAACTGATAGATTTTTTTGCCTCACCCCAGAACTATGTCTGGACTCCCCCATTTGCGTGTCAACATGTTGAAAATCCGTGGTTCCAGTTTCCAATCGTGTGGGTCCATGACATTTCTGCTTAGTTTGTCTGTCAGAGTATTCAGCTTTCCTGACAGGAATTGGGCTTGTAGTTGAACTTGATAGGTCAAGGCCATGTTCCACAATGCCATGGTTAGTCTGCAAAGGAGGTAGGAGTGTGTACCCCCCCCCCCCAGCTTATGTACCACATAACTGTGGTGTTGTCGGTCTATCATTAATTGTCCTGGATGAAGGTAGTCCTTGAAGGCTGTCAGTGCATTCTGTACAGCTAGCATCTCTTTTTGATTGATATGAAGGTGCATTTGATTTGGGCTCCATTTGCCCTGAATGCACTTCCCTGCCAGATGAGCTCCCCAAGCATAGTCTGATGCGTCTGTAGTTAGGGTTTGGGTGACAGGGGGTGGAGTGAATGGCAGTCCCTTGTTTTGGTGGCAGACCTCTGCCCACCATAGGAACTCTAGTTGCAGGCAAAGTATGATAGGAATCATTGTTTCCAGGCTGTGACAATGTTGACTCCATAATCTCCAAGTACCACTGAAGTTTCCTCATATGCAATCTTGCATATGGAATTAGAAGAATGCAGGAGGCCATGAACCCCAAGGCTTGCAGAATTTGTCTTGCAGATAGCAGGGTTTTTGTGGCCACCTGTTTGAAGTCACCAAATGAATTTGCTTTTCTGGCATAAGGTAAGCCATCTTAGCAATTGCATTCAAGCTTGCACCCAGGAATGTAATTTTTTGAGAGGGTACCAGTTGTGATTTATTTTCGTTTATGGTGTACTCTAGACAAGTTAGAACCCTTTTTTACAAACGCCAGATGTTTTTGAGGAATGTCCCTGTTTTCTGCTTGAATTAGACAATCGTCCAGGTATGGATAAATCTGAATATTTCTTTGCCTGCAAAATGCAATTACTGAAGCCAGGCACTTTGTGAAGACCCTGGGCGCAGTAGATAAGTCAAAGGGCAGTGCAGAGAAAGTACAGTTGTGTACCTACCATAAATGTAGATGTTAGAGTGTATTCACTGTTGCAGTCATTACACTTGGGTTATCCTGCTGTCAGGCTACCCGCAATCGGCCTGAATTCCAAAGTCTTGGTTTAGCGTTGGTTGCTGTCGCCTCTTCCCTGACGTCAGTGCGCCAGGGGTATAAAAGATGCAGCAGACGCCATTTTCTTCAGTTTTTCTTGCCTGAGATGTCAGGTGCCCCCAAAAAAGTAGGCTAAAAAACATTGCTAATAAAAGCATGCACTAAAATAAACAGTACCTTCATCTACAAGCAAATACACCACATAGGTTGTATAGGACAGAGAAGTACAGATAAGTCCCAGCAAAGAAAGGAGGATGGAGGGTGGGAAACCTGGACTGCAACAGTGAATACACTCGAACATCTACATTTATGGTAGGTACACAACTGTACTATGTTCACCGTGCTTCACTGTTGCAGTCATTACACTTGGGTTGAATCCCAAAGCTGAGGTTGGGCGGCTGGGTCTAAATAGAATTAGGAGTGGCTATAAGGCCCTGCAAGACTGCAGTGGCAAATCCTGCTCTGGATATAGAGTAAAGAGGCAAGTGGTAGTGCTTAGTACAAGTATACACTGAAGTCCAAGTTGCCGCCTCCAAAATATCCTTGGTTAGTACTCCTCTGAGGAAGGCTGCTGAGGTGGCTGCTGCCCTGGTACAATGTGGTCTAATGCCCTTAGGCACTGATTTACCATGTTGCGAATAGCAGAAACGAATGCAGTGTCCTATCCATTTTGAAATAGTCTGCTTTGGGATAGCCTTTCCTTGTGATCCTCCAGCATATGCCACTAACAGTTGCTCAGTCTTTCTGAAAGATTTAGTTTTGTCCAAGTAGAAGTGTAGCTATCTGTGTATGTCCAAAGAATGCAGAAGTCTCTCCCCTTTATTCTGAGGGTTTGGGTAAAAAGTAGGCAAATGAATGGTTTGGCTAAGAGCCACACTGGACACTACCTTAGGCATAAATGTTGGGTTTGTCCTTAGAGAAACCCTGTCCTGATGGAAGATAATTAAGGGTTCGACAGCCATTAATGCCTGTAACTCTGAGACTTCTTGCTGAAGTTATTGCTAGGAGCAGAGGTGTTTTCCATTACAAGAATTTTATCTCAGCTGTATTGGCTGGCTCAAAAGGAGGCAGTGTGAGTTTTTCCAAAACAAAATTGAGGTCCCATGCAGGTATTGGTGTTCTCCTTGGAGGTCTTATGTTTTTGGCCCCCCTGAGGAACTGCCTAAGCAATAGATGTTAAAAAATAGGTGCGTCTGTATTGTAATGAGCTGAAATGGCAGAGGCATGGATCTTAATTGATGAGAAGGATAGGCCTTTGTCCAGCATCTCAGTTAGGTATTGTAAAATCTGAGGAACATTTGGAACAAGCGTGTCAATTCCTTGTGCCTGGTTCCAAGCACAGAATCTCTTCCATTTTTCTGCATAAGATTTTCTGGTGCTGGGTCTCCTGGCCTCCAAAATAACATCAATAACCGCTTTAGAGAGAGGTGTATTCTGAATGGTCACAGTATCTGCCATGCAGCTAGATTCAGAGTTCTGAGTTGGCTGTGCAGGATCTGATTGTTTTGTTGGGTCAGTAAATGAGGAATTTGAGGCAATGTCCAGGCTGGGCCTTGGGACAAGCTCCTTAGGATTGGGTACCAGTGTTGGCATGGCCAATCCGGGGAAATCAGAATAATTTCTGGCTTCTCTTGTCTGACCTTTAGGAGTACCTTGGAGAGGAGAGGCAATAGAGGAAAGGCATATACTGTAAGGTTGTTCCAGCTGAATGACAGAGCATCCACTTTCCATGCTTGTTTGTGATAAGTCTTTGTGCAGAATCTCTGAAGTTGGCAGTTGTGAGGGGAGGCAAAAAGATCTATGTCTGGGCGTCCCCATTCTCTTGTTATCATGCTGAAGATTTGTGGATCTAGTTTCTACTCGTGAGGGTCCATGAGGTTTCTGCTTAGTTTGTCTGCCAGAGCATTTGTTTTTCCTGGCAGGAATTGTGCTTGCATGTGTACTTGGTAAGTCAATGCTGTGTTCCACAAAATCATGGCTTGTCTGCAGAGGGGGTAGGAATGTGTGCCCCCCTGCTTGTTTATGTACCACATGACTGTGGTGTTGTCCGTCTTTATCAGCAGCTGTCCTGGATGGAGTAGGTTCTTGAAGGCTGTCAGGGCATTTTGTACAGCTAGTATCTCTTTTTGATTGATGTGTAGATGCCATGTGGGCCCCTCAGGCATAATCTGATGCATCTGCTGTTAATGTTTGCCTGGCTGTGGGTAAAGTGAATGGCTGTCCCTTGTTGTGGTGACAGGCCTGTGCCCACCATCGAAACTCCTGTTGCAGGCAGGGAATGAGTGAAATTAATGACTCCAGGCTGTGGCAATGTTGAGTCCAAACACTTTTTAGGTACCATTGTAATTTCCTCATATGCAGTCTTGCATATGGAATCAGCAGAATGCAGGAGGCCATGTAGCCCAGAGCCTGCAGAATTTTTCTTGCAGATAACTGTGCCTTTGTTGCAATGTTTTCGAAGTAAGAAGTCAGTTGCCTTTGTTTGTCTGGCGTGAGATAAGCCATCTGGGCAGTTGTATTTAAGCATGCACCCATGAATATTATCTCTGGAGAGGGTACTAGTTTTGATTTCTTTTCGTTTACTGTGTACCCTAAGCAAATTAGTAATATTTTTACAAATGCCAGATGCTTTAGTACAATGTGCTCGTTCTCTGCATGAATAAGGCAGTCGTCCAAGTAAGGATATATCTGAATTCCTCTGTCTGCAAAATGCAATTACTGGTGCCAGGCATTTTGTGAAGACCCTGGGTGCAGTAGATAAGCCAAAGGGCAGTGCAGAGAACTGGTAGTGCATTGAGCCAGCTATGAATCTGAGGTATCTTCTGCAAGATTGTCTGATTGGGACATGCAGGTATGCCTCATTGAGGTCCACAGTTATAAGCCAAGCTTTTTTGTCCAGCATGGGCAGAAGCAGCTGCAGAGCCAACATTTTGAATTTCGGAATGTCCAGAAAAGTATTTAGAATAGACAGGTCCAGAATCGGTCTCCATGCTTTGTCCTTTCTTGGTACTGAGAAAAGCCTCGAGTAAAATCCTTGTACCTGCTCTTGTCATGGCACTGGCTGAATAGCCCTCATGTCCATGAGAGATGAAACTTGGTTTTGTGCCTCTGCCCACTGATTATGTGGCAGGTCTGGCATACCTTTTGCCTTTGGAAGGGTGTGAAAGTGGAACCTGTAGCCCTGAGAGACAATATTTAAGACCCATTTGTCCTGGGTAATCATGTGCCAATTTTGTGAAAAAAGTGCTAGCTTTCCCCCCAAGGGTGCTGCCAAAAGAAAAATGCTTGGCTTTGGCAGAGGGAAGTCATTGGGACTGTTTCCTATATGGCTGTGTTTTGTCTTCTCCGCTTTTGGAGGTAGAAGCACCCCACTGTTGGGGCCTGTATGAGCCCTGGGGCTGTTGTCTGCCTCAAGGGCGTCTGTATCTACCTCTTTGTGGCCTGTCTGACACGAGAAAGGACCAATTTTTAGAAGGCCAGTTCCTGCTAAATCTCGGTGGCTGCACCTGTAAGAAATCCTTCACTGTCTGCATAGATTTAGCTTTTTCCTCTTTTCTTCAACACCTCTTCTGCCTCAACACCAAACAAAGTATCGTGCTGTAATGGAGCATCCAATAATTTTGCTTTAACATGATCAGGCAGAGTCTGTTCCTTTAACCAAGCATGCCTTCTAATGACAGAGCCTGTTACAGCGGCCCTGCAAGAGGCCTCCAGTGAATCATAACCACATTGCAAAGTATGTTTCCCACTTGTTCAGCTGCATGCAATAAATCCTGCAATTCCTTGTTCTCAGCACATTCAGAATTTGTCATTTTCTGTTTTAAAAGAGACATTAAATATTGCTGATATTTAATCATATGAAATTGACAATTTAAAGCCCTTACAGCCAAGGTAGCAGAAGTGTAAACTTTTTCCCCCCATCTGTCAAGTGCCCTAGAATCTCTATCTGAGGGGACAGGTTTTTTTTTTGCAGTAGCAGCCTTGACCCCTTTTGGACCCTGTGAAATAGTTTCTGGGTCAGCTGCAGGGTTTTTATATACACATTTATGAGAATCTGGAACCCTGTAGTATCTGTCTGGCTTAACAGGTGCAAGAGGTAAAGAGTCGGGAGACAGGCTGGACTCTGAAAATACATCATCTACAATGTCTAGAACAGGAGGAATAGCAAGAGGTCTGTGCTGAGGCAGTAAAAGAAAGTCTCTGAGCCTTTTTTTAGAATCAGAATAATCTTGGCTCTCCCAGTGGAAATGCTCCCTCATGGTATGCAAGGTTTCCCCAAATGAGTAAGCCTCAGGAGGAGAAGCTGAAGGAATAGATTCTTCAGCATCAGAATCCTCATAGGGAGGAATAGAGTATATCCCTGTTCTGAAGAGGAGTCAGAAGAAATGGAAAAGTACAGTTTTGTACCTACCATAAATGTAGGTGTTCGAGTGCTAATACAGCTGCAGTCATAACAGATGGGTTCTCCTGCCGTCAGGCGGGTCCTCGGTCGGCCTAATTCCAAAGTCTAGGTCCGGCGTCGGTAGTCGTCGCTTCTTCCCTGATGTCAGTGCGACAGGGGTATAAAAGAACCAGCAGACGTCACTTTCTTCAGTTTTTCTTGCCCCAGATGTCAGGTGCCCCCCGAAGGAAGGCAATACATAAATTTGTTTAATAAAGCAGTGCAATATAATCAAAATACAGTAGTTGCAAGCAAATGCACCATAAATGAATACCCCAATCAGGTTGTATGAGGATGTGTTAGCCTATAGGCCTGTCCCAAGAGGGGAAGGAGGGAGGGAGGGAAACCTGGACTGCAGCTGTATTAGCACTCGAACATCTACATTTATGGTAGGTACAAAACTGTACTATGTTCATGGTGCACACAGCTGCAGTCATAACAGATGGGTAGAATCCCAAAGCTAAGAAAGGGGTGGTAGGCACTAGGTGGAACTAGGAGGAGCCAGGATGCCCTGCAAGACTGCAGTGGCAAAGCCTGCTCTAGTTTTGGAGTATAATGGTAGGTGGTAGTGCTTGGAGAAGGTATGCACAGAACTCCAAGTGGCTGCTTCCAAAATATCTTTGGTAGGAACTCCTCTGAGGAAAGCTGCAGAGGTAGCTGTGGCCCTTGTGGAGTGAGATCTGATGCCTTTAGGTACAGTTTTGCCATGAAAAGAATAGCAAAAGCATATGCAGTGGGCTATCCATTTTGAGATTGTCTGTTTCGAAATTGGCTTTCCTTGAGCTCCTACAGCATAGGACACAAAGAGCCATTCCGATTTTCTGAAAGGCTTTGTTCTGTCCAGATAATAACGTAGTTGTCTGTGGATGTCCAAGGAATGTAGTAATCTCTCCCCTTTGTTTTGAGGATTAGGATAAAAGGTAGGTAAGTGTATTGCCTGATTCAAAGCTACCCTGGATACCACTTTAGGCATAAAGGACGGGTTGGTTCGTAAGGAAACTCTGTCCTGATGGAAGATGATAAAAGGCTGCACAGCCATGAGAGCTTGTAGTTCTGAAACTCTACGAGCTGAGGTAATAGCCAGAAGGAAAGCTGTTTTCCAGGACAAACATTGCAAATCTGATGAGCCAGCTGGCTCAAAGGGAGGCAAGGTCAGTTTTTCCAGAATGAAATTGAGATCCCAAGCAGGTATTGGTTGTTTTCTTGGGGGTCTTAGATTCTTAGCCCCTCTGAGGAACCGTCTTAAGAGAGGGTGAGAGAATAAGGGTGGATCAGTGCTGTATTCTGCAGAAATGGCTGAGGCATGGATTTTGATGGAGGAGAATGAAAGTCCACTGCTTAGCAGCTCAGCTAAATACTGTAGTATTTGAGGTAAATTCAGTTTTCCAGGATCCTGGCCCTTTTTCTCATTCCAGACACAAAACCGTTTCCATTTTGCAGAGTAAGCTTTTCTAGCTGACTGCCTTCTGGCATCCAAAATAACATCCTGCACCTCCTTGGAGAGTAGGGTCTGTTGTGATACTAAGGAATCTTCCATGCGGCTAGATTGAGTGTTTTTAGCTGGCTGTGAAGAGTTTTGAAGGTGTGCTTAGTCAGAAGAAGAGGCATTAGAGGCAGGGTCCATGGTGGGGAATGCGTCAGGCTCCTCAGGAGTGGGTACCAGTGTTGTCTTGGCCAGTCCGGAGCAATGAGAATCATCTTTGGTCTGTCTGCTCTGGTTTTCAATAGAACTTTGGGCAGCAGAAGAAGAGGTGGGAAGGCATAAACTGTCATTGATGTCCAACTGAAAGAGAGAGCGTCCACTCTCCAGGCCTTTGGATGGAAAATCCTTGAGCAGAATTTTGTCAATTGGTGATTTTTGTGGGAGGCAAAGAGATCTATGTCTGGCCTTCCCCGTGCTTGGATTATTTCTGTAAAAACTTTTGGATGCAACTTCCATTCGTGTGGATCTGTCATATTTCTGCTTAGGTTGTCTGCCAGCGTGTTTTCCTTGCCTGGCAAGTACTGTGCTAGTAGTTCTTTGTGCAAGTCCATGGCCATGTTCCAAAGTGACATGGCCAGTCTGCATAGGGGGTATGAATGTGTTCCTCCCTGTTTGTTTATGTACCACATAACTGTGGTGTTGTCCGTTCTTATCAATAGTTGACCTGGTTGCAGAAGGTCCTTGAAAGCTATAATAGCATTTATTACTGCTAGCATTTCCTTTTGATTGATGTGAAGGTGCTTTTCTTTTTGGGACCATTTGCCCTGAATGCACCAATCTTTCATGTGCGCCCCCCAGGCGTAGTCCGAGGCATCTGTTGTGATGACTTGATTTGCTTGAGGCTTGCTGAATGGAAGACCTGTGTTTGTTTGGCATGCTTGAGCCCACCACAGAAATTCCTTTTGCAGACATGGAATTAGTGGTATTATTGTTTCCAAACTGTGGCTGTGTTGAGACCATATGTTTTTCAGGTACCATTGAAGTTTCCTCATATGCAGCTTTGCACATGGGATTAGTAAGATGCAAGATGCCATGAATCACAGAGCCTGCAGGATTTTCCTTGCAGTCAGCCTGGTGCAATTTGCTAGTGCTCTGAAGTACTGAGTTAGTTGCCCCTGCTTCTCTGGCGTGAGGTGGGCCATCTGGGTGTTTGTGTCCAAGTTGGCACCCAGGAAAATTATCTTCCAAGAGGGTATTAGCCTTGATTTCTTTTTGTTGACTGCGTATCCCAGAGAGCTCAACAACATTATTACATAAGCCAGATGTTCCAGAAGAATGTGCTTGCTGTCCGCTTGGATCAGGCAGTCGTCCAAATAAGGGTATATTTGTATCCCTTGAAGTCTGCAGTAAGCAATTACTGATGCCAGGCATTTTGTGAATACTCTCGGCACAGTAGATAAGCCAAAGGGCAATGCAGAGAATTGATAATGGGTTGAACCTGCAAGAAATCTGAGGTATCTTCTGCAATTTTGTCTGATTGGGACATGCAGGTATGCCTCCTTGAGGTCCAATGTTATCAGCCAAGACTCCTTGCCCAGCATGGGAAGAAGTGAAGTTGCTGTAGAGTGAGCATCTTGAATTTTGGTACGAGTAGAAATGTGTTTAGGATGGACAGGTCCAAAATAGGTCTCCAATCTTTTCCCTTCCTTGGTACCAGGAATGGCCTGGAATAAAAACCTTGACCTTGTTCGTGCGTAGGTACCTCTTGAATAGCTTTCATGTCTATGAGATCTGTAATTTGCCTTTGTGCCTCTGCCCTTTGATTGTGTGGCAGGTTTGGCATGCCTCTCATTTTTGGAAGGGTGTGAAAATGGAATCTGTAGCCTCTGTTTATAATGTCCAGGATCCATTTGTCTTTTGTGACAATATGCCATTTCTTTGAAAATAATGCCAGCTTTCCTCCTAAGGGGGCTGCCATTTGAGTCTTGCTTGGCATGCAAAGGGAAAGTCATTGGGCTTGCTTTCTGAATGATTGCGAGTTATCCTCACCACCTCTTTGTGTAGGAGCTTGCCATTGTCTGCCTCTAAACGATCCTTGGGATTGTCCTCTGCCCCTCGGGCGCCTGTATCTGCCTCTTTGGGGTCTGTCCGTGGCTGGAAAGGTCCAATTTTTGGAAGGCCAATTTCTACTGAAACGTGGGGGTTGTACCTGTAGAAAATCTTTCACAGTTTGCATTGATTTAGCCTTTTCTCCATTTTCCTTAATACCTCCTCAGCATTAGCACCAAATAATACATCCTTTTGAAGAGGGGCATCTAGTAATTTAGCTTTGACATGATCAGGCAAGGTTTGTTCCTTGAGCCAGGCATGTCTACGTATGACTGATCCTGTAACAGCAGCTCTACATGAGGCCTCTAGAACATCAAAACCACACTGTAAGGTATGCTTACCCACTTGTTCTGCACTATGCATCAAATCCTGCAACTCCAAGTCTGGTTGTTCAGGTTGTGACATTTTACTTTTCAATTGTGATAACAAAAAACTGTTGGTATTTTAGCAAATGGAACTGACAGTTTAAGGCCCTCATGGTTAGGGTAGCCAAGGTACATACCTTTTTTCCCCACCTTTCTAAGGATCTGGAATCTCTCTCGGAAGGTAAAGGATTTTTAGCAGTGGAGGCCTTAATTCCCTTGGGGCTCTATGAGATGGTTTCTGTGTCAGCAGCATGGCTTTTGTATAGAAATTGGTGTGAGTCAGGAACCCTGTAGTACCTGTCAGGCTTAACTGGGGCTGGAGGCAGAAAGACAATGGTTAAGGCAGGCCTCCGAGTAAACATCATCTAGGACGTCCAAGACAGGAGGGTATAGCCAGAGGCCTGTGCTGAGGTAGTAAGAGAAATTCCCTAAGCCTTTTCTTGGAATCTGAATAATCTTGGCCTTCCCAGTGGAAGTGTTCCCTTAAAGTATGCAAAGTTTCCCCAAATGAGTAATCCTCTGGGGGGGATACAGAAGGAATGACCTCCTCCGCATCAGAGTCTTAAAAAGGGGAGTAAGAATGTTCCTGATCATCAGAGTGCTCTGAAATAATGGAGCCCTGATCAGAGGAGGGGGATTCTTCCTCCACTCTGGGCCTTTGTCCGTGGGGTTGAGAACCCCTGATAAGAGTGATTAAATCCTCAGCCATTTTAAGCATCTGCTTTTTAGGCATGGGGCCGGGAGATGGGCCCTGTGTAGCTTGTCTCTTAGAGTGCATGGCTGCTTTAGACTTAGTGAAAGCCTTGATGGAAAAAGAAGAGGAAGGTCTGAAGACACCTTGAGTGGAGGTAGACCTGTCCACATTTTGAGGTTCAACGCCAAGAGTGGCTTCGGTATCTGTAGTCGGGGTGTGGGCCGAGGAGCCTGCGACCTCGGGCACAGGAGACACCGCCAATGAAGTGTCGTCGGTAGTCAGGGGCTGCGTAGGCGCCTCGCTGAGAACCGGACCGCTTGTAGTCGGCTTTGGCGTGGTGTCGGTAGAGGCCGCGGACCTCGTGTGTCGGTCCTTATCTTTGCATTTTTTAGACAAAACTGGAGTCGGGAGTATCCGACGACATAATATAGTCAAATGTTTTTCCAAAATAATGCTGGGCGAACTCCGCCCGACGCTTAATGGTGCTTTTGTTGAATGTAGCACAAAAGCGACAGACCGAGACGTCGTGGTCTGGGCCTAAACAAGGTATACAGAGGGAATGGAAATCCTTATGCGGTATTTGCTTCCCACATGAAATACAATTATTAACTTTGTCTGACATCGGTCTGAGGCAAGAAAAGTTTCCCCACCGGGGTACTTAGCTTTCAAGAAGACTTTGGTTTCAAAATTTTCGTAATTTCAGGAGCTGGCCGACCGGCACTTGCGAACTGCTTCTGCTTCGGGCACCGCGTGGGCAAGAAAGACTGAAGAAAATGGCGTTGGCTGGTTCTTTTATACCCCTGTCGCACTGACGTCAGGGAAGAAGCGACGACAACTGACACCGGACCTAGACTTTGGAATTCGGCCGACCGAGGACCCGCCTGACGGTAAGAGAACCCATCTGTTATGACTGCATCTGTATGCACGATGAACATCCTCATCAGAGGAATCATATTCAGTGTCTTGCCTAGGCCTCTTGTCAGGAGGGGGATGGGAACCCCTGATCAAAATAATTAGGTCTTCAGCCATTTTGAGCATCTGTTTCTTAGGCATGGAAGTCTGTCCCGGAGAATGCTGTACTCGTTTCCTTGTCTTTAAAACTGTTTTTTTTAGTCTTTGTCTTTGATGCTGAAGTTGGCTTGATATAAAGCTGTGTAGGTCTGAAAACACCCTCAGAAGCCGATGCCTGCTCAGCGGCTCCGGACCCATCTGAGGGATTAGTTTCCGAAGGCCCAATACCTTGAGTATCCAGAGGCCTAGCTGTCTCCACGTGGGAGTCGGAGGCGGCCTGTGGCTCTGAGGTAGCGGGTGTCAGGGGCTGCGAAAGCGCCTTACTGAGAACTGGTGAACCGGCGACTGGCCTAGAAGAGGCTTTATCATCGGTTTTGGACCTTGGATGCCTGTCCTTGTCTTTTTCCTTGCGCTTTTTATGAACTCTGGTAGTCGGCTGTTCTGACGGCATTATGTAGTTAAACCTTCGGCCAAAGTAATGAAAACCAAAATCGTACCGACGTTTAATAGTGCGTTGGTTAAATCTAGCACAAAACAGACAACTAGCAACATCATGGTCAGGGCATAGGCAAGGAATACAGTAAGAGTGAAAATCCTTATGAGGTATTTGCTTCCCACAAGAAATACAATTATTAACTTTTTCTGACATCGGTCTGGAGCAAGAAAAAAGTTTCCCCAACGGGGTACTTAGCTTTAATGAAGACTTCGGATCTGAAATTCGATTTTGAAAATCACAGGAGTCGGCCGACGGCACTTGCGAACTGCTTTTGCTTGAACACACGCGGGCAAGAAAGACTGAGAAAAAATGGCGCCGGCTGCATCTTTTATACCACTGATGGGCAACAGCAACAGATGCCGGACCAGGACTTTGGAATTCAGGCCGACTGCAGGTAGCCTGCCAGCAGGATAACCCAAGTGTAATGACTGCAACAGTGAAACACAATGAACATCAGGGGGAACTGTTGAAGGGGAGGGTGATTCCACTTGCAGCAGTTCAAAGTACCTTTTTTGGGTGTCAGTTATTTGGGAAGTGTCCCATTTAAAGTAATCCTTCATCTTGGTGATGGTCTCACCAAAAGTAATGTCATCAGGGGGATAGTTCCCCCTCCACAGAGAGTAATATTCCTGGGGGGAGGCAATCTGGGAAACATAAGAAATGGACTCCTCTGATGGAGAAAGAAGAGTCATATTCTTCTTCCCTGACCGGAGGGGTTATGGATGGAAGGGAAGAAGCAGTGACAGGCCTAGAGCTCAGGAGAGGCAGGGTGGAAGTGGCTGAGGCTGAAGGCCTAAGGGCCATGAAGGTCGGCATGAGAAAGGAAGTGAAGGCCTGCCAATCCGGTGTGACTTCTGAAGAAGAGGAAGTATATTTAGTTTTCTGCTTCTTTTTACCCAGAGAAGAAGTAGAGTGGCCTGGCATTGGGTCTGGAGATTAGGACATCTGAAGTCTGGAATCCTACCAGAGGTACCACTAATCTGGTTCCCCCTCTACCTCAATGGGTGTCGATGTCTGAGTGAGCTCAGAGGACGTGCCAGTCGGCTGTGAAATGGCTTCCACCAGGGACGTCACTGTAGTCGTCTGATCCTCCAAACGTGCCTTAACCCCTAGATCCGCAGTTGGCGGTGCGTCAGGAAGCGGAGCGGCAGGCGAAGGCCTAGGAACCTTGGCCTTCTTGCGTGAAGGTTCAGGTGCAGACTCAGACGCAGGCTCCATCCTAAGGGCGTTTGAGGCGTTGGTTCTTGAGATAGAGATTTAATGTGGCTAGATGGCTGCGCAAGGTCTTAGGCACAAAAGATTGACAACTAGAGCAGGAGGAGTGATTGTGTTCCCGGCCTAGACAAAAAAAATACCTGTAATGGGCATTCTTATGAGGTATCTGGCACCCGTACTGGCACTTTCTCTTTTTTCCTGACATCAGCTAAAGGCTACAACAACCAAGTGTTAGCTAAACAATCATCAAAATAAGAAAATTTTAAACCCAACAGGCTACTTATCTTTATGATACGAAGGCTGTGAAGAAGCAATCGTACAACGTGAATGTCGTCGGCAGCTGAAAGGTTCTGAGGATTGTGCGTGCAGATGTAACATTTAAGGCCCCTTGGTTTATGGCCCTACGTGTGACGTCCCACACACACTACAGCAGCCAAGCTGAAGCTTTTGTATAGAAGCCGACGTAGCAGTCACATAAGGGTAGGAAATCCCACACCTAGAATACTGCAACATAGGAATAGAAGGACATCTTCTAGAAACTTATGAAATATGGATCTAAGAACATAGTATATACTTTTTAAATCTAATCCTTGAAATCTAAGGTTACCAGGAAATTCATATGAAAAATAAGAGAACATTTTCCTTGGAAATCAGAACATTTTTAAATAAAACTTTATTGCATAAAAGGAGAGGTAGCAACACCCCATGAGAGAGCCAACGCACCATGACAGAAGAGAAATGACGAATAAAGCCAGGAAAGTGAGAGAGCCAACGCACCATGACAGAAGAGAAATGACGAATAAAGCCAGGAAAGTGAGCAGGACTCCCTTGGAAAAAGGGCAGGGAGATAAAGCTACCAATAGCAACCCTGATAAATTTAGGGTATATGCCTGGATGGTAGTGGGAGTTGTGTCTTGTAAACAGTCATACAAAATTTACAACAACACAGTGAAAGAAAACCAGTGAAAATGTGTTCTTATATTCACCAAAAGCAATTTAATTCCACAATTAAAGTGGAATTAAAGTTAAAATTGACAAAAGTCAATTGTGGAATTAAATTGCTTTTGGTGAATATAAGAACGCATTTTCACTGGTTTTCTTTCACTGTGTTGTTGTGTGGTTCAAGTGGTGCTATTGTAGTTCTAAGAAGTCATACAAACTTATTAACCTTTCTTAGTTCCAGGACAGAATTCTTGTCATTTTTAGAAACTCCCTGCCACAAATCTTTAAATAGGTTCATAGGAGGTTAGTAGGCTAATGGCCCTAGGGCCTTTACAAGCCTAGCTGTATAAAAAAACCCATGTACCCCAATTGACCAGTTAGATAGTCGCTGTAAACAGAGTGATTCTATGATCATTTCTGACTATCTCTGTCCATGAGGGGTGAGAATTTATGGTCACAACTCCAAAGGTCAAGGCTGTGCTTAAATAGGGTCACTGAGGAGCTCTGCTTCTCATGAAGTGGGAGCTTATTGCAGAGGAGTGGCAATCTCTGGGAGATACATTTGTCACTCCAACATGTTTTGTTAATCTCTCAGACTAGGCTGAAATCCCTGGAGTGAGTAGCTCTTGTCCCATTTGATTTTGCAGATGTGCAGCATTTCCATTAGGGCAGAGTCAAAGACTGCTCTGTAGGCCAGGCATAGGCCACCTCTCAGCAGCCTGTATGATATAGAGTACAGTAACAGGGCTTTCAGTCTTTTCATGTAAGTCACATTTTGGAGGCCCTGGATTCTCTTGGTTAGAAACCTGTGTGGTCTCTCCAATTGCTGCAGGTGTCTGGTGAGATACATACATCAATTAGTGGTCTGGTCTGATAAGAGTAGAGTACAGCAGAGTTATAATCTCCTTAGTCTAATGTGATGCCCTTATTTAAAAGACATGCAATGTAGAAGGCTTTCCTTCTCACTATGGACACATGGTGATCGAAGTTTAGACTATCATCAACCTGCGTTCCCAAGTTTCGCACCACTGGGTTTGAACTGAGAGGGGTGCTATCTATATCACAATTAGCAGGGGCTACTACTTTGTCAAAGGGAATGATGAGGCTATTTTTTTTTTTGCATGTAGTTTTAGTCAGTGACTTTGGCACCAGGTACTTGTCTAGAATATGTTTCGATCTTTGGGGACTCAATAATTGCACCCAGTTTGCAGTCATCTGCAAACCTGGTAATCCACAGGCTTCTACTTTCGCCTCAACCTCAGAGAAACAGATTCCAAACAGCAGAGGGCCTAGCACAGATCCTTGCAGTATCCTACTGGTACCTGATCTACTGGTGGAGGTGGACTCTCCAACTCTGACACTGTGTACTGTCGCTGAGCCAAATAGCAACCCATCTAGTGATGTATTGACTAATCCCCAGCTGGGAGAGTTTCTCAATGATCCCTGATTGGGGGATTGTGTCAAAAGTTTTGGCTAAATCAAGATAGGCGGTATGTACTGCTCTGACCTCATCCACAGCTTTGATGATGTTCTCAAAGAAGTCCACCAGGTTTAATAAGCAAGATCTACCCTTGACAAAACCAAACTGGGTTAGGTCAACAGTCTGAAGGTCACTTGTCTCCTTGCTGATAAGGTCCATGATTAATCTGCAAGGCCATGGAAAAGAAAAGGCTGGTTAGGCTTATGGGTCGATAGTTTCCTGGGTCAGTTGATGGACCCCCTTTGGGCAAAGAGATTTCTGCTGCTATTCTCCACTCTGCCGGAACAAAGCCAGTACTCAGGCCATGGTTAAAGAGAGTGCAAAGTGGTTCCACTAGATCTTGGTTTAGATAGTTTAGTAAGCAACCTAGGATGTTATCTGTCTGTTCTTTGAAGATATTTGTTAGAGGACTGGTATCAGGAATACTTTGGGGTATAACTGGTGAGGATGGGGGGGGGGGGGTAAACTTACTGCCAAATCTTTCTACTAGCAAGTTGGAAATTTCTTCAGGTTCAGTGTAAGTGGTACCGTCCACTACAAGTTCAGCACACAGCTGGGCATTCCCTTTTAAGTTCTGGCTGTAGCTACAGAATGACTTATGGTTGTCTTTACCTAGGGATGCTAACTTAGTCTCTTAACTACCCTTAGAGGACTTGTACAAGATATCTAATTTGCTTGTTCAAGACGTGGAGGGTATTCTTCCTTTGTTGAGTAAGTTCCCTCCCATTTACTGGGTCAGTTTAACTTACCTTTAAAAGAAGGTAGTAGGTGGAACATTAAATCCCTTGGCCAACTTGGAAAAAAGACTGAAAAAAATGTGAGATCCCACAAACAGCATACATCTTTCAACATACATGACAAGGACCTCTGCAAAAAATGGCCCAAAACTAAGTGTATCCAAGTGAGAATTTAAATTATAATTTTTTACATCAGCTTGGTGTTGAGAAATCAGCCAGTCAAATCTCCTCATAACAGTTCCAGTGAAACACCAAAATCAAATGCATGTTTCAGACAAAAGCAACCTAGTCAGACAAAGTGCATTTCCCCTCAGAAGAGCAAGAATATGCTAAAACATTCCTTAAATTCTCACAAGAGGCAAGCATAAACTTCAGCATATACGCTGCAGAGAAAAGAATACTAAAAAAAGAGCTGTTCAAGTTCCACTTGGCTGTATCAGTAGATGCTCAAATTCTTCAGTGCTGCATTGGCCTATGAGTTACATCCTGCCAAGAATACAGCAACTGCCCAGTTTCCAAAAAGAATAGTTGTGTAAGAAATTACCATAAAGTACAGTTGTGAACACTTACGATAAATTTAGATGTTTGAGAGCATTCACTGTTGCAGCCATCACATTAGGGTTATCTGCTTGCAGTAGCCCTCAGTCGGCCTGATTATCAAAGTCTTTGGTTCTGCACTGGTTGCTTTCTCATCTTCCATGACGTCAGGTAGTCAGGGGTAGTAGGGGGAACATTAAATCCCTTGGCCAACTTGGAAAAAGAAGACTGAAAAAAATGTGAGATCCCACAAAAGTACAGTTTTATACCTACCATAAATGTAGATGTCCGATAGGAATGCATCTGCAGTCCTTACAAATGGGTAGTCCTGTCGTCAGGCAGCCCTTCGGTCGGCCGGATTCCAAAGTCTGGGTCTGGCTTCGGCTGGTGCCGCACTTCACCCGACGTCATAGCTGCAGTTTTTCGGGTATAAAGGCATCAGCCGACGCCATCTTCCTTAGTGTTTCTTGCCCCAGATGCCAGGTGCCCTCTTTGATGGCTAAATTTGGATAAATGCCAATGTTTCCAAATAGTAGAGAGCAAACACATAAAATAAGCATGTATGTACATATATACAAACAAATACACCATAATAGATCCCCCCCAAGCTAGCTGAAGAATAGAAAATACCCTAGGAGTACCACAGAGGGGAAGGTGGGTGGGTAATCCTGACTGCAGATGCATTCCTATCGGACATCTACATTTATGGTAGGTACAAAACTGTACTATGTCCTTCAAGGATGCATCTGCAGTCCTTACAAATGGGTAGAATACCATCGCTAAACTAGGGGAGGAGGAAAAAAGTAGAGATTATGGTGTAGTTAGGATCCCTTGCAAAACAGCAGTGGCAAAACCTGCTCGGGATCTAGAGTATAAAGGTAAATTGTAATGCTTGGCAAATGTATGCACGGAGGTCCAAGTAGCAGCCTCTATAATGTCCTTGGTAGCCACTCCTTGTAAGAAAGCTGTGGTAGTGGCTGTAGCCCTTGTGGAGTGAGGCCTGATGTTCTCTGGAGTTTTCTTTCCATGGTAGGAGTAACAAAATCTAATGCAATTTCCTATCCATTTGGAAATTGTCTGTTTTGAAATAGGTTTTCCTTCCTTTCCTGTTGCATATGCTACCAGAAGCTGGTCAGTTTTTCTATTGGACTTGGTCCTGTCCAGGTAGTAGCGTAATTGCCTATGTACATCCAAGGTATGCAACAGTCTTTCTCCCCTGTTCTGTGGGTTGGGGAAGAATGTAGGTAGGTGGATAGCCTGATTTAAAGACACTCTGGATACCACCTTAGGCATAAATGTGGGATTTGTTCTCATGGACACTCTATCTTGACGGAAGATCAGGAAGGGATGCACTGCCATTAATGCCTGTAGTTCAGAGACCCTTCTTACTGAGGTGATTGCCAGTAGGAAAGCAGTCTTCCAGGATAAGTATTGTAATTCTGCTGTTGCTGCTGGTTCGAAAGGGGGAAGTGTCAATTTTTCTAACACAAAGTACAAGTCCAATGCTGGCAATAGTGGTTTCCTGGGAGGTTTTACATTTTTAATTCCTCTCAGAAACTGTCTGAGCAGAGGATGAGAGAAGACAGGAGGATCCAAGCTGTATTCTGCTGAAATAGCTGATGCATGTATCTTGATGGAAGAATAGGACAGGCCTGCATGGAAGAGCTCTGCCAAGTACTCCAGGATGTTGGCTATGTTTACTAGTGCCACATCTTCTCCTTTTGCAGTACTCCAAATGAGATATCTTTTCCATTTTGCTGCATAATTCTTTCTTGTTGAAGGTCTACGAGCCTCAAGGATTATGTCTTTAACCCTTTGGGATAAATCTGGGTTAATTGTCCTTATGTAATGTTCCAGGCAGTTAGCTGCAGAGTTTTCAGGTTTGGATGCAGGATGTTGTAGTTGTTCTGTGTTAACAGCAATGGAATCAGGGGCAGTGTCCATATTTGTTCCCGAGACATGCTCCTCAGCAATGGGTACCAATGTTGTCTTGGCCAGTCTGGAGCTATCAGAATGATCCTTGGACGTGCCTCTTTGAGCTTCAAAAGCACCTTGTGCATCAAAGGAAGTGGTGGGAATGCATAAGCTGTCAGGTTTTTCCAACTGAAAGGGAGTCCACCTTCCAAGCAAGTGGGTGGTACGTCCTTGTGCAGAATTTCTTTAGCTGGTGATTGAGTGGGGATGCAAATAAGTCTATTTGTGGTAATCCCCATTCTCTTGTGATGGCTTTGAAGATGTCCGGATGCAGCATCCATTCGTGGGCATCTGTGGTAGTTCTGCTTAAAATGTCTGCCAGAATGTTTTCTTTCCCCGGTACAAAAATTGCTTGTAACTGAATGTTGTAGCTCAGAGCCACATCCCATAGGTCCAGTGCCAGCCGGCATAGAGGATATGAGTGTGTGCCTCCCTGTTTGTTGATGTACCACATAACTGTGGTGTTGTCTGTCCTTATCATCAACTGACCTTCTTGGAGAAATGGTCTGAATGACTGGATTGCCAGTTTTACTGCCAGCATTTCCTTTAGATTTATGTGCAGGCGCAGCTGGTCTTGAGTCCATAAGCCTTGTATGCACTTGTCCAGCATGTGTGCCCCCCAACCGAGGTCTGAGGCATCTGTCGTGATGGTTTGGCTTGGTTGAGTGTTGCAGAAGGGCAATCCTTTGTTTGATTGACAGGCTTGAGCCCACCATAGGAACTCTTGTTTCAGGCATGGGATTATTGGAATTTTGGTTTCTAGGCTGTGCTTGTGTTGGGACCACAAATTCTTTAGGTACCACTGTAGCTTTCTCATATGCAGTCTGGCATGAGGGACCAGAATTATGCAGGATGCCATGAAGCCTAGGGCTTGCAGTACTTTTCTTGCAGTTAGATGGTTCTGCTTTGTTAATGCCAAGAAGTAGAGAGGTAGTTGCTCTTGCTTTTCTGCAGTCAGGAATGCCATTTGTTTTGATGTGTCCAGCTCTGCACCCAGAAAAGTTATTCTTTGGGATGGAGTCAGCCTTGACTTTTTTATATTGACTGTATATCCCAGGGCTTGCAGTAGGTAAATGACTCTTTGTAAGTCTTCTGTTAGTTTGCTTTTGTTGTCCGCTTGAATCAGGCAGTCGTCCAGGTAGGGATAAATTTGGATCCCCTGAAGTCTGCAATGAGCAATTACTGATGCCAGGCATTTCGTGAACACTCTGGGCAGTAGATAAGCCAAAGGGCAATGCTGAGAATTGATAATGCTCTGATCCTGCAAGAAATCTGAGGTATCTTCTGCAAATTGGTCGTATGGGGACGTGCAGGTATGCCTCCTTGAGATCTAGAGTTACCAGCCAAGACTCCTTGCCCAGCATGGGAAGAAGCTTCTGTAGGGTCAGCATTTTGAATTTTGGAACAATGAGGAATGTGTTTAAAGCGGACAGGTCGAGAATAGGCCTCCATTTGTTCTCTTTTCTTGGTACCAGGAAGAGTCTGGAGTAAAATCCCTTTCCGTGCTCCACAGATGGTACCTTTTCCACAGCTCTCATTCTTAATAATTGAGATATTTGCTTTACAGCTTCTGCCCTTTGAGTAGGTGGTAGGTTTGGCATTCCTCTCTTTCCTGGTAGAGTATGGAAATAGAACCTGTAACCTTGGTCTATAGTTTTCAAAATCCATTTTTCCCGTGTGATGCAATGCCAGTTCTTTGAAAATAAGGTTAGCTTTCCGCCTAAGGGTGCTTCCAGTTGTTCCCTGGTCGGCGGTGCCACATCCAAGTCACTATGATTGTGGTGTTGTAGTGGTGGTGGCTGCGTCCGTGCCTCGCTGGTTGTTACCTTGCCACTGGCGTCCCCTGTAGGCACCCCTGGATTGGTTTCTGCCTCTTGAACACCTATTCCTGCCTCTCTGTGTCTTAGAGGAGTCTGGAAAGGACCAATTTTTGGAGGGCCAGTTCCTGCTAAACCTTGGAGGTTGAACCTGTAAGAAATCTTTCACTGTATGTACAGATTTCGCCTTCTCTTCCATCTTCTTTAGTACCTGCTGTGCAGGGGAACCAAATAAACTGACCTTGTCCATGGGTGCATCCAAAAGCTTAGATATGACATGGTCTGGTAATGCCTGCTCTTTCAACCATGCATGTCTCCGGATAACTGTGCCAGTCATGGCTGATCTAAAGGAAGCCTCCAGTGCATCACAGCCACATTTTAAAGAATGGTTACTAACCTGCTGTATGTTATGTACCATTTCCTGAACATATTTTTTATCTAGAGATTCTTCAGAGGACAGCTTTTTAGTTAACTGGTCAAGCATAAACTCTTGATATTGAATCATATGGAATTGGCAGTTCAAAGCTCTAGCTGACAAAGTAGCAGAAGTGTAAACTTTTATCCCATCTCTCTAAGGATCTGGATTCCCTTTCAGAGGGAGGGTTTTTAGCAGATGCAGTTGCTACAGCCTTAGGACCCTGGGAGATAGTCTCTGGATCTGCAAAGGGAGCCTTGTATAAATGGTGATGAGTGTCCGGGACCCTGTAGAACCTATCGGGCTTAGCAGGGGCCGGAGGTAATGAATCAGGAGCAGTGCAAGCATCATTAAATGCATCATCTACAACAGAAAGAACTGGAGGTATAGCTAAAGGCCTATGCTGTGGCAAATGTAGAAAGGTTCTAAGCCTTTTTCTAGAGTCTGAGAAATCTTGGCCCTGCCACTGAAATTGTTCCCTCATAGCAATGCAAGGTTTCCCCAAAGGAAAATTCCTCAGGTGGAGAGGCTGAAGGAATGGACTCTTCAGCATCAGAGTCTTCGTAAGGGGAATAAGGAGCCTCAGGAGGGTCTGCATGTTCTGAGTCATCAGAGGAGTCATCTGTGGATACTGGTTCAGGGGGCTCTGCTCTAGGCCTCTTCTCTGGAGGTGGATGAGAGGTCCTGTCTGGATGAGGCTGGGAGCCACGAATTAAAGAAATGAGATCCTCGGCCAAAGAAAGCATATGGGAACTGGTGCTGGGCCTGTGAGAGGGGGGTTTAACAGGCACCGTTTTGAAGCTTTAGCTGCTTTAGCCCTGGCAAAGGCCTTAATAGACATGGCTGCAGGAGGCCTAGCAGCTCCACGTGCAGGGGTTGAAATATCCAAGGGAATAGTGTCTGATAATTCCTGAGAAACCGCAACAGAAGGTTGGATTTCAGAAGCCGATTCCACCAGGCTAGAAGAGGCCTCGGTAGAAGGCATGTTTTCGGCCGGGGGAAGAACCGCTTGCTCGGTTTCAGCCGAAACCGAGACACTCGCGGTTGGCTTAACCGCGGTTTCGGCCGAAACCGCGGACCGCGAGTGTCGGTCCTTTTCCCTGCGTTTTTTTGGTAATTTGTGAAGTCGGAGGGTCCGACGGCATGATATAAGCAAATTCAGAGCCGAAAAACTGTTCTGCAAATTCTGACCGACGTCTAAGTGTCCGTCGGTTAAAAGAAGCACAGGCTAGACAAGCTGCTACGTCGTGGTCTGGGCCTAAACAAGGTAAGCAGTAAGAGTGGAAATCTTTATGAGGTATTTGTTTCCCACAAGTTAAACAGTTATTCACTTTTTCTGACATCGGCTGAGGCAAGAAAGAGTCCCCAACGGGGTACTTAGCTTTTAGAAGTCTTGATAGTATTCGTATGAAATCTCTGGTTCTGACCGACCGGCACTTGCGAACAGCTTCTGCTTGGCCACGCGGCAAGAAAGACTGAGGAAGATGGCGTCGGCTGATGCCTTTATACCCGAAAAACTGCAGCTATGACGTCGGGTGAAGTGCGACACCAGCCGAAGCCAGACCCAGACTTTGGAATCCGGCCGACCGAAGGGCTGCCTGACGACAGGACTACCCATTTGTAAGGACTGCAGATGCATCCTTGAAGGACATCAGCATACATCTTTCAACATACATGACAAGGACCTCTGCAACAGATGGTCCAAAACCAACATGCAGCATGCATGCAGCTGATGCCATTACATCAGTTTTTCTTGCCCCAGATGTCAGGTGCTCCCCTAATGGGAAGCAGTTAAATATATATATATATATATATATATATATATATATATATATATATACACAC
The DNA here is from genome assembly GCF_019279795.1 of Protopterus annectens. Taxonomy (NCBI): domain Eukaryota; kingdom Metazoa; phylum Chordata; order Ceratodontiformes; family Protopteridae; genus Protopterus; species Protopterus annectens. Next base: position 1,298,752,370 of record NC_056737.1, on the reverse strand, counting down.
ACACACACGCACACACACACACAAGGTTATACCTCCAACAAAAAAGCAAATACACCAAAAAGCTTTTAAGTATAGTAAAGGAGAGTAGAGGTATAGCCAAAAGAAGTCAGGGGGCTGGAGGGAGTGTAACCAGAACTGCAACAGTGAATACACTCGAACATCTACATTTATGGTAAGTGTACACAACTGTACTATGTTCTTCGTGTTTCACTGTTGCAGTCATCACATTTGGGTAGAATCCTAAAGCTAACGATGGGAGGAGGAATTTAGATAGCATTAGGACCAGCTATAAGGCCCTGCAAGACTGCAGTGGCAAAGCCAGCTCTGGATTTAGAGAAAATTGGTAGATGGTAATGCTTGGAAGTATGTACAGAACTCCAGGTAGCAGCTTCTAGAATGTCCCTGGTAGGGACACCTCTGAGAAAGGCTGTAGAGGTAGATGCAGCCCTGGTTGAATGGGGTCTAATCCCGTGGGATAGGTTTTCCATAGTGCTTACAGCAGAAATGAATGCAATAGACTATCCATTTAGAAATGGTTTGCTTTGAAATAGCCTTCCCTTCTGCCCCTGCAGCAAATGCCACCAGCAGTTGTTCAGATTCCCTTTGAGGTTTAGTCCTGTCCAAGTAAAATTTAAGTTATCTGTGCACATCTAAGGAGTGCAGTATCCGTTTCCCTTTGTTCTGTGGATTAGATAAGAAGTCTGGCAAATGAATGGACTGATTAAGAGCCACACTGGATACCACCTTGGGCATGAAGGAAGGATTGGTCCTGAGGGACACCCTGTCTGCATGAAAGATGATGAATAGCTCCACTGCCATGAGGGCCTGTAATTCAGATACCGTTCTTGCTGAAGTGATTGCTAGAAGGAAGGCTGTTTTCCAAGAAAGGAATTTTAACTCTCCACTTGCAGCTGGCTCAAAAGGAGGAAGAGTGAGTTTTTCCAATACAAAGTTAAGGTCCCAGGCTGGAGTTTTTGGCCCCTCTGAGGAACTGCTTGAGCAGTGGATGAGAGAAGAGGGGTGGTTTGGTATTATAATGAGCTGAAATGGCTGAGGTGTGAATTTTGATCGACGAGAAGGAAAGGCCCTTGTGGAGCATCTCTGTTAATTACTAAAGAATATGCGGTAAGCTGGGCACCGCTGTGCCCATCCCCTGAGTCCGGCTCCAGGAACAGTATCTTTTCCACTTTTCAGCAGAGGATTTTCTTGTACTAGGCCTTGTTGCCTCCAGAATGACATCTAGCACCTACTTACTGAGGAATGTTATTGGAGAGCTCAAGGAATTAGCCAGGCTGCAAGGTTCAGAGTTTGAAGTTGGGGGTGCAGAATCTGGCCCTCCTGCTGGGACAGCATGGAAGGGGTCTGAGGCAGGTGCCATGGTTCCAGCACTGGCATATTGCGCAGGAGGGGATACCAGTGTTGGCGTGGCCAGTCTGGTGCACTCAGTATTGTCCTTGGTTTGTCCTGTTTGATCTTTAGCAGAACTTTTGAGAGGAGAGGCAGAGGGAGAAAGGTATAAACTGAGAGGCTTTCCCAGGTGAAGGACAGGGCATCCACTTTCCAAGCTTGACTGTGGGAAAGTCCTTGTGCAGAATTTGTCCAATTGGTAGTTCTGAGGAGAGGCAAACAGGTCCATCTCTGGATTCCCCCATTTGTTTCTCAAAAGGTTGAATATCTTTGGTTCCAATTACCACTCATGTGGGTCCATGAGATTTCTGCTTAGGTCGTCTGCCAGTGAATTTAGCTTGCCTGGCAGGAACTGAGCTTGTAGGTGCACTTGGTAGTTCAAGGCTGTGTTCCACAGAGCCATGGCTAGTCTGCAGAGAGGGTACGAGTGGGTTCCCCCTGCTTATTTATGTACCACATAACAGCAGTGTTGTCTGTCTTTACCAATAATTTTCCTGTAAGAATGTGGTCCTTGAAGGCTGTCAGGAATTCAGTACAGCTAACATTTCTTTTTGACTGACATGCAGGTGCATCTGACTTGGGTTCCATTTGCCCTGAATGCACTGCCCTGCCAAGTAAGCCCCCCATGCACAGCCTGATGTATCGGTTAGGGTTTGGGTGGCAGGGGGTAGAATGAATGGGAGCCCCTTGTTGTGGTAGCAGGCCTCTTGCCCACCAAAGGAACTCTGTCTTTATGCAAGGAATGATAGGAATCATTGATTCCAGGTCCTGAGAATGTTGACACCATAGGCTTTTGAGATACCATTGTAATTTCCTCATATGCAGTCTTGCATATGGAATTAGAAGAATGCAGACGGCCATGAACCCCAGGGCTTGCAGGATTTTACTTGCAGATAGCTGGGTCTTTGTGGCCAGTGGTTTGAAGTAGGCTGTCAAATAAACTTGTTTCTCTGGAATAAGGTAAGCCATCTGGGAAGTTGTGTTCAAGCTTGCTCCCAGGAATACAATTTGTTGGCAGGGTACTAGAGGAGATTTCTTTTCGTTTAAGGTATACCCCAGTGAGGTTAGAAGTTTCTTTACAAATGCCAGATGTTTTAGTAGCATGTCCTGGCTTTCTGCCTGAATTAGACAATCGTCCAGGTATGGGTATAGTTGAATAATTCTTTGCCTGCAAAATGCAATGACTGGAGCTAGACACTGTGAATACCCTGGGCACAGTAGATAAGCCAAAGGAAAGTGCAGAGAACTGGTAGTGCATTGAGCCTGCTCTAAAGCGTAGGTATTTCCTGCAAGATTCCCTTATTGGAATGTGCAGGTAAGCTTCCTTTAAGTCTAAGGTTGCCAACCAGGCATCTTTGCCTAGCATAGGAAACAGCTGTTGAAGTGTTAGCATTCTGAATTTTGGGATTATCAAAAAGGCGCTTAGAATAGAGAGGTCCAGGATAGGATGCCAGGAGCTGTCTTTTCTGGGTACCAGGAAAAGTCTTGAGTAAAAACCTTGCCCCCTTTCTTCTGCTGAGACAGGTTGAATAGCCCTGATACTTAGAAGAGAAAAAACCTGCTGTTGAGCCTCTGCCCGCTGACTTGGGGGTAGGTCTGGCCAACCGTTTGGGGTTGGTAAGGTGTGGAAGTGAAATCTGTATCCTTGGTAAACTATATTTAAAACCCATCTGTCCTGGGTAATGAGTTCCCAGTTTTTTGCATGCCGGGTGATCTTTCCCCCTAAGAGAGCAGGCAGTTCAGCAGGGCTTGGAAGGTTTAAGGTTAAGTCATTGTGACATTTTTCCATAGGGGTGTCTTACTACTTCCAGCTTTGGAAGTGGGAGCCCCCCACTGCTTAGGCCTGTGAGACTGTAGCCTAGGTGATCTGCTGTTCTTGGGTTTGGGCTGAGAAGGCCTGGAAGAGACAGGAAAGGACCAGTTCTTAGAAGGCCAATGCCTGCTAAAATTAGGAGGCTGTATTTGCAGGAAATCTTTAACAGTTTGCACAGATTTAGCTTTTTCCTCCATCTTTTTAAGGACTTCTTTTGCTTTGTTGCCAAACAGGCGGTCTTGGTTTAAGGGAGCATCCAGTAATTTAGCTTTAACATGATCTGGCAAATTTTGCTCCTTAAGCCAAGCATGCCTTCTAAGTACAGACCCAGTGACAGCAGCCCTGCAAATGCTTCTAAAGAGTCAAAACTGCATTGCAAAGTATGTTTACCAACTTGTTCAGCAGAAAGCATTAAATCCTATAATTCTTTATTTTAAGCACAGTCAGGAATCAACATCATTTTCTGTTTAAGTAGTCCCATAATATGCTGCTGATACTTTAACATATGAAACTGGCAGTTTAAGGGCACTAATGGCCAAAGTAGCAGAAGTGTATACTTTCTTACCCCATTTGTCCAAGGCCCTGGAATCTCTATCGGAGGGGGTAGGATTTTTGGCAGTAGTAGCCTTAATGCCTTTAGGTCCTTGGGAAATGGTCTCGGGGTCCGCAGTAGGATTCTTGAAGAGGAACTTGTGAGAGTCAGGTACTCTGTAATACCTGTCAGACTTTCTGGGAGATGGAGGTAAAGTGTCTGGGGCCAGGTTAGATTCCAAGAAGGCATCATCTACAATGTCCAGGACAGGAGGGATAGCTAAAGGCCTGTGTTGAGGGAGGAGTAAGAATTCCCTAAGCCTCTTTTTGGAGTCAGAGTAGTCCGGGCTTTCCCAATGGAAATGCTTCCTAAGAGTGTGCAAGGTTTCACCAAAAGAGAAATCTTCTGGAGGGGAAGCAGAGGGAATGGAATCCTCTGCATCAGAATCCTCTTAAGTAGATAAGGGCAAATCCTGGTAATCAGAAGAAACAAATTTCAGAATTCTGATTAAAAGAATCAGAAGGAAAATCAGTTCTAGGTCTCTTAGAGGGAGAAGGCTGGCTTCCCCTAATTAAGGTAATAAGGTCATCAGCCATTCTTATCATTTGTTTTTAGGCATATGGGCCAGACCATGCAGTTTGGACGTCGGTTTTCTAGGTGTGGGTCGAGTTTTAGGCCTTGAAGAAGAAGATGGGGTCGGTTTGACATGCAAGTCAGTAGGCCTGAATTCGCCCTCAGAAGCCAGTGCCTCCACAGCGGCTCTGGACCCATCCAAGGTAGAGACATCCGCAGGTTCCATAGTGAAGAAGCAACCCACGGCATACCGGACTCCAAATGGGTCTCAGCAGAGGCCTGCAAATCTGAAGTAGTGGGTTATCAAGGGCTGCGAAAGCGCCTCACTGAGTACTGGTGAACTGGTGACTAGCTTAACGGAAACGTCGTCGGCAGCTTTGGACCTATGCGGTCTGTCTTTATCTTTACATTTTTTTCAGAATGTCGGTAGTCGGATGGCTTACCGAAGCCATTTCTGGATAGTTAAACAGAGTACCGAAATAATTCGCTGCAAAAAGAAAGACGACGAATAGTCCGAGGGTTGAATAAGGCACAAAACCGACAGTGAGGGACGTTGTGGTCTGGGCCTAAGCAAGGAATGCAGTATGAATGAAAATCTTTATGAGGTATTCGCTTTCCACAGGTAATATAATTGTTAACTTTTACTGACATCGGTTAAGAGCAAGAAAAAGGATCCCCAATGGGGTACTTAGCTTTCTGAAGACTTTGGTTCTGAAACTCGAAAACGAAATTTTCAGGAGTCTGCCGACAGGCACTTGCAAACTGCTTCTGCTTTGGCCACCGGGTGGCAAGAAAGACTGGGGTAATGGCATCGGCTGCATGTTTTTTACCCCTGAAGACCTGACGTCACTGAAAAAGAGACAGCATCCGACGCAGGAATCAAAGACACTGATATTCAGGCCGGCTGAGGGCTACCTGCAGGCATATAACCCAAATGTAATGACTGCAACAGTGAAACACAAACATCATCCTTAGGGAGTTGCTGCCTGCAGCACCAGACATCCGGCCAGTATACCAACGTCTTAGAAAAGTACTGTTTGGTACACTTACCATAAATGTAGATGTTCGAGTGTATTCATTGTTGTTGCAGTCATCACTTGTGGGTTTATGCCTGCTGGGTAGCCCGCAGTCGGCCTGAATAGCAGAGTCAAGCTTTTCCCCTGCACCAGATGCTGTCACCTCTGGACTGACATCAGGTCATCCACTGGTATAAAGGACAGCAGCCAGCACCACTACATCAGTTTTTCTTGCCCTAACCTGTAGAAGCCCCTTGAAGGAAATTTTTTGAGAGTGTCCCTGGTGGACCAAGCCAACTAGAATGACAGTTAATCTCCAAAAAGGATAAGATTATGGGGCAAGGTGAGAGGGTAAATAGGACTGCAACACTGAATACACTTGAACATCTACATTTATGGTAAGTGTACACAACTGTACTATGTTCCTCCTGTTTCACTGTTGCAGTCATCACTTGTAGGTGGATTCCCAAAGCTGAGGAAGGGGAGGATGGAAGTATGAAATTCCTAGGATTGAGCTAGCATGCCTTGCAGGACTGCAGAGGCAAAGCCTGCCCGAACCCTGGAGAACAGAGGCAGGTGGTAGTGTGTGGTGAGGGTGTGGACCAAGGTCCAAGTGGCAACTTCCAAGATGTCCCTGGTGGGTACTCCTCTAAGAAAGGCAGTGGAAGTAGAGGCTGCTCTAGTGGAATGTGTTCTGTTAGATTTAGGAGTAGCTTATGCAGCAGAATTGTATGCAGTGAGACATCCATTTTGAAATGGTCTGCTTGGATATAGGCTTCCTCACTTTCCATGGGGCGAAGCCAACCAACAGATAATTTGTCTTCCTAATGGACTTTGTTCTGTCCAGGTAGTATCTTAACTGTCTGTGCATATCCAGTGTGTACAGAATTCTCTCCCCTTTATTCTGAGGGTTTGGAAAAAAGGTGGGGAGATGTATAGCCTGGTTTAGGGTCACATCTGATACTAGTTTGGGGATGAAAGCAGGGCTAGTCTTAAGAGACACCCTGTCTGCACGGAAGATAATGAAGAGTTCACTGGCCATGAGCACCTGAAGTTCTGACAGTCTCCTAGCTGAAGTAATAGCCAAGAGGAAGGGAGTCTTCCAGGAAATGTGTTTTAGGTCTGCTGATGCAGCTGGCTGGTTCAAGGGAGGCAAAGTCAGCTTTTCTAAAACATAGTTCAGGTCCCAGGCTGGAGTGGGTGCCCTTCTAGGGGGCCTAATGTTAGATACACCTCTGAGGAATCGCTTAATCAAAGGGTGAGAGAAGACAGGCTGTTTAACATGAAAGTGTGCTGAAATGGCAGAGGCGTGGATTTTAATGGAGGAAAAGGAGAGGCCCTTGTTAAGTGGCTCCGCTAGGTAGTCCAGAATAAGTTGGAGGGACGGCTGGGTGCTGCTGTGACCTTTTGATAGGCACCAGGAGTTGAAGCTTTTCCATTTCTCTGAGTAAGATTTCCTGGTGCTGGGCCTTCTGACTTCTTTAATAATGTCTAAGATCTGCTTGCTCAGCTGTGGGTTATCCCCTGTCCCTGGGGGATAAGCCATGCAGCAAGTTTGAAAGTGTGCAGGTTTGGATACAGAATCTCCCCTCTGGCTAGTGTCAGGAGGTCTGCAGTTAAAGGCAGGCGGCTGTAAGGCTCCTTATTCAGGCTTAGCAGCAAGGGGTACCAATGCTGCCTGGGCCAGTCTGGTGCTATAAGGATGGCTTTTGGCCCTTCCTGCATTATTTTGAGCAGTACCCTTGGGAGAAAGCAGGGGGGGGGGGACACAAATGAAGAGATTGGAATGAGAGATCATCCACTTTTCAAGCCAGAGGGTGGAACTCCCTGGTGCAGAATTTGTGCAGCTGATTGCTGTGTTATGAGGCGAACAGATCCACCTCTGGTGTCCCCCAGGCCTGGGCGATTTGGAGGAATGTCCCCTTTTGGAGTTTCCACTCATGGGGGTCTAAGTAGTTTCTGCATAGATGGTTTGCTAGGGTATTGTTTACTCCTGGGATGTACAGGGCTATCAGGTGTAGGCCCATGTAGAAGGCTGTCTGCCAGAGGCTCATGGCTAGTCAGCAGAGAGGGTAGGAGTGCACCCCCCTTTGCTTGTTGATGTACCACATGAATATGGTACTGTCTCTTTTTATGAGGAAAACTCCTGGTTTTAGGTGGTCTTGAAAGGATACGATAGCCTTATGAACTGCCATCATTTCATTTAGACTGATGTGTCAGTGAAGGTGCCTGAGGTCCCAAGAGCCTTGGGTGCACCGGGAATCTAAATGAGCACCCCAAGCTAGGTCTGAGGCGTCTGTGGTAAAAGTCTGGTCTTGAGGAAGATAGGTGAAGAGAAGGCCCTTGTTCAGAGAGCATTACTCTGCCCACCAAAGAAACTTGTTCCTTATGCATGGAATGAGGGGAAGAGTGGTCTTCATAGATTGAGAGTGTTGGTACCAAAGGTTCTTTAGGTACCACTGGAGATGGCTCATGTGCAACCTGGCCAGGGGAAGCATCAGAATGAAGGATGACATGTAACCTAGTGCTTTCAGAATTTTCCTTGCTGTGAGAGTTTATCTGAGAGCTAGCTGGGAGAAGTAATTTGGCAGTAAGCATGGTTTTTCTGGTGACAGGAAGGCTGTTTGGGAGGCTGTGTCCAGGAGTGTGCACAAGGTGGTGATCTGCCTGGAGGGGTTTAGGTTTAATTTTTTCCTGTTGATAGTGAACCCTAGGTTGTTTGTATAAAGAGCAGGTCCTGTAGTAACTTCCCTTTGTTGTCTGCCTGGATTAGGCAGTCATCCAGATAAGGGTAAATCTGGATGTTTTGCTGGCTGCAGACGGCAATCACTGGGGCCAGGAAATTTGTGAAGAACATGAGAGCCGTAGATAAGCCAAAGTTTAGCGCAAAGAACTGAAAGTGTTGTGAACCTGATCTGAAGTGTAGGTATTTTCTGTAAGACTCTCTTATGGGTATATGAAGGTAGGCATCCTTTCGGTCTAAGGTGGCTAGCCATGCATTTTTTCCCAGCATTGGTAAAAGTTTTTAAGAGTTAGCTTTTTGAATTTTGGGACTTCTAGGAAGGTGTTTAGAGTGAAGAGGTCAAGGATGGGTCACCAAGTGCCTTCTTTTCTTGGCACTAGGAACATCTGCAGTAAAAACCTTTTCCTCCCTGCTTCTGCGACACAGGCTCCACTGCCACTTGGGCATGGAGTATGTGCACTTGTTTTAATGCTTCTGCCCACTGACTTGGAGATAGATTGTGGTAACCTGTTGAAGTTGGGACTTGTTGGAAGGGACATTTGTAGACCTGAAAAATAATTTTTAATACCCATTGGTTCTTTGTTACAGCAGCCAATTTTGTTTGAAAAAGGACAGCCTTCCTTCTAATCTCTGATGGAAGTGGGAGTTCGAGTCATTGCACATTCTTAGAGTAGTGAGTGGACTTAGAACTCCCTAGTGTGGGAGTGGTGGAGGGCCACTGCTTAGTTCTTCACTGCCCTTGGTTTTCAGGTCTAACTGGTCTGTCCCTGCGAGGCCTCCCTTGAACCTATCTATTGGGGGCTGGGAAAGACCAGTGCTTAGAGGGAAAGTTTCTGCTGAATCTGGGAGGCTGAACTTGGGAGGAAATCCTTAACTGTTTGCAAAGATTTAGTTTTATCCTCCATCTTTTTGATGATCTCCTCTGTTTTTGATCCAAACAAGTGGTATTTATCCAGGGGGGCATCAAATAGTTTTGATTTTACATGATCAGGCAATGGCTGTTCTTTTAGCCATGCGTGCGTCCTAATGATTGAACCTGCCACAGCAGCCCTACTAGAGGCTTCTAAGGCTTCGAATCCGCACTGCAGTAGAGTGCAAAAGATCTGCTAACTCTTTGGAAATATTAGCATCAGGTAAAGATGACATTTTTTGTTTCATAAGTTCCAAGGTGTGCTGTTGATATTTTAGCATATGGAACTGGCAGTTAAGAGCTTTAATAGCTAAGGTTGTGGAGGAGTACACTTTCTTATCCCATCTGTCCAGAGCTCGAGGCATTGTCAGAGGGAACTGGGTTTTTAGATGAGCTAGCCATGGCCCCTTTGGGACCCTGTGTGATGAGCTCTGGGACTGCTGCAGGGTTTTTAAACAAGTACTTATGTGAATCAGACACCCTGTAGTACCAGTCAGGTTTTCTAGGAGCAGGGGGTATGGCGTCAGGGGTGAGGCTAGATTAATTGAAACCATCATCCACAGTGTCCAGAATAGGAGGGATGGCCAACGGACTGTGTTGAGGAAGATCTAGAAACTCTCTTAGTCTTTTCTTAGACTGAGGATAATCTTCAGCTTCCAAGTGGAAATGCTCTCAGAGTGTGTGCAGGGTTTCCCCAAATGAAAGATCATCCAGGGGGAGGTAGAAGGAATAGATTCCTCTGCATCAGAATCCTCAAAGGAGGTGAGAGGTTGTTGTTCCTCATCTGAATCAAGGTAGTCTGAAAGTTCAGTATCCAGCTCTGGGTGAACCTCAGGGGAAGTATCCCTCTTTCTTTTAGAAGGAGTGATATGGCTACCCCTGATGAAAGTGATTAGGTCCTCAGCCATTTTCAGTAACTGTGTCTGAGGCAGTGGAGGAGGGGGTAAGATGGCAACTAGAAACTGTTTTCTTTCAGGTGGTCTTGCTTTTAGACACTGGTAAATCCATCTGTCATTGGGACGCAGTAGTCAGAGGCGAAGATGTTGATTTTTGCTTTGAATTGGTTGTGTGAAGAACCTCCTCGAAAGCTAATGTCTGCTTAGCGGCTCTGGACCCAACAGAAGCACAGGCAACAGAGGGATCAGATGATGCATTCCCCGGCAGCACACTGGAATCCGAAAAGGTCTCGGCAGAAACTTGCGAAGGAAACTAGTCGGCATCAGGGGCTGCAAATGCACCTAACAGTATTCCTGAGAACTGACATGCATCTGGGACGGATCGTCTGATGGCTTAACTTTGTGTAGTCTGTCCCTTTCTTTATCTTTTCATTTTTGGGGAATATCCAGACTGTGGTGCTGTCCGATGGATGCCATTTCATAATGCGAGGAAAGTACAGCTGTGTACACATACAATAAAAGTAGATGTTCAGAGTGTATTCACTGCTGCAGTCATCAAACTTGGGTTATCTGCCTGCAGGTAGCCCTTAATCGGCCCGAATGCCAGAGCCTTAGTATTTCTGCGTCGGATGCTGTCACTTCTTCCATGACGTCAGGTCGTCAGGGGTATAAAAACAGGCAGTCGACACCATTACATCAGTTTTTTTTTTTTTTGCTCCAAATGTCAGAAGCCCCCAAATAAGGAGCTAGTATATGGTGTGGAAACCGCCACCAGTAAAAAGTAAATACCAATACCATTAGGAATAGCCATAGAGAGGAGAAATAGAAAGATAGAGAAAACCAGGAGGCTGGAGGGAGGGAAACCAGGACTTCAACAGTGAATACACTCGAACATCTACATTTATGGTAAGAGTACACAACTGTACTATGTTCTTCATGTCTCACAGTTGCAGTCATCACACTTGGGTTGATTCTCAAAGTTGAACAAGGGTGGAGGCAGTCAAGAAGACTTGGGGCTGGTTAGTAGGCCCTGCAAGACTGCTGTAGCAAATCCTGCCCTGGATTTGGAAATGATAGGCAAGTGGTAATGCTTAGTGAAGGTGTGTACAGAACTCCAGGTTGCAGCTTCCAGAATGTCCCTGGTAGGGACTCCCCTGAGAAATGCTGTAGAGGTAAAAGTAGCCCTAGAGGAATGTGTTCAGACCCCGTGGGGCTGGTTTTCCATGGTACTTTTAGCAGAAATGGATGCAGTGTGCTATCCATTTGGAAATGGTTTGTTTAGAAATGGCCTTGCCCTCTGCCCCAGTTGCAAAGCTGACTAGCAGCTGGTCAGATTTTCTGAAAGGCTTAGTCCTATCAAGGTAGAACCTGAGCTGTCTGTCCACGTCCAAAGAGTGCAGGATCCTTTCCCCTTTATTCTGAGGGTTAGGGAAAAAGGTTGGCAAATGGATGGATTGGTTTAGGGCCACACTGGACACCACCTTAGGCATAAAGGACTGGTTAGTCCTGAGGGAAACCCTGTCAGCATGGAAGATAAAGGGTTCCACAGCCATCAGTGCCTGTAGCTCAGACATTCTTCTAGCTGAAGTGATGGCTAGAAGCAAGGCTGTTTTATAAGGGAAATTTTAACTCTGCTGAAGCAGCAGGTTCAAAAGGGGGGAGCGTGAGCTTTTCCAGTACATAAGGTCCTAAGCAGGGGTGGGTGCTCTCCTTGGGGGCCTTAAGTTGTTAGCCTCTCTCAGGAACTGTTTGAGAGGGTGAGAAAATAGAAATGGCTCAATACTGTAATGAGCCGAAATGGCAGAGGCATGAATCTTAATGGAGGAGAATTGGCCTCTGTGGAGTAGCTCTGGTACGTAATCTAGGATTAGAGGTGGGCCCTGCTGTGTCCTTTCCTTTAGACTGAATTCAAGATCAATATCGTTTCCAATTTTCTGCATAGGATTTCCTAGTACTAGGTCTTCTGGCTTCAAGAATGACGTCCAGCACCTGTTTACGTAGGATTGCTGGTGGAGTATTCAAGGAATAAGCCAGGCTGCAAGATTTAGGGTTTGCAACTGTGGATGCAAAATCTGTCCCTCCTGCTGTGACAGCAGTGTAGGGGTCTGGTGTAGGTGTCAGGGTGGCACCGTTGTCAGGCTGCGCAAGAGTGGGTACCAGTGCTGGTGTGGCCAGTCAGGAGCAATCTGAATTGTCCTTGGCCTGTCTTCTTTTATCTTGAGTAGTACTCGAGAGAAAGTTCAGAGGGGGAAGGGCATAGATTGAGAGGTTTTCCCATTGAAAACATAGGGCCCATCCACCTTCCAGGCCCTGCTGTGAGGGGTCCTGGTGCAGAATTTGCTAAACTGGTGGTTGTGGAGGGAGGCAAAGAGATCCACCTCTGGATGAGAAGGTTGAAGGTGCTGAGCTCCAATTTCCACTCGTGTGGGTCGAGGAGATTTCTGCTTAATTCATCTGCCAGTGAATTCTGTTTGCCTGGCAGGAATTGAGCTTGTAAATGCACTTGGTTGTCCAAAGCTGTGCGCCACAGAGTCATAACTAACCTGCAGACTGGGTAAGAATGGGTTCCCCCCTGCTTGTTTATGTACCACATAACTGTGGTGTTGTCTGTTTTTATCAGCAGTTGCCCTGGAAGGATTAGGTATCTGAAAGCTGTCAGAGCATTCTGTACAGCTAGCATCTCCTTTTGGTTGATGTACAGGAGTATTTGTCATGGGCTCCGGTGGCCCTTAATGCATTTGCGAGCCATGTGGGCCCCCCCATGCATAGTATTATGAGTCGGCGGTCAGGGCTTGGGCGGCGTGGGGTAGAGTAAAATGCAGTCCCTTGTTGTGGTTGCATGCTTCTGCCCACCAAAGGAACTCTGTCGTCAGACAAGGTATGATTGGAATGACTGTTTCCAGGTTCTGAGAATGTTGGTACCAAAGACTTTTTAAGTACCACTGAAGTTTCCTCATATGCAGTCTTGCATATAGAATTAGCAGAATACATAAGGCCATGAACCCTAAGGGCTTGCAGTATTCTTTCTTGCAGTTACCTGGGATCTTCTTAATGTTTCACCATTGCAGTCATCACATTTGGGGTTATCTGCCTGCAGGAAGCCCTCAGTCGGCTTGAATACCAGACTATAAGGATTTCTGCGTCAGATGCTGTCGCTTCTTCCATGACGTCAGGTCGTCATGGGTATAAAACATGCAGTTGACACCATTACATCAGCTATACTTGCCGTGCAGTGTCCGAAGCAGATCAGAAGTGCCAGTCGGCCGGCTCCTGAAATTTTCGTTTTTCAAGTTTCAGACCTGAAGTCTTCTAAAAGACAAGTACCTCTTTGGGGATCCTTTTCTCTTGCTCTTATCGATGTCAGATAAAGTTAATTGCCTTGCCTGTGAAAAGCAAATACCTTACAGAGATTTTCATTCTTACTGCGTCACCTGTTTAGGCCCAGACCACGATGTTCCTCACTGTTGGTTTTGTGCCTTGTTCAATGCCCAAACTATTCGTCGGCTAAAGGCCTGTGCTGAGGTAGCTCTAAAAATTCTCCGAGTCTCTTTTTGGACTGAGGATAGTCTTGGCATTCCCAATGGAAATGCTCTCAAAGTATGCAAGGTTTCACCAAAAGAGAAATCCTCTGGACGGGAGGCAGAGGGAGTGGACTCCTCTGCATCGGAATCCTCATAGGCTGATAAGGGCATGTCCTGATAATCAAAAACGTCAGAGTCATCGGACTCCTGGTCTGTAGAATCTGACGGCAACAAAATTCTTTGTCTCTTAGCATGGGAAGGCTGGCTTCCCCTAATTAGCGTTGTAAGGTCTTCAGCCATACTAAGCATTTGTGTTTGAGGCATGGGTGCCTGAGCATGCGCTTTGGTCATCGGTTTTCTAGGCGTAGTGCGTACTCTGGGCCTAAGAAACTCGGTAGTCATAGCTAAAAAAGAAGTTGTCAGTTTGATTCCAGTATCGGTAGGTCAGAAAACACCCTCAGAAGGCGGTGCCTGCACAGCGGCTCCAGACCCATCCAAGGCAGAAACATCCGCTGGTTCCATAGTCCAAGCAGCATCTCGTGACATACCGGACTCCGAATGGGTCTCACCACAGGCCTGCAAATCCATAAAAGCGGGAATCTGAGGCTGCAAAGGCGCGTCACTGTGTACCGGCAGACTGGCAACTAGCTTAACGGAAGTGTCATCGGCAGTTTTGGACCTATGCGGTCTGTCTCTGTCTTTATCCTTACGTTTTTTTCAGAAGATTGGTAGTCGGATGTCTTACAGATGCAATTTCGGAATACAGAGATCACAAGTGAAAGAATTTAGCAACAAAAATAGCCTGACGATGAATGGTTCGGGCGTTAAAACAAGGCACAAAACCGACAGCGAGGGATGTCGTGGTCTGGGCCTAAACAGGTGACGCAGTAAGAATGAAAATCTCTGTGAGGTATTTGTTTTCCAGAGGCAAGACAATTGTTAACTTTTTCTGACATCGATTAGAACAAGAAAAAGGATCCCCGACGGGGTACTTAGCTTTAGAAGACTTCAGGATTATCAACTCGAAAAACGAAAATTGCAGGTAGCGGCCGACTGGCCGTTGCGAACTGTTTCTGCTTTGGGCACCTCCTCAGCAAGAAAGACTGATGTAATGATGTCGGCTGCCTGTTTTTATACCCCTGACGACATGACATCATGGAAGAAGCAACAGCATCCGACGCAGAAATACTAAGACTCTGGTATTCAGGTCGACTGAAGGCTACCTGCAGGTAGATAACCCAAGTGTAATGACTGCAACAGTGAAACACGAAGAACATCTACTTCAGAAATGCCTGGCTACAAAATCAGCTCTATGGCGAATAGTCCTGGAATTGAAAAGTACGCAAAATTGACAATGGGGGACGTTGTTTTCTGGGCCTAGACAAATAACGCACAAGGTATGGAAATCTCGGTGTGATAATTGTTTTTCAGAGCGGAGACAATTATTGACTTTTTCGGACATCGGTTAGTGCAAGAAAAAGGTCCACAACAGGGTACTTACCTTTAGTAGTTTTCTGATTCAACTTCCAGTCTGGCAATGACTGACTGGCACACAAACAAACTGCTTTTGCTTCAGGCTCCACGGCAAGAAAGACTGATGTAATGGCGCCGACTGCTCTCCTTTATACCACGGATGACCTGAGGTCAGTCCAGAGGCGACAGCAGCTGGCACAGGGAAAAGGCTGGACTCTGGCATTCAGGCCGACCGGGGGCTACCCAGCAGGGATAACCCACAAGTGATGACTGCAACAGTGAACCATGATAAACATCAGGGGTACGTGTGACTTTGCATACAGGGATCATATACTGACATAGGCTATATCTGTGACGTCTGCACGTACCAAACTCAGAGAGACCCCAGGAGCAGAAGGAGAGAAACAAAAAGTACAGTTTTGTACCTACCATAAATGTAGATGTCCGAACTGGATAGCATATGCAGTCATAAAAAATGGGTTGTCCTGTCGTCAGGCAGCCCTTCGGTCGGCCGGATTCCAAAGTCTGGGTCCGGCTTCGGCTGATGTCGCACTTCACCCGACGTCATCTCTGCTGGTCTTCGGGTATAAAGGCATCAGCCGACGCCATTTTCCTCAGTGTTTCTTGCCCCAGATGCCAGTTGCCCTCTTGGAAGGTTAAATTTTGGATAAATGCCAATGTTTCCAAAAAAGTAGAAGGCAAACACAGAAAATAAGCATGTATGTACATATATACAAACAAATACACCATAAGAGACTCCCCCCCAGCTAGCTATTAGGAGGGTAAATACCCTAGGAGTACCACAGAGGGGAAGGAGGGTGGGTAATCCTGACTGCAGATGCTATCCAGTTCAGACATCTACATTTATGGTAGGTACAAAACTGTACTATGTCCTTCATGGATGCATCTGCAGTCATAACAAATGGGTAGAATACCATAGCCAAACTAGGGGTGGAGGAAGAAAAATTATGGTGTAGTTAGGATCCCTTGCAGTACAGCAGTGGCAAACCCTGCTCGGGATCTAGAGTATAGAGGTAAATTATAATGCTTGGCAAATGTATGCACGGAGGTCCAAGTAGCCGCCTCAATAATGTCCTTGGTTGCCACTCCTCGTAAGAAAGCTGTGGTAGTGGCTGTAGCCCTTGTAGAATGAGGTCTTATGTTCTGTGGAATTGGTTTTCCATGGTAGGAGTAACAGAATCTTATGCAATTTCCTATCCATTTGGAGATTGTCTGTTTGGAAATTGCTTTTCCTTCCCTTCCTGTTGCATAGGCTACTAAAAGCTGGTCAGTTTTTCTGTTACTTTTGGTTCTGTCCAGGTAGTAGCGTAACTGCCTATGTACATCCAAGGTATGCAGCAGTCTTTCCCCCCTGTTCTGTGGATTGGGAAAGAAGGTAGGTAGGTGGATTTCCTGGTTTAAAGACACTCTGGATACCACCTTAGGCATAAATGTAGGATTAGTTCTCATGGACACCCTATCTTGATGGAAGATTAGGAAGGGTTGCACTGCCATTAAGGCCTGTAGTACTGAAACCCTCCTTGCTGAGGTAATTGCCAGCAGGAAAGCAGTTTTCCATGACAGGTGTTGCAGATCTGCTGTTGCTGCTGGTTCAAACGGAGGGAGTGTCAACTTTTCTAGCACAAAGTTCAAGTCCCATGCTGGTAATGGTGGTTTCCTAGGAGGTTTTATATTCTTGATCCCTCTGAGGAACTGCCTGAGTAGAGGATGCGAAAAGACAGGTGGATCGAAGCTGTATTCTGCTGAAATAGCTGATGCATGTATCTTGATGGAGGAATAGGACAGGCCTGTATGTAGAAGCTCTGCCAAGTACTCCAGAATGTTAGCAATATCTATGTTTGACACATCTTTTCCTCTTTCAGTACTCCAAATGACAAACCTTTTCCATTTTCCTGCATAGTTCCTTCTTGTTGAAGGTCTGCGGGCTTCAAGGATAATGTCTTTAACCCTTTGGGAAAGGTCTGGGTTAGTTGCTGCTATGTGATGTTCCAGGCAGTCAGTTGCAAGGTTTTTAGGTTTGGATGCATGATGTTGTAGTTGTTCTGAGTTAACATCAAATGCATCAGGGTATTGACCACATTCTCTCGAGACATGCTCCTCAGCAATGGGTACCAGTGTTGTCTTGGCCAATTCGGAGCTATCAGTATTATCCTTGGACGTTCCTCTTTGATTTTCAGTAGTACCTTGTGCATCAAGGGAAGAGGTGGAAATGCATATGCTGTCAGGCCTTTCCAGCTGAAGGATAGAGAGTCCACCTTCCATGCAAGTGGGTGGAATGTCCTTGTGCAGAATTTTTTGAGCTGGTGATTGAGTTGGGATGCGAATAGATCTATTTGTGGCATTCCCCATTTCTTTGTGATGGCCTTGAAGATGTCCGGGTGTAGCATCCATTCGTGAGCATCCGAGTGGTTCTGCTTAACATGTCTGCTAGGGTGTTCTCTTTTCCCGGCACAAATATTGCCTGTAACTGGATGTTGTAGCTGAGAGCCAGATTCCAAAGTTCCAAAGTCATTCTGCATAGGGGGTATGAATGAGTGCCTCCCTGTTTGTTGATGTACCACATGACTGTGGTGTTGTCTGTCCTTATCATCAAATGGCCTTCTTTGAGGAATGGTCTGAATTTTTGGATTGCCAGTTTTACTGCCAGCATTTCTTTTTGGTTTATGTGCAGGTGCAGCTGGTCTTGAGTCCACAATCCTTGTATGCATTTGTCCTGCATGTGCGCCCCCCATCCTAGGTCTGAGGCGTCCGTTGTGATGGTTTGGCTTGCTCGAAAGTTGTGGAAGGGTAAGCCTGGGTTTGACTGGCATGCTTGAGCCCACCATAGGAACTCCTGTTTTAGGCATGGGATTAGTGGGATTTCTGTTCCTAAGCTGTGCCTGTGCTGAGACCATAAATTCTTTAGGTACCACTGTAGCTTTCTCATATGCAGTCTGGCATGTGGGACCAAGATTATGCATGATGCCATGAAGCCCAAGGCCTGCAGAACTTTTCTTGCTGTTAGTTTGTTCTGCTTTGTTAATGTCAAGAAGTAAACAGGAAGTTCTTTTTGTTTTTCTGCAGTTAGGAATGCCATCTGTTTTACTGTGTCCAATTCCACGCCCAAGAATGTTCTTGTTTGGGATGGTATCAGCCTTGACTTTTGTAAATTGACTGTGTATCCCAGGGCTTGTAGCAAGTAAATGACCCTTTGTAAATCTGTTGTCAGCTTGCTTTTGTTGTCCGCTTGTAACAGGCAGTCGTCCAGGTATGGATAAATTTGGATTCCCTGTAGTCTGCAGTGAGCGATTACTGATGCCAGGCATTTTGTGAATACTCTGGGCGCAGTAGATAAGCCAAAGGGCAATGCTGAGAATTGATAATGCTCTGATCCTGCAAGAAATCGGAGGTATCTTCTGCAATTTGGTCGAATGGGGACGTGCAGGTATGCCTCCTTGAGATCTAGAGTTACCAGCCAACACTCCTTGCCCAGCATGGGAAGAAGTTGCTGTAGGGTCAGCATTTTGAATTTTGGGACAATGATGTATGTGTTTAAGATGGACAGGTCGAGAATAGGTCTCCAACTTTTCTTTTCTTGGTACTAGGAAGAGTCTGGAGTAGAATCCTTTGCCCTGTTCTGTTATTGGTACTCTTTCCACAGCTCTCATCTTTGTTAATTTCGCTATCTGCTGTAGAGCTTCTATTTTTGATTTGGAGGTAGGTTTGGCATTCCTCTTTTACTGGTAAGGTGTGGAAGTGGAACCGTAGCCTTGGTCTATGGTTTGCAAAATCCACTTGTCTTTTGTGATATAGTGCCAATTTTTCAAAATAAGGCTAACTTTCCGCCTAAAGGTGCTGCTATTTGCTCCCTGGTAGGCGGTGTCAGAGCCAAGTCACTGTGATTGTCCTGTTGCAGTGGCAGTGGTTGTGTCTGTGCCTCGGTTATTGCCTTGCCACTGTCGTCCTCTGTAGGCACCTCCTCTGGATTGATTTCTGCCTCTAGAGCATCTATTCCTGCCCCTTTGGGATTTTGTGGAGTCTGGAAAGGACCAATTTTGGCAGGCCAGTTCCTGCTAAACCTTGGGGGCTGAACCTGTAAGAAATCTTTAACTGTTTGTACAGATTTTGCCTTTTCTTCCATTTTCTTCATTACTTGCTGGGCAGGTGTACCAAATAGACTGGCCTTATCCATAGGAGCATCTAACAGCTTTGCTTTAACATGATCCGGTAAGACCTGTTCTTTCAACCATGCATGCCTTCTCATCACTGTGCCAGTCATGGCTGATCTAAATGAAGCCTCCAGTGCATCATAGCCACATTTTAAGGAATGGTTACTAACCTGTTGGATGTTATTCACCATTTCTAATACATATTTCTTATCTAAGGATTCATCAGAGGACAGTTTTTTAATTAACTGATCAAGCATAAACTCTTGGTATTGGATCATATGAAACCGACAGTTTAAAGCTCTAGCTGAGAGAGTAGCAGAGGTGTAAACTTTTTTCCCCATCTCTCTAAGGACCTGGATTCCCTTTCAGAAGGAATAGGGTTTTTTGCTGTGGTCGAGGCTACTGCCTTAGGCCCCTGGGATATAGTTTCGGGATCTGCAAGTGGGGCCTTGTATAGGTGGTGATGAGTGTCTGGCACCCTGTAAAATCTATCTGATTTGGCAGGGGCTGGAGGTAAAGAATCAGGAGCAGTGCAAACATCATTAAATGCATCATCCACAACAGGCAGTACTGGAGGTATAGCTAAGGGCCTATGTTGTGGTAAGTGCAGAAAAGTCCTAAGCCTTTTACTTGAATCTGAGAAATCTTGTCCCTGCCATTGGAATTGTTCTCTCATGGCATGTAAGGTTTCCCCAAAGGAAAATTCCTCTGGTGGAGAGGCAGCTGGAATGGATTCTTCAGCATCGGAATCTTCATAAGTAGAAAAAGGAGCCTCTGGCTGGTCTGTAATGTCTGAGTCATCCAGAATCATCAGAGGACACTGGCTCGGGGGCTCTGCTCTAGGTCTCTTTTCTGGGGCTGAGAGGCCCTGTCTGGGTGAGATTGGGATCCCCTAATTAAGGATATTAAATCTTCTGCCAGAGTAAGCATTTGTGAACTTGAAGTGGGCCTGTGTGAAGGGGGCTTAACAGGCACTGATTTAGCAGATTTGGCTGCTTTAGCCCTGGCAAAGGCCTTAATAGACATGGCTGCAGGAGGCCTAGCAGCACCACGTGCTGGGGTAGAGACATCCAAAGGGATGGTGTCTGATAAATCACTAGGAACCACAGTTGTAGGCAAAATTTCTGAGGCCGATTCAACTAAGGTAGCAGGAGCCTCAGTAGTAGTCATGGATTCGCTGAAGATTGACCGGTTTTCTCGGTTTCGCCGAAACCGAGACACTCGCGCTTGCTTAACAGTGGTTTCAGCGAAACCGCAGACCGCGAGTGTCGGTCTTTTCTTTCGCTTTTAACAATTTGGGTAGTCGGAGGATCCGCCGGCATAATGTACGCAAAATCTGAGCCGAAAAACTGTTCAGCAAACTCCGACCGCCGCCTAAGCGTTCGTCGGTTGAAGGAAGCACAGGCCGAACAGGCTGCTACGTCGTGGTCTGGGCCTAAGCAAGGCAGACAGTAAGAGTGGAAATCTTTATGAGGTATTTGTTTCCCACAAGTTAAACAGTTATTGACTTTTTCTGACATCGGCTGAGGCAAGAAAGAGTCCCCAACGGGGTACTTAGCTTTTAGAAGTCTTCGAAGTAGTATTCGGTAGTAATAATCTCTGGATCTGACCGACCGGCACTTGCGAACAGCTTCTGCTTCGGGTGCCACGCGGCAAGAAAGACTGAGGAAAATGGCGTTGGCTGATGCCTTTATACCCGAAGACCAGCAGAGATGACGTCGGGTGAAGTGCGACATCAGCCGAAGCCGGACCCAGACTTTGGAATCCGGCCGACCGAAGGGCTGCCTGACGACAGGACAACCCATTTGTTATGACTGCAGATGCATCCATGAAGGACATCATAAACCTCCCAGACACACAAAATCAGTGGTAGGGAAAAACATAGGCACTAATATATCCAAAAGGGGGGGAAGGTGGTTGGGATTGAATACTGCAACATGGAAGAGAAGAACATGTACTGTAATGTTAAGTTCTTACACAACTATTTTGTGTCCTTCTATTCTCATGTTTCAGTGTTCACAAAAGTACAGTTGTATACACTTACCATAGATGTAGATGTTCGAGTGCATTCACTGTTGCAGTCATCACATTTGGGTTATCCCTACCAGGGTAGCCCTGGGCCAGCCCGAATACCACAGGCTTAGTATTTCTGCATCCGTTGCTGTCGCTTCAGGACTGACATCAGGTTGTCAGTAGTATAAAGTCATCAGACGCCATTATATCAGTTTTTCTTGCCCTGTCAGGAGCCCCCAAGTGGGAGCCAGGATATGATGGAAGAACCCCACCAGCAGAAAGTAAATACCAAAAAGTTCCTTGTAAGGAGAGAGAAAGAAGAGGATGGTGGGAGGGAAACCAGGACTGCAACAGTGAATACACTCAAACATCTACATTTATGGCAGTTGTGTACACTAACCATAAATGTAGATGTTCTAGTGTATTCACTGCTGCAGTCATTACATTTGGGTTATCTGCCTGCAGGTAGCCCTCATTCGGCCTGAATATCAAAGTATTGGGTCCTGCGTCGGATGCTCTCTCTTCTTCCATGACGTCAGGTCGTCAGGGGGTATAAATCATGCAGCCGACGCCATTACATAAGTTTTTTTTTTCCCCAGATGTCAGGTGACCCCATAACGGGAAGCAATTACATACAAGTTTACACCTCCAACAAAAAGCAAATACACCAGAAAGCTGAAATACACTAAACAAGAAGAAAGGTATAGCCAAGGGAAGTCAGGGGGCTGGAGGGAGGGTAAAGTACAGTTTTTTATCTACCGTAAATGTAGATGTTCGAGTGTACACCCTGCTGCAGTCATCACACTTGGGTTATCCTGTCATCAGGCGGTCCCGCAGTCAGCCGGAATTCAAAAGTCTTGGTCCGGCATCGGTTGGTGTCACTTCTTCCCTGACGTCAGTGCACCAGGGGTATATATAATGCATCCGACGCCATCTTCTTCAGTTTTTCTTGCCCCAGATGTCAGGTGCCCCCAAATAGGTGGTCAGTAATTAGAACCAAATTAAGTAATTTTTGCACAAACACAAAATCCCTCCAGCTATAAGCAAATACATCAGGAAGGTATTGTAGAGATTTAGCCAGTTAGATCAGAGGGGATGGAGGGAGGGTAACCTGGACTGCAGCAGGGTGTACACATGAACATCTACATTTATGGTAGATACAAAACTGTACTATGTTCATCATGTTACCCTGCTGCAGTCATCACACTTGGGTAGAATCCCAAAGCTATGGATGGGTGGAGGAGTTATAGAGGGTTAGAGGAGGCTAGAAGGCCCTGCAGAACTGCCCTGGGCCCTGGGCGCAGTAGATAAGCCAAAGGGCAGTGCAGAGAATTGGTAATGGGTTGAACCTGCAATGAAACGGATGTATCTTCTGCAACTTTGTCTGATAGGGACATGCAGGTATTCCTCCTTGAGGTCCAACATTACTAGCCATGCTTTCTTGCCCAACATGGGAAGAAGCTGCTGTAGTGTTAGCATCTTGAATTTGGGTACTTGTAAGAAGGTGTTTAGAATTGAAAGGTCCAGAAATGGTCTCCAGGCATTGTCCTTTCTGGGAACTAGAAAGAGTCTTGAGTAAAATCCTTGGCCTTGCTCTCGAGTAGGTACCAGTTGAATGGCTCTCATGTCCATGAGAGCTGTAATTTGTCTTTGTGCCTCTGCCCATTGATTTTGTGGCAGGTTTGGCATTCCTCTTTTCATTGGCAAGGTGTGAAAATGGAATCTGTATCCTCGTGAAATTATGTCTAGGACCCATTTGTCCTTTGTGACAATGTGCCAGTTGCCTGAAAAAACTGCGAGTTTTCCTCCCAAGGGGGCTGCCAAGAGAGTGTTGCTTGGCCAGATGAGGTGCAAGTCATTGAGTTTGCCTTCTGGTAGTTTGGGACCTGTCTTCTCCTCCCTTCTGTGCTGCAGTGCCCCATTGTTGAGGTTTGTACTGGGCTTGTAGTTGTCCTCTGCCTCTTGGACGTCTGTATTTACCCCTCTGTGGTCTGTCAGTAGATGGAAAGGACCAATTTTTTGTTGGCCAATTTCTGCGGAAGCGAGGGGGCTGTAGCTGTAGGAAATCTTTGACTGTCTGCATAGATTTTGCCTTATCCACCATTTTCTTTAAGACTTCTTCTGCTTTAACTCCAAAAAGAACATCCTGCTGTAAGGGAGCATCTAGAAGCTTTGCTTTAACATGATCAGGCAGAGTTTGTTCCTTTAATCAAGCATGCCTACGTATAACAGACCCAGTGACAGCTGCTTTGCAGAAAGCCTCCAAAGAATCAAACCCACATTGTAAAGTATGTTTGCCCACCTGTTCAGTTGCATGCAACAGATCCTGCATTTCTTTCAATTCAGACTGTTGAGGGAGTGTGCTCATTTCTTGTTTTAAGTGAGACATTATAAATTGCTGATATTTTAGCATGTGAAACTGGCAATTTAGTGCCCTCATAGCTAGAGTGGCTGAGGTGTAAACCTTTTTCCCCCACCTGTCTAGTGCTCTGGAGTCCCTTTCAGAGGGTACAGGATTTTTTGCCATAGAAGCTTTAGCCCCTTTGGGACCCTGGGAGACAGTCTCTGGATCAGCAACAGGACTTTTATAAAGAAATTTGTGGGAATCAGGCACTCTATAGTATCTGTCAGGTTTGGCCAGAGCAGGAGGCAGAGAATCTGGGTTCACACTGGATTCTAAGTAAACATCACCCACAATGTCTACAACTGGGGGGAT
Source organism: Protopterus annectens (assembly GCF_019279795.1). Taxonomy (NCBI): domain Eukaryota; kingdom Metazoa; phylum Chordata; order Ceratodontiformes; family Protopteridae; genus Protopterus; species Protopterus annectens. Next base: position 1,298,728,588 of record NC_056737.1, on the reverse strand, counting down.
GGCAAGTGGTCTGTACTGGGGGAGTAAAAGAAACTCTCTGAGCCTTTTCTTTGAGTCAGAGTAGTCCTGACCTTCCCAGTGAAAATGTTCCCTCAGTGTGTAAAGTTTCCCCAAAGGAGTAGTCTTCAGGAGGTGAAGCTGAGGGAATAGAATCCTCAGCATCAGAATCTTCATAAGGGAGAAGGAGTAATCTTGGTCCTCAGAGGAGCCTGAGGAAATAGACACTTGTTCAGAGGAGGCAAAATCTTCCTCTTGTCTAGGCCTGTTGTCGGGAGGGGATTGGCAACCCCTGATTAAAGAGATCAAATCTTCAGCCATTTTGAGCATCTGTTTCATAGGCATGGGGCCTTGAACAGGGGACTGAAGTGCAGTCTTTTTAGGTTTAATAGGAGTCATAGTCTTAGGATACGTTTTTATGGTGAGCGTCGTCGGTCTGAAGACGCCTTCAGAAACCGAAGGTGTTTCTGCAGCACCATCTTTTTCAGCAGTGTCGTCGGTAGGGGCTAAACAAAATGGCTGCGTCGGCCTAGTACTTTCCGCCAAAAGTTCCGAAGCGGTCTCGGGTTCCAGATCTGCGGTAGTCAGGGGCTGCGTCGGAGCCTCACTGAAGACCGGTGAACCAGAGACCGGACCAGCCGAGGCCTCGGAGTCTGGCTTGGGTCTAGGCTGCCTGTCCTTATCCTTGCGTTTTTTGTGCACGCCGGTAGTCGGTTGCTCCGACGGCATAGTGTAGTTAAATTTTCTACCGTAGTAGTGTCGTGCGAAATCAAAGCGTCTTTTTATAGTACGCTTATTAAACCTAGCACAAAAACGACAACTAGTGACGTTGTGGTCTGGGCCTAGGCAAGGTATGCAGTAAGAATGAAAATCCTTATGAGGTATTTGCTTCCCACAAGAAATACAATTGTTAACTTTTTCTGACATCGGTCTGAGGCAAGAAAAGTTTCCTCAACGGGGTACTTAGCTTTATTGAAGACTTCGGATCTGAAATTCAATTTCGAAAATCTCAGGAGTCGGCCGACCGGCACTTGCGAACTGCTTCTGCTTCGGGCACCGTGCGGCAAGAAAGACTGAAGAAGATGGCGTTGGATGCATTATATATACCCCTGGCGCACTGACATCAGGGAAGAAGCGACAGCAACCGACGCCGGACCAAGACTTTGGAATTCCGGCCGACTGCGGGACCGCCCAACGACAGGATAACCCAAGTATGATGACTGCAGCAGGGTAACACTATGAACATCCAGGACTGCAACAGTGAATGCACTCAGACATTAACATTTATGGTAAGTGTACACAACTGTACTATGTTCTTCGTGTTTCACTGTTGCAGTCATTACATTTGGGTAGATTCCCAAAGCTAAGGAAGGGAGGAGGCAGTTAGAGAGCATTAGGACCAGCTATTAAGCCCTGCAAGACTGCAGTGGCAAAACCAGCTCTGGATTTAGAAAAAATAGGCAAGTGATAATGCTTGGTGAAGGTATGTACAGAGCTCCAGATAGCAGCTTCTAGGAGGTCCCTGGTAGGGACACTTCTGAGGAAGGCTGTAGAAGTAGATGCAGCCCTGGTGGAATGTGAACTTATCCCCTGTAAAGTAGGTTTTCCATGGTGCTTATAGCAGAAATGAATACAATGGCCTATCCACTTAGAAATGGTTTGCTTTGAAATGGCTTTTATCTCTTCCCCTGCAACAAAGGCAACAACAAGCACCAGTTCAGTTTTTCCTGAGAGGCTTAGTCCTGTCCAAATAAAATCTAAGTTGTCTGTGCATGTCCAATGAGTGCAGTATTCATTCTCCTTTGTTCTTTGGATTAGGAAAGATGGTTTTCAAAGGAATGGACTGATTAAGGGTCACACTGGATACCACCTTGGGTATAAAGGAAGGACACCCTGTCTGCATGGAAGATGATGAAGGGCTCCACTGCCATGAGGGCCTGTAATTCAGACACTCCTCTTGCTGAAGTGATGGCCAGAAGGTAGGCTGTGTTCCAAGAAAGGAATTTCAACTCTGCAGTTGCAGCTGGCTCAAAAGGAGGTAGAGTGAGCTTTTCCAATACAAAATTAAGGTACCAGGCTGGAGTAGGGACTCTCCTGGGTGGTCTTAAATTATGGGCCCCTCTGAAGAATTGTTTCAACAGGGGGTGAGAAAAGAGGGGTGGGCTCAGTATTATATAATGTGCCGAAATGGCTGATGCATGAATTTTAATTGACGAGAAGGAAAGGCCCTTGTGGAGCATCTCTGTTAAGTATTGAAGAATATGCGGTAAGCTTTGCACTGTTGTGCCCATCCCCTGAGTCTGGCTCCATGAACAGTATCTTTGCCACTTTTCAGCATAGGATTTTCTAGTACTAGGCCTCCTAGCCTCCAGAATGACATCTAGCACCTGCTTACTGAGGGATGCTATTGGAGAGCCCATGTAATTAGCCAGGTTGCAAGGTTCAGTGTTTGAAGCTGGGGGTGCAGAATCTGGCCTTCCTGCTGGGACAGCAGGGAAGAGGTCTGAGGCAGGTGCCATGGTTCCAGCAGTGACATACTGCGCAAGAGGGAGTACAAGTGCTGGCGTGGCCAGTCTGGTGCAATCAGTATTGTCCTTGGTTTGTCCTGTTTGATATTTAGCAGAACTGTCAAGAGGAGAGGCAGAGGGGGAAAGGCATAAACTGAGAGGCTTTCCCAGGTGAAGGACAGGGCATCCACTTTCCAAGCTTGTCTGTGGGGAGTCCTTTTGCAGAATTTCTCCAATTAGTTCTGAGGGGAGGCAAACAGGTCTATCTCTGGGTTCCCCCATTTGTTTCTCAAAATTTTGAATATCTTTGGTTTCAGTTTCCACTAGTGTAAGTCCATGAGATTTCAGCTTAGGTCACCTGCCAGTGAATTTAGCTTGCCTGGTAGGAAATGAGCTTGTAAGTGCACTTGGTAGCTCAAGGCTGTGTTCCACAGAGCCATGGTTAGTCTGCAGAGAGGGTACGAGTGGGATCCCCCCCTGCTTGTTTATGTACCACATAATAATGGTGTTGTCTATCTTCGCCAATAATTGTCCTGGAAGAATGTGGTCCTTGAAGGCTGTCAGACAATTCTGTACAGCAAACATTTCTTTTTGATTGATATGCAAGTGCATTTGACTCTGGTTCCATTTGCCCTGAATGCTCTGCCCTGCCAAGTGAGCCCCCCCCCCCCAAGCATAGTCTGATGCGTCTGTTGTTAGGGTTTGGGTGGCAGGGGGTAGAGTGAATGGCAGTCTCTTGTGGTAGCAGGCCTCTGCCCACCAAAGGAACTCTGTCTTTATAAAAGGAATCATAGGAATCACTGATTCTAGGTCCTGTGAATGTTGACACCATAGGCTTTTTAGATACCATTGTAGTTTCCTCATATGCAGCCTTGCATATGGAATTAGTAGGATGCAAGAGGCCATGAACCCCAGGGCTTGCAGGATTTTCCTTGCAGATAGCTGGGTCTTTGTGGCCAGTAGTTGAAGTAGGCTGTCAAATAAACTTGTTTCTCTGGCGTGAGGTAAGCCATCTGGGAAGTTGTGTTCAAGCTTGCTCCCAGGAATACAATTTGTTGGCAGGGTACTAGATGAGATTTCTTTTCATTTATGGTGTACCCCAGTGAGGTTAGCAGTTTCTTTACAAATGCTAGATGATTTAGTAGCATGTCCTGGCTTTCTGCCTGAATTAGACAATCGTCCAGGTATGGGTATATTTGAATATTTCTTTGCCGGCAAAATGCAATGACTGGAGTTAGGCACTTTGTGAATACCCTGGGCGCAGTAGATAAGCCAAAGAGAAGTGCAGAGAACTGATAGTGCATGTAGCCTGCTCTGAAGCGTAGGTATTTCCTGCAAGATTTCCTTATTGGAATGTGCAGGTAAGCTTCCTTTAAGTCCAAGGTTGCCAACCAGGCATCTTTGCCTAGCATAGGAAGCAGCTAATGAAGAGTTAGCATTTTGAATTTTGGGATTACCAAAAAGGTGTTTAGAATAGAGAGGTCCAGGATAGGATGCCAGGAGCTGTCTTTTCTGGGTACCATGAAAGACTTGAGCAAATACCAGGCTGAATAGCCCTGACACTTAGAAGACAGAGAGAACCTGCTGTTGAGCCTCTGCCCACTGATTTGGGGGTAGGTCTGGCCAACCGTTTGGGGTTGGTAAGGTGTGGAAGGGAATCTGTATCCTTGGGAAACTATATGTAAACCAACTGATACTGTAAAGGACCCGAAGGTACGGCTAGTGCAACGGCCCAAAACTCCTAAATTATGTAGACCAAGAAAGAGCCAGCACAAATCGGTGTGAAAAAATTGTATTATAACTAGAACCTAGTGTATTTAAAAATACACAAATGTATTACACTCACCAAATGAATAAGACCGGATTCAGCAATGCTGCCTTCCTCAGCGAACAAAAACAGTATAACAAAATCTCCCTCCAACAAAACCAAATATATATATATATATATATCTATATATATATATATATATATATATATATATATATATATATATATATATATATATATATATATATATATATATATATATATATATACCAATTAATACTTATACAATTATTGGATTAAATCAGTGTTTCAGAAGTATTCATTCAAGCCAGGTGGAAATAATCCACTGAGCTTGACTATCCACTTCATTTCTTTCAAATTAAGTATCTCATGCAATCCTGCCTTGTCCTGTGTTTTTTATGCAAGACATTCGCCCTCAGAGAGAGCACTGAAAGGACTTGCTTTTTCGTCTCTGCCCATTGGTTTGGGCACAGATCTGGGAACCCTTTTGGGGTTGGAAGAGTGTGGAAAGAAAATCTGTATCCCTGAGACACTGTTAAGGACCCAGCGGTCGTTGGCAATGGTGGCCCAGGTGCTTGCGTGAAAGGAGAGTTTTCCTCCTAGGGGCAAGTGGGCAGAGAGAGGGAGTGGGGGAGGAGAGTCACTGTGAGTTCTTACCATGAGGGGGTGGCTTTGAACTTCCTGGTTTTGAAGCACAGGAACTCCACTGCTTTGATCTCTGCATTCCCTGCGGCTGCTGTCTGGGGGGTCTGCTTCCCCGGGGTGTGGGCTGAACTGACCTGGTGGGGGCAGCAAAGGACCAGTGCTTGGAGGGGCAATGCCTGCTGAACCTGGGTAGTTAAACCTGTAGAAAATCCTTAACTGTCTGCATAGATTTAGCTTTTTATTCCATCTTTTTTAAGACCTCCTCTGCCTTGGTGCCAAATAAGTTGTCTTTGTGCAAGGGTGCATCCAATAATTTAGATTTGACATGGGTGTGGCAAGGGCTGTTCCTTAAGCCAAGCATGCCTTCTAATGACAGAACCAGTGACTGCTGCCCTGCAAGAAGCTTCTAGGGCGTCAAAACTACAGTGTAAGTTGTGCTTAGTTATTTGACTTGCAGAATACATTAACTCTTGTAACTCTTCAGATTCTGCACAAGCTGGAAAGGAAAACACTTTTTGTTCGAGGAGTTCCATGGTATGTTGCTGAAATTTTAGCATATGGAAGTGACAATTTACTGCTCTGATAGCAAGAGTAGCAGAGGTGTATACTTTTTTACCCCATCAGTCTAGTGCTCGGGAATCCCTATCTGAGGGGATGGGATTCTTAGCAGAGGTTGCTTTAATTCCTTTAGACCCTTGAGAAATTACCTCAGGGTCAGCAGTAGGATTTTTGAAAAGAAATCTGTGAGAGTCAGGGAGTCTAATACCTATTAGGTTTCCTGGGGGCAGAAGGGAGGGTGTCAGGAGTCAAACTGGATTCCAGGAAAACATTGTCCACAACATCCAGGACTGGGGGAATGGCCAGGGGTCTGTGCTGTGGAAGATCTAAGAATTCTCTGAGTCTCTTTTTAGACTGAGGGTAGTCCTGACATTCCCATTGGAAATGCTTCCTTAAGGTATGAAGGGTTTCCCCAAAGGAAAAGTCCTTGGGTGGAGTGGCTGAAGGAATGGCTTCCTCTACATCAGAATCCTCATAAGCAGAGAGGGGTTTCATGTCTTCATATTCAGATGCATCAGAGTCATCAGACTTCTGTTCAGACAAAACTACTGGAGACAGATCTCTTTCTTTTAGAAGGGGTAGCTTGGCTTCCCCTGATCAGCATGATAAGGTCTTCCGCCATTTAAAGCATTTGAGACTGAGGAAAGGAAGCAGGTGCCTGAGATTGGGTCGTCAGTTTCTTGGGTGTGGTTTGTACCCTGGGTCTTAGAAAAGTACAGTTTTGTACCTACCATAAATGTAGATGTTCGAGTGCTAATACAGCTGCAGTAATCACAGATGGGTTTTCAGCCGTCAGGCGGTCCCTCGGTCGGCCGAATTCCAAAGTATTGGTCCGGCGTCGGTTGACGTCGCTTACTCTTCTGACGTCAGTAAGGCCAGAGTATACAAGACACAGCCGACGCCATGTTCTTCAGTCTTTCTTGCCCCAGATGTCGGGTGCCCCCAAAAGGAAGGCAATACATAAATAAGGCTTATCTACATATGCAGGCAATGCAATGTAATGCAAAATCAGTGTAAGCAAGCAAATAAAACATAGCAGGATAACCCAGTCAGGTGGTATGAAGAGGTTGTTAGGCCCCATGCCTTTACCAAGTGGGGAAGGAGGGAGGGAAACCTGTACTGCAGCTGTATTAGCACTCAAACATCTACATTTATAGTAGGTACAAAACTGTACTATGTTCATCGTGCATACAGCTGCAGTAATCACAGATGGGTAGAGTCCCAAAGCTATGCATAGGGTGGTAGGTACTATGAGGAACTAGGTTGAGCCAGAATGGCCTGCAAAACAGCAGTGGCAAAGCCTGCTCTTGTTCTGGAATATAAGGGTAGGTGGTAGTGTTTTGTGAAGGTATGTACAGAACTCCAAGTGGCTGCCTCCAAAATATCCTTAGTAGGAACGCCTCTGAGGAAGGCTGTAGAGGTGGCTGTGGCCCTGGTGGAGTGAGATCTGATACCAGTAGGGACAGATTTCCCATGATAGGAATAACAAAACCGTATGCAGTGGCCAATCCACTTGGAAATGGTCTGTTTGGTAACTGGTTTCCCTTGAGCCCCTACGGCATAGGACACAAAAAGTTGTTCTGATTTCCTGAAGGACTTTGTTCTGTCCAAATAATAACGTAGCTACCTATGGATGTCTAAAGTGTGAAGCAGCCTCTCCCCTTTGTTTTGAGGGTTAGGATAAAAGGTAGGTAGGTGTATGACTTGATTTAAGGCTACCCTGGATACCACTTTTGGCATAAAAGATGGGTTGGTACGAAGGGAAAAGTACAGTTTTGTACCTACCATAAATGTAGATGTTCGAAGATCCACATTGCTGCAGTCCTTACTTATGGGTAGTCCGCTGTCCTCGGTCGGCCCGAATACCAAAGTATTAGGCTGATGTCGGTCATGGGCGCCTAGATCTGACATCAGAGCGTCAGGGTATAAAGGCGCATGATCGACGTCATATCCTCAGTCTTTTCTTGCCCCAGATGTCAGAAGGCCAAACCAGAAAGGCCACAGCCAAAAACAGAATACCTCCCAAAAACATGCCCAACAACAACCATCACCTAAAGCATAGCACTAAGTCAAACTACAGTGGGGAAGGAGGGAGGGTAAATTGGACTGCAGCAATGTGGATCTTCGAACATCTACATTTATGGTAGGTACAAAACTGTACTATGTTCTTCATCTCACATTGCTGCAGTCCTTACTAATGGGTAGAATCCCAAAGCAACGGGAAAGGGAGGATGGTAAAAATCATAAAGCATTAGGGGCCGCTAAAATGCCCTGTAAAATTGCAGTGGCAAATCCAGCCCTAGACTTAGAATAAGGAGGAAGGTGGTAATGTTTAGAAAAGGTATGCACTGAACTCCAAGAAGCTGCCTCCAAAATGTCTTTTGTAGCTACCCCCCCTTAGAAAGGCCGTAGAAGTAGCAGTAGCCCTAGTGGAATGAGGCCTGATTCCAGCAGGAATCTCCTTACCATGATGGGAATAACAGAAAGAAATACAAAACCCAATCCATTTAGAAATAGTTTGTTTTGAAACAGGTTTACCCTGGGAACCCAAAGCAAAAGAAACAAACAATTGCTGAGACTGTCTGAACTCCTTGGTTCTGCTCAAATAATAACGCAACTGCCTGTAAATATCCAAAGCATGCAAAATTTTCTCCCCTTTATTTTGGGGGTTTGCATAAAAAGTAGGCAAATGAACAGTTTGATTTAAGGCCACACTAGAAACCACTTTAGGCATAAAGGAAGGATTACTACGCAAAGATACCCTATCCTTATGAAAAATCAGGAAAGGCTCCACTGCCATGAGGGCCTGTAATTCAAAAACCCTTCTTGCAGAGGTAATGGCCAACAAAAAAGCAGTTTTCCATGACAAATACTTTAACTCGGCAGTAGCTGCAGGCTCAAAAGGTTGTAGAGTAAGTTTTTCCAACACAAAATTGAGATCCCAAGCAGGAGTAGGAGCTCTATGTGGGGGTCTTATATTCTTTGCCCCTCTAAGAAATTGCTTAAACCAAGGATGAGAGAATAAAGGAGGGTCACAATCATAGTGAGCAGAAATGGCTGCAGCATGAACCTTTATTGAGGAGAAAGACAAACCCTTGTCCAATAGCTCAGTAAGATATTGGAAGAGCAACACTTAAATCAGGTTTGGAGACATCAAGGTCCTTTCCTTTGCTCCAAATAAAAAATCTCCTCCATTTATCAGCGTAAACTTTCCTGGTACTAGGCCTCCTGGCCTCCAAAATAACATTCAAAACTTGTTGTGGAAGCTGAGACCTTCCAGAGTCTAAAACAGAATATGCCAGGCTGTTAGATGCAGAGACTGAATCTTGACATTGAGGAAGTGACTGTCCTCTTGTGACAAAAGGTGCGGAATCAAAGGCAGAGGCCATGGAGGTTCTCGTACTAAACTCCTCAGTAGTGGGTACCAGTGTTGTCGAGGCCAATCCGGTGCTATCAAAATCATGGTTGGCTTGTCTTGTCTGGCCTTCAAAAGTACCTTGGGAAGAAGAGGCAGAGGTGGAAAGGCATATACATGCAGATTGTTCCAACTGAATGATAGAGCGTCCACCTTCCAAGCTGTGTGATGAAACATTTTTGTGCAAAACTTTGGCAACTGGTAATTTAGTGGAGAAGCGAACAGATCTATGTCTGGAGTTCCCCATAACACGGTCAACTGTTGAAATACATGAGGATCCAATTTCCACTCGTGAGGATGCACTATTTGTCTGCTCAATACATCTGCTAAGGAGTTCTGTGCTCCTGGTAGAAACCTTGCCTGAAGATTGAGGTGTAGATTGAGAGCAGTTTCCCACAGAATCATCGCTTGCCTGCAAAGAGGGTAAGAATGGGTTCCCCCCTGCTTGTTGATGTACCACATGACAGTAGTGTCGTCTGTTTGAATCAACACCTGCCCTGGGTGAAGTAAATCTTTGAAAGCCATCAATGCAAACTGGACTGCTAACATTGCCTTCAAGTTGATATGCAAATGTTGGAGTTTGATAGGCCACGTGTTTTGCACCCATTTTCCATTGAGGTGTGCTCCCCAAGCCTTGTCCGAGGCATCTGTCGTTAGAATCTGACTCGCCTCTGGCCGGGTCACAGAGAGTCCCTTGTTTAGGTGACATTCCTGAGCCCACCACAAAAACTCCTTCTGAATACAAGGTATTATCTGAATGACAGTGTCTAGATCTTGGCAGTGCTGTGTCCACACATTTTTGAGATACCATTGAAGCTTCCTCATATGCAATTTGGCATTGGGAAGCACCAGAATATAAGATGCCATGAACCCCAAGGCTTGAAGGACTGTCCTTGCAGTCAGCCTGGACCGTAGAGACATTTGCTGGAAATAAAGAGAAAGGCTTCTTTGTTTGTCCGGGGTCAAAAAAGGCCATCTGGGAAGCTGTATTCAGTCTCACACCCAGAAAGCACATGTCCTGAGAGGGTACTAGACTGGACTTTGTTTCGTTCACAGAATACCCTAGGCATCTTAACACTGCCATCACATACTGTAGATGATGAAGAAGTTCGTCCTTTTCTTGTGCAATAATCAGGCAGTCATCCAAATAAGGATAAATCTGTATTCCTCTTAGTCTGAAAAATGCTATCACTGGAGCCAGAACCTTTGTGAACACTCTGGGCAGTAGATAAGCCAAAGGGCAATGCAGAGAACTGATAATGTAAATTTCCAGCCCGAAAACGCAGGTACCTCCTGCAACTGGGCCTGATAGGAACATGAAGGCAAGCCTCTTTGAGATCCAGAGTAACCATCCAGTGATCTTTTCCCAACAGAGGTAAAAGTTGTTGTAAAGTCAGCATCTTGAACTTTGGAATGTCCAGGTAAGTGTTGAGGATAGATAAATCCAAAATTGGTCTCCACGTGTTCCCTTTCTTTGGAACTAGAAACAGGCGAGAATAAAATCCTAGGCCCACTTCTGACAGAGGAACTGGCTGTATAGCTCCTATTTGAAGAAGTAAAGAAATTTGTCTGGGAGCCTCTATCCTTTGCCGAGGAGGGACATCTGGCATGCCTTTGAAAGGAGGCATGGTGTGGAAATAGAACTTGTAACCTCGGTTTATAATGTCCAATACCCATTTGTCCTGGGTGACTAAATGCCAATTTTGCTTGAAAAGAGCCAACTTTCCTCCCAAAGGAGCTGCCCGGCAAGAAGAATCTGGCAGCTGAAAATGCAGGTCATTGGGCCTGTTTACGAAAGGACTGGCCCCTGCCCTCACCAGCAGATTGAGCAGGCGAACTCCATTGTCTCGGCCTGAAGGTACTCTGAGCTCTGCCCCTACCACGCCTAGATCTACCCCTAGACTGAGAATCAGAAGTAGGGTACGTCCACCCCTTAGTAGGCCAATTTCTACTAAACATTGGAGGTTGTACCTGCAAAAAATCTTTAACAGTCTGCGTAGACTTAGCCTTGTCTTCCATTTTCTTTAAGACTGACTCCACAGGAGGACCAAACAAAACTTCAGACTGTAAAGGGGCATCCAGAATTCTAGACTTAACATGCTCAGACAAATTCTGATCCTTAAGCCAGGCGTGCCTACGAATAACTGAACCAGTGGCAGCCACCCTAGAAGAAGCCTGTAAAGCATCAAAACCACATTGCAAAGAGTGCTTACCCACCTGTTCAGAAACATGCACTAAATCCTGCAATTCTTTACACTCTATGCCCTCTGCCAAAGCATCCACTTTAGATCTTAGCTGAGAAAGGAGGAAATTCTGATACTTCAACATATGAAACTGGCAGTTCAAAGCTCTCATTGTTAAAGTAGAAGAGGTATACACCTTCTTACCCCATCTATCCAAAGCTCTAGCTTCCTTATCCAGAGGAACCGGATTCTTAACAACAGAGGCTCTAACACCCTTAGGCCCCTGACTAATAGTTTCTGGGTCCGCCCTAGGACTCTTATACAGATATTTATGAGCCTCAGGCACCCTGTAATACCTGTCCGGTCTGTGGTAAAAACAAGAACTCCTAAGCCTCTTCCGTGAATCAGAGTAATCCTGTTCCTCCCACTTAAAATGCTCCCTCATGGAATGCAGAGTTTCTGAAAATGAAAAATCCTCTGGAGGAGAAGCAGAAGGAGTGGAATCCTCTGCCTCAGAATCAGAATAAGGAGGGAAATCTTGAATGTCTTCAGCAGAAGACTCTGAATCATCTGAGGCCTGCTCCAAACTTTCCAACTCTGGCTCCATCCTGGGCCTCTTATCAGGAGGGGGCATAGAACCTCTAATTAAAGTAATCAAATCCTCTGCCATTTTAAGCATGTGCTTTTTAGGCACAGACCCTGAAGAACCAGAACTGACACCAGAGGAAGGCAAAACAGACCTGCCCTTAGAAGGAGCCTTAGAAACAGTAGCAGAAGGCCTAACCCCCTTAGGCATAGAAGGGAGAATAGTAACCTGAGAGGCCCCTTCAGCCTGACCTGCCTCCTGAGAGGCCACAACTTGTAAAATCAAAGTTTCCCCCTGGGACTCAACAGAAACTTCAGCCGGATCCACCTGTTCAGCTGTAGCTTCTAAAGGTCCAGCGTCCGAAACGGACGAATCATCCTGCCTAGGCTTTAAAGATTCGTCTTTGCGCTTCTTAGTAGAAGCAGGCGTCGGAACATCCGACGGCATATTATAATTACACCTCTGCCAAAGACTAACCTAGCGCAATCTAACCTCCGTTTTTTAGTGCGCTTATTAAACCTAGCACAAAACCGACACCCGACTACGTCGTGCTCCGGTCCCAAACAAGGAATACAAAGCGAGTGGTAATCCCTATGCGGTATCTGTTTCCCACAAGAAATACAATTATTCACTTTTTCTGACATCCGGTAAGTAACTGAGGCAAGAAAAAACAAAAATATTCCCCAACGGGGTACTTAGCCCAACTTGGTATCGGTCTGAAACTCCGAAAACGAAAAATTTCAGAACGCCGAACGGCACTTGCAACGCTGCTTCTGCATCGGACCATGCGGCAAAAAAGACTGAGGATATGACGTCGATCATGCGCCTTTATACCCTGACGCTCTGAAGTCAGATCTAGGCGTCCATGACCGACGTCAGCCTAATACTTTGGTATTCGGGCCGACCGAGGACAGCGGACTACCCATAAGTAAGGACTGCAGCAATGTGAGATGAAGAACATCCCTGTCCTGATGGAAGATGAGGAAGGGCTGCACCGCCATGAGGGCCTGTAGTTCAGAAACCCTACGAGCTGAAGTGATGGCCAGAAGGAAAGCTGTTTTCCAGGACAAATGTTGCAGATCTGTTGAGGCAGCAGGTTCAAAGGGAGGCAATGTTAATTTTTCTAGTATGTAATTAAGGTCCCAGGCTGGTATTGGTTGCTTCCTTGGAGGTCTTATATTCTTAGCCCCTCTGAGGAACTGTCGTAAGAGTGGGTGAGAGAATAAAGGAGGATCCGTGTTGAATTCTGCAGAAATGGCTGAGGCATGTATTTTTATGGAAGAAAATGAAAGTCCACTGTTCAGCAGTTCAGCTAGGTACTGTAAAACCTGAGGCAAGTTCAATTTTCTAGGGTCCTGGCCTCTTTTCTCATTCCAACAGCAAAACCGCTTCCATTTTGCGGAGTAAGCTTTTCTAGTAGATGGTCTTCTGGCCTCCAAAATGACATCCTGCACCTCCTTGGAGAGTAGGGACTGTTGTGGTGTCAAGGAATTTTCCATGCAGCGAGGTTGAGTGTTTTCAGCTGACTGTGAAGAGTTTTGTAGCTGTTCTGAGTCAGTAGGAGAGGCATTAGAGGCAGGGACCAGGGAGGAGTATGTGTTAGGCTCCTCAGGAGTGGATACCAGTGTTGCCTTGGCCAATCTGGAGCAATCAGTATCATCCTCGGTTTGTCTGTTCTTGCTTTCAAAAGCACCTTGGGCAGAAGGGGCAGAGGTGGGAATGCATAAACTGTCCATGCTGTCCAACTGAATGAAAGGGCGCCCACCTGCCAGGCCTTTGGATGAAAGGACCTTGAACAAAACTTTTACAGATGATGGTTCCTGTGGGAGGCAAAAGATCTATGTCTGGCCTCCCCACGCTTGGATTATCTCTGTAAACACCTGAGGATGTAACTTCCATTTGTGTGGATCTGTCATATTTCTGCTTAGAGTGTCTGCCAGTGTGTTTTCCAGTCCTGGCAAGTACTGTGCTTGAAGTTCGACTTGTCTTTCCAGAGCCAAGTTCCAAAGAGTCATGGCTAGTCTGCACAAGGGGTATGAATGTGTTCCTCCTTGTTTGTTTATGTACCACATTACTGTGGTGTTGTCTGTTCTTATCAGTAATTGTCCTGGATGCAGGAAGTCCTTGAAAGCTGTAATTGCATTTATTACTGCTAGCATTTCTTTTTGATTGATGTGAAGGTGCTTTTCCTTTTGGGACCATCTGCCCTGTCCTTCATGTGCGCCCCCCAGGCGTAATCTGAGGTGTCTGTGGTTATGACTTGTTTTGCTTGAGGCTTGCAGAATGGAAGGCCTGTGTTTACTTGACATGCTTGGGCCCACCATAGAAATTCCTTTTGCAAACATGGAATTATTGGTATAATTGCTTCCAAACTGTGACTGTGTTGAGACCATAGATTTTTTAGGTACCACTGAAGTTCCTCATATGCAGCTTTGCACAAGGGATTAGAAGAATGCAAGATGCCATGAATCCTGCAGGATTTTCCTTGCAGTAAGCCTGGTACTTTTTGCTAGTGTTTTGAAGTACTGAGATAGTTGCCCTTGTTTTTCTGGCGTAAGATATGCCATCTGGGTGTTTGTGTCCAAGATGGCACCCAGGAAGGTTATTTTCTGAGATGGTGTTAGTCTTGATTTCTCCTTGTTGATGGTATATCCCAGAGAAAGCAGTAACCGTGTCACATATGCCAGATGTTCCAGTAGTATGCGTTTGCTGTCCGCTTGGATCAGGCAGTCGTCCAGATAAGGGTAAATTTGTATCCCTTGAAGTCTGCAGTAGGCAATCACTGATGCCAGGCACTTTGTGAATACTCTGGGCGCAGTAGATAAGCCAAAGGGCAATGCAGAGAATTGATAGTGGATTGAACCTGCAAGAAATCTGAGGTATCTTCTGCAGCTTTGTCTGATTGGGACATGCAGGTATGCCTCCTTGAGGTCCAATGTTACCAGCCAAAACTCCTTGCCCAGCATGGGAAGAAGTTGCTGTAATGTGAGCATCTTGAATTTTGGCACGAGTAGGAATGTGTTTAGGATGGATAAGTCCAAAATGGGTCTCCAGTCGGTTCCTTTTCTTGGTACCAGAAAAGTCTTGAATAAAAACCTTGACCTTGTTGGTGTGTAGGTACCTTTGTATAGCTCTCATGTTTAGGAGCTTTGAAATTTGCAGTTGTGCCTCTGCCCTTTGATTTTGTGGCAGGTTTGGCATGCCTCTCATTTTGGAAGAGTGTGAAATTGAAATTTGTAGCCTCTGTTTATAATGTCCAGTATCCATTTGTCTGTTGTGACAATATGCCAATTGCTTGCAAATAATGCTAGTTTCCCTCCCAAAGGTGCTGTCAGCTGAGACTTGCTTGGCATGGAAATGAGGGAGTCATTGGGTTTGCTTCCTGTATTGTTGTGCACTGTCTTCACCACCTCTTGGTGCTGGAGATTGCCATTGTCTGCCTCTATATGATCCTTGTGATTGCCCTCTGCCCCTTGTGCGTCTGTATCTACCTCTTTGGGGCTTGTCAGTGGCTGGAAAGGACCAGTTTTTTTTAAGGCCAATTTCTGCTAAAACGTGGTGGTTGGACCTGTAAGAAAGCCTTGACAGTTTGCATAGATTTGGCTTTTTCTATCATTTTCCGTAGTATGTCCTCAGCATTAGTACCAAATAGTACATCCTTTTGTAAAGGAGCATCAAGAAGTTTAGCTTTCACATGATCAGGTAAATTTTGTTCCCTAAGCCAGGCATGTCTGTGAATGACTGATCCCGTAGCAGCTGCTCTACTTGAAGCCTCTAGGGCATCATAACCACATTGTAAGGTGTGTTTACCCACTTGTTCTGCACTATGCATCATATCCTGTAACTCCTTTAAATCTGGTTGTTCAGGTTGAGACATTTTGTTCCTTAATTGTGATAACAGGAACTGTTAATATTTAATCATATGAAACTGACAGTTTAAGGCCCTCATGGCTAGGGTGGCCGAGGTATATACCTTTTTACCCCACCTTTCTAGAGATCTGGATTCCCTTTCTGCAGGGAGTGGATTCTTGGCAGTGGAGGCCTTTAATCCCTTGGGGCCTTGTGAAATGGTTTCAGGGTCAGCATTATGGCCTTTGTAGAGAAATTGGTGAGAGCTGGGTACTATAATACCCATCAGGTTTTACTGGTGCAGGAGGCAGAGAATCAGGGTTAAGGCAAGCCTCCGAATAGACATCATCCAGTACATCCAAAACAGGGGGTATAGCCAGAGGTCTGTGCTGAGGTAACCAAAGAAATTCCCCAAGTCTTTTCTTGGAATCTGAAAAGTCTTGGCCTTCCCAATGGAAGTGTTCCCTCAAAGTGTGCAAGGTTTCCCCAAAAGAAAAATCCTCAGGAGGGGATACAGAAGGAATGGACTGTTCTGCATCTGAATCCTCAAAAGAGGAGTAAGAGTGTTCCTCTGTACCAGAATGTTCTGATAAAATGGATCCCTGATCAGAAGAGGGAGATTCTTCCTCCACTCTGGGTCTCTTGTCAGGAGGGGGCTGAGAACATCTGATAAGAGTAATTAAATCCTCAGCCATTTTAAGCATCTGTTTCTTAGGCATGGGTCCAGGAGATGGGCCCTGTGCAACAGGCCTCGTGGGATGCCTGGCTGCTTTGGATTTAGTAAAAGCCTTTATTGAAAAAGAAGATGAGGGCCTAAATACACCATGGGTGGAGGTGGACCTGTCCACATTAGTAGGCTCGACATTAGTAGGGGCTTCGGTTGTAGTCTGGGAAAGGACCGAGGACCCAGCGGTCTCGGGTACAGAGAACACCGCCAAAGGAGTGTCGTCGGTAGTCAGGGACTGCAAAGGCGTCTCGCTGAGAACTGGACCACGTGTAGCCTGTTTTGGCGTGGTGTCGGCAGGGACCGCGGGTCTCGCGTGTCGGTCCTTTTCCTTGCGTTTTTTGGACAAAACGGTAGTCGGAGTGTCCGACGACATCTTACAATCAAAAGCTTTACCAAAGTAGTGTTGGGCGAACTCCGCCCGACGCTTGATGGTGCGTTTATTGAAGGTAGCGCAAAAGCAACAGCCCAAGATGTCGTGGTCTGGGCCCAAACAAGGTATGCAACGGGAATGGAAATCCTTATGCGGTATTTGCTTCCCACAAGAAATACAATTATTAACTTTTTCTGACATCGGTCTGAGGCAAGAAAAGTTTCCCCAACGGGGTACTTAGCTTTAAAGAAGACTTCGGTTCCAATTTTTTTTCGTAATTCAGGAGCTGGCCGACCGGCACTTGCGAATTGCTTCTGCTTCGGGCACCGCGCAGCAAAAAAGACTGAAGAACATGGCGTCGGCTGTGTCTTATATACTCTGGCCTTACTGACGTCAGAAGAGTAAGCGACGACAACCGACGCCGGACCAAGAGTTTGGAATTCGGCCGACCGAGGGACCGCCTGACGGCTGAAAACCCATCTGTGATTACTGCAGCTGTATGCACGATGAACATCACTGTAGTTTTCGAAAGAATGGTAGACGCGAAAGAAGTCATCCATTTTTGTTGGCTTCTGCTTTGGGCTCCTTGGCAAGAAAGACTGATGTAATGGCATTGGCTGCCTTACTTTATACTACTGACAACCTGACGTCAGTCCTGAAGCGACAGCAACCGACAAAGAAATACTAAGCCTCTGGTATTCGGGCCACCTGAGGGCTACCCTGGCAGGGATAACCCAAATGTGATGACTGCAACAGTGAAACACGAAGAACATCCTTAGTGAGAGAACCACAGCTCTCTAGGAAGTAACATGGGAGGTAGGTTGGGGAGCAGAGTCTGAGACCCTGCAGAACAGACCTAGCAAACCCTGTTCTAGCCTTGGAGATCAAATCCAATTTCTAATGCTTGGTAAAGGTATAGACATAAGACAAAGTTGCAGCCTCTAGAACAGAAGTGTAATCAATGCCCTTGAAGAAGGCTGCTGAAAAAGAAGCTGCTCTGGTGGAATGGGCCTTGACAGATGAACTCAATTGCTTTCCATGAAAGGAATATCAAAAGGCAATAGCCTTAGAAATCAAAGAGGCAATTGTGTGTTTTGACACTGCCTTGCCAAGGGCCCTAGGATGAAAGAAGACAGTCGGTTAGACTGTCTGAGGGGTTTTGTCTTGTCTAAGTAGAACCTCAGTTGCCTATGAACATCCAAGGAATGCAAAGTCCTTTCTGAGGAGCTTTGTGGCTGAGGGTAAACGACATGTAAATTAATGGTATGGTTTAAGGAAATTTCATTAACTACTTTAGGCATGAATGAAGGGTTAGTTCTAAGACAAATCCCATCTTTATGAAAAACAAGACAGGGAGGAGAAGCCATAAGGGCTTGGATCTCAGAGATCCTCCTGGCAGAAGTAAGGGCCACTAACAAAACTGTTTTCCATGTACAGAATTTAAGAGAAGACAAATGGACTTGCTGAAAAGGGGCCCATGTAAGCTTTTCAAGCACAAAGCTAAGGTCCTAAGGAGGAGGAGGGATAGGCTTACAAGGAGGTCTTGTGTGAAGGACCCCTTTCAAAAATAGCTTGACGTCCAACCCGGAAGCTAAAGGTGGAGTCAAGAAAGGCAAGCAGAAATAGCAGAGAGGCGTACTTTCATTGAGGAATAAAGTCAAGGCCTGAATGCAGTAACTCGCACAGGTAAAAAAAAGGACCATTTGAACAGAAACTTGAAATGGGTTCTGTTTTTCTCTTGAGCCACCAATGGGAGAATCTTTTCCATTTTAATAAATAGTTTCATCTGGTACATGGTTTCCAGGCCTCCTGCAGGACACTGAGTACGTCCTCTGAATACAGGTGTCTAAAGGGGATCATCACACACACTGTCAGTTTGAGATTGAGGAGTTGGGGATGAATAAGGGACCCCCTGTCTTGTGTGAGTAGGTCGAAGCAGTGAAATAACCTGTGGTGATTGCCCTGGGTTTGAAGGTAGAGTAGGGGAAGCCAATGCTGTCTTGGCCAGAAGGGAGTGACCAGCAGGATTTTTGGTTTGTCCTTCTGTATTTTCAGGAGGACTTTGTGAATCAGAGGAAATTGGGGGGGGGGGAATAAAGGAACATTCACTCCCAAGAAAAGGAAAAGGTGTTCACCCCTCCAGGCTTGTGGATAGGGACACAAAGAGGAGCACCTGTCTGTTCTGGGAAGAGGCTAACAGATCTGCCTGAGGAATACCCCACCTGTGAATTAAATCCAGAAATACCTCCCTGTGAAGCATTCACTTGTGGGAGAGTGTTAAGGTTCTGCTCAGGGTGTCTGCCATCCCACTGTCTTCTAATGGGATGTAAACTGCCTGCAAGCGAATACATAGTGTTGCTGCCAGGGACCAGATTTGAACAGCAAGACTGCAGAGGGCAAGACTTTGCTCCTCCCTGTTTGTTTATATACCACATAACTGTCATGCTCGTCTGTGATGACCTTCAGGATGCCTGGCAGAAGAATCCCTTGAAAGGTCTGCATTGCCAAGGAGAGGGCCCTCAGCTCTTTTAGGTTAATGTGGTCCTTCCTTTCTTGAATGGACCACTCCCCCTGAACTTTGTGCTGGTTGTTGGCATAGTGTAGGACAGCCCCCAACCTAAATCTGACTCATCTGTGTAAAGATGCTGCTTGGGTGGAGAGGTCTGCAAGCATACCCCTTGATTGAGGGTAATAGCAGCAATCCACCAGGAGAGCTCCCTTTTTAAGCAGGGAAGAGGAGGAATTTATTTCCAAGGGATGACAGTGTTGGCTCTAAGAGTTTCTCAAGTCCCACTGACACTACCTCATGTGCATCCTGGCTAGAGGGATCATGGGACTCAGGGAAGCCATGTATCCTAGTACTCTGAATAACTCCCTGGCTGAGATGGTTGGTAGAGGTTGCAGGGAGTGGAAGAACTGAGTAAGAAATTTCATTTTCTGGGGAGGGACGAAGACTGACAAAGTCTGTCCTTATCCTGCACCCTAGAAAAAAAAAAAGATCTTGGGAAGGAGCCATTTCAGACCTCAGCCAATTTACCGTGAAGCATAGACTCTGTAAAAACTTGCAAACCATGTCAAAGTGTTGGGACAGGGTGAGCGGATCTTGGTGGGGAATAAGAAGGTCATCCAAGTAGGGATAGATCTGTATGCCCTGCAGTCTGCAATGTGCAATGACTGGGGCTAGACACTTTATGAATACTCTTGGAGCTGTAGAGAGCCCAATGGGTAAGGCAGAGAACTGAAAATATGAAGAACCCACTAAGAAATATAAATATTTCCTTTAAGTGGGATGAATAGGGATGTGTAGGTAAGCATCCTTCAGATCCAAGGAAGCTCTGAAGACTTGCTGAGGAATAAGGGGAAAAAGGTGCTGTAATCTGAGCATTTTGAAGGTAGGCACCTTGAGGAAGAGAATGAGGTGGGCTAAGTCGAGTATGGGTATTCATGGACCATCTTTTCTTGGAAACAAAAACATCCTTGAAAAAAAACCCTTGGCTAACTGATCCTCTGGTTCTTGCTCTATAATTCCCTGAGAGCAAAGTTGGCTCAGGATAGAGGGAAAAAGTGGAAGCTGACTGGGAGGGGGTTGAGGAATTCCTTGGAAGGGTGGAATAGCCCACCAAGTCATGAAGTATCCTCTCTGGATGATGGAGAGCACCCACTTGTCTGTACTGATTTTCTGCCAGGAGGGTAGGGAAAGGGTTAGGCATAGGGATCAAGGGGTGGAACTGGGTAAGGGATGAGAGTTACAGTGGAGGAGCTCAATCTGGGTTTGGCTGCCTACAAAATGAAGACAGTGTGTTGGTGGTAAAAGACCTAGGAGCAAATTTTTCTCCGCCCCCTGAACTGAGATCAGCAGAGGGATGACAGGACTGCCTCTTGACAAAGCTAGGCTTTTGAGGGTAATTTCTATGGAATCTTGGAACACGCGAGACCAGCAAATATTTTAGATTTTTTTAAGTCTTTACCTTTTTCCTACAGAGACTTGTGTAGCTCTGCAGAGGCAGCTCCAAAGAGTGCTTTGTTGCCCAAAGGGGCATCTAACAACTTAGCTTGGACATACAAAGGTAAAGGCTGAAGTCTCAAGCATGAAAACCTCTAACACAGAACCAGAAGCAGCAGACTTAGAAGAAGCTTCTACAGCATTACAGCCGCGCTTAGTGTGTCTGGTCATTTGAAAAAACGTGGACAGAAGGGTATTCAGTTGGGCCTTAGCTGGTGAGTCTGGAACCTCAGACAGAAGAGTAGAGGCCTTTGTCAGGGAATCTAACGCAAACCTGGACATCTGACAATAGCTCTAATGGCCAAGGTGGAAGTACATACTTTCTTCCCCAACCTGTCCATACATTTATTGTCTATCAGTAGGGAAAAGGGAAGAGGAAGGCAGATACCCAGAGGACTTATCAGCTGACACTGCAATGACTGGAGGGTCTGCTGGAGGGTTCTTGAAAAGGTACTACTCCTTAGCAGACACTTTATAAAATCTGAACACCACACAAACCAAGCCAATAAGACTCCAAAAAGAAGTTGTTTAATAAAAAGAGTCACTATCCACAAAAACAAAGCTGCACAAAATAACTGCTCTAGCTCCTGGGCTTATCCAAGCCTTTAACAGAGTATAACACACTTGCATTATGTTAACACTTAAATACTCTAAGTCATTAATTACCATTTATAAATAATTAAAGCAACATTACTATAAAAAGCATTTCCAATTGCATTTTTAGTTAAGACCTACTGGACTCAAGTATTACATTTTAAAATAAAAAAACAGATTCCTTTTTTCTTAATTGTTTTTATTTTACATCTATGGTCCTTAGATCACCTTGAAAAATCTGCTCTGATATTGTTGTCTGTAATCCTATGGGATCCCCCCCCCCCCCCCCAATGTTTATCTAAAAAAATGCATAGCTGTCGGGCTATATTCACTGCCCTTCCTGATGTCATGTATATGTTCTTTTAATCTTGTTGCTAGACTTCTTTTACTTTCTCCAAAGTAATATTTACTACATGGGCATTTTAAACCGTAACTTATTCTTTCACTTGTACAGCTGTAACTTCCTCTCTCCTGATATTTTTTTACCAATACTTAAAAAAACTTCTCTTTATAAATGAACATATGTTGCATTTTGCACAGGTGAAGGTTCCTTTCCGACTTATTTCCTTTATAAAATCTGTGTAGTCTCTTAGAAGTAGGAGGCTGTGACTCTAGGCTCGGAGAGGCAGCAGAAAATGCTTCTTGGAATGCTGGAAGTAAAGGTGAGACTGCAGGTGGTGAGGGCTGCTCCATTTGGAAGAGTTCAAAGTGTCTCTTTTTAGTCTCAGAAACATCTGAGGGCTCCCAATTGAAATGTCTAAGCAGGGAAATGGTAGTCCCAAAGGAGAAATCCTCTCCAGGGGAGTCAGGAGTAAGGTACTCTTCTTCTTCTGGAGTTACGACATCCTTAGGGGGATTCAATCTGAGAGCAGTAAGTTAAAGACTCATCTGAGGAGGAAGACTCCTCCCCAGATAGTACCTGTGGAACAACTGGCAAGCCAGACTGGGGGACATGGGTCCGGAGAAGCTGCAAGGCTTTGTACAGAGTCTGGTAAAATGTCTCCCAGGGTGGAGTAGGGTCTTCTTTTGTACTGTGTTTCTCCTTGTGTTTTCTTTTTAATGAAGTAGAAGGAGCAGTAGAGGGCCTGGGTGCCAACATTATAGTGGATGGCAAGGCAGTAGTAGGCCCCTCTGAAGCAACAAGCCGTGGTTCCCCCTCACCAACAGGCTCTGATGGCTGAACAACCTCAACGGACGTACTCTGGGTATCCGCTGAACCAGTTTCCATTTCGGTTCCCAGTTGCAGTGCAATACCCGATGTCCGGAGCGATCCTGAGCTGACACTCGCCTCGGGAATCTCACTGGACAACTGAGGAGCAGCTTGGGCATCAGGCCTAACTTTCTTGGCTTTCTTCCTATGCAGCTCCTCGGAGGTACCCACTCCACCTTCCATTCCAAATGATAAACGGAGACGATGATTCTCTAAAAGATTTAAAGCTGCTAGATGGCTTTTAAGGGTTTTAGGAACAAAGGACTGGTAAATGTCACAGGATTTGAAATAGTGACCTGCCCCTAGACAAAATAAGCACTGCTCATGTGCTTCCTTATGTGGAATTTGTCTTCCACAAGCACACTTTCCCTTTCTAGCAGGCATGTACATCTGAAAAAGGCAAACAAACAAAAAAAAATCTCACAAGGGAACTTATCTCAGTGTGGACAGCTGGAAAACTATCAAAAACAGGTGGCCGAAGTCAAACAAATGCTGGATTTCGAGACTGGCAGACATCTGAAACACACTGCGGCAGAAAAGTTCTGAATTGGGTACGTGCAGATGTCACAGATATAGCCTACGTCAGTTTATGGCCCCTGCATGCAACATCGCATGTACCTCTGTTTCTAAGACTATAGTATATTGGCCAGTGCTGCAGGCAGCAACTCACTAAGGTTATGAATACTGCAACATGAGAATACAAGAACATCTTTTCATTCTCTCTCACACTATTACTCTGGCTGCTTCCAGACTAAGCACTTTTTGAAGTAAGTTATATACACAAGACATTGTGACTTAAAACTCATCAGGATTTTCTTACCCCCTCAACAAAAAATGGGGAACTCACTTATATTTATAGTTTACTCAGGATAAAGAAAAGTTGTCTAAAATCTTACCATAACCATAGATGTCCTTCTCTTCCATGTTGCAGTATTCACGAGAGGGTTTACCCTTCTTCTGATCAGCTTGTCCGGCCAGGTTTCCAAAGCTTTTCCAGTCCCAGATGGTGCGGACGTCTGACGTGTTGGTAGGTACGTGGGCCATAAATGTGATGTCTGCGCGTACTGGCACGCAGAACCAAAGAAGCCCCAGACAGAGTCAGTCCTGATGGCCTAGCCTGTACAGAAGCTGAGGAGAGCAAGTGCAAGGATAAGAGGGAGATGGTGGGAGGGAAGGAATACTGCAACATGGAAGAGAAGGACATCTATGGTTATAGTAAGATTTTACACAACTTTCCTATGTCCTTTTCCAATGTTGCAGTATTCACTAGTGGGTGAGTACCAAAGCTCACTGCTGGCTGGGGGGTGGTCTGGAAGAGGATTCCAGGAACCCATGCAGGACAGCCTTGGCAAATCCTGCCCTGGCCCTGGAGATGTGGTCCAATTTAGTGTGTCTGGTGAAGGTGTGCACAGAGAACCGGGTAGCTGCTTCCAGAATGGAGTTGGTGTCTAAACCTTTGAAAAAGGCTCCAGAGGAAGCCATGGCTCTTGTGGAATAGGCTCTAACGTTATCTGACAAGAGAGTCTTCCCATGGTGTGTGTAACAAAACGAAATGGCTTTAGCAATCCAAGAAGAAATGGTTTGTTTTCCCAGAGCCTTGGGGTGGAAGGAAACAAACAGCTGGTCTGATTTGCATAAAGGCTTGGTCTTATGCAAATAAAATCGAAGTTGCCTGTGGACATCCAGGATGTAGGACCCTCTCACTGTCTCCCTGAGGGTTAGGAAAGAAGGTGGGTAGGTGAATAGCCTGATTCAGGAAAAAGTCATTGACCACCTTGGGGGTGAAGGAGGGATTAATCCTGAGGGTGACCTGGTCCATATGGAAAAATGGGAAGGGTGGGGTAGCCATAAGGGCTTGAAGCTCCGAGACCCTCCTGGCTGAGGTCAGAGCTACTAGAAGTACTGTCTTCCAAGTGCAAAATTTCAGGTCAGCCTTGCCAGCTGGTTCGAAGGGTGGTACAGTAAGATTTTCTAGAACATAGTTAAGAACCCAGGAAGGAGGGGTCAGTTTTCTGGGGTGGGGGGGGGTTCTTAAGTGGAAAATACCCTTTAAGAATAGCTTGGCTGGAAGTCTGGAGGCTAGTGGAGGTTCCATAGGCAAGCAGGCAAAAATGGCAGACAGGTGTGCTTTTAAGGAGGAGTAAGACAAGCCTATATTCAGGAGTTCACACAGGTAGGACAGAATCAGAGGCAGGTCACTGTCCAGTGGCTCCATCTGTCTTTTGTGACACCAGATAGAAAACCTTCTCCATTTTGAGAGATAAGATTTTCTTGTGCTGGGTTTCTTGGCCGCCTGCAGGACTGAGAGCACGTCCTCATTCTACAGGTGTCTGAAGGGAATCAGAATCCTATCAGCCACAGGGAGAGGTGCAGGGATCTCCACTCTGGGTGAATCTGTGTCCCCTTGTGCTGTGTGAGTAGATCCACTGAGGGGGATAACTTGTGGTGATTGCCCTTGGAGAGATGAAGAAGTAGGGGGAACCAATGCTGCCAGCAGGGAGTCACCAACAAGATTTTTGGTGAGTCCTGCTGAAATTTCTGTAGGACTCTCTGGATCAGAGGGAAGGGGGGAGGCATACAAGAATCTCCCCTTCCAAGACATTAAGAAGGCATTTGTTTGCAGTGCCTTCAGGTCATGAGCTCTGAAGCAGTAGCTCTGGAGTTGCCTGTTTGTGGGGGAGACGAACAGCTCTATCTGTGGAACACCCCACCTGTGGATCAGATCTAGGAAAACATCTCTTGACAGCATGCATTCGTGACTGTCTGAGGTGGTTCTGCTTAAGAAATCTGCCTGGCAATTGTGTTGGGATGGGATGTAGGCTGCCTGGAGGGAGTTCCCCTGGGAGATAGCCATATCCCATACCTGTAGAGCTAACCTGCAGAGGAGGTAGGACTTCGTCCCTCCTTGCTTGTTCAAGTACCACATCACTGTGGTGGTGTCTGTAAAGATCGTCAGGGTGCCCTGTCTGAGGAAAGGCTTGAAGGCTTGTAGGGCAAAAAGAATGGCTGGCATTTCCTTGATGTTGATGTGCCAGTGTCTGTGTTTGTCTGTCCACAAACCTTGCACCATCCTTGTGTCTAGAGTCACCCCCGCAGCTCAGACCTGACGCATCTGTGTGCATGATTTGGGAAGGGGAGGGCATTAGCAGAGGGAGGCCTGGGTTTAGGGCAACCTGGGTCAGCCACCACTTCAGTTCTTGGTGGAGACAGGGGAGGAGTGAGATCCTGAACTCGAGGGGATGGGAGTGCTGGGTCCATACCGACCGCAGATGCCATTGGATTTTCCTCATGTGCAGCCTTGCCAGGGGTAGCATGGGAATAGTGGTTGCCATGTACCCAAGGAGTCTGAGGAATTCCCTCACAGTCAGGATGGGTGAGAGAAGGGCAGACTGTAGATGGTGGCTCAAGGAAAGTACTTTTTCCTCCGGTAGGAAGGCCATCCTGAGGTCTGTCCTGATTCTGCACCCTAGGGAAGACAATGTCTTGTGTAGAATTTGGTTGGGATTTGTGGAAGTTTATGAGGAACCCTAGAGACTGAAGCAGGAGCTCCTTTGTGTGGGCAAGGAGTGTTTGTTTTTCTGCTGCCTGAATGAGAAGGTCGTCTAGGTATGGGAAAATTTGCATTCCCCTTGTCCTGCAGTAAGCAATGACTGGGGCTAGGCATTTTGTAAATACCCTTGGTGAAGTGGAGTCTCCAAAAGGCAAGGCACAGAACTGAAAATGAGAGGAGCCTGCATTGAATCTGAGGAATTTCCTGGAGGACAGTAGGATGGGAATGTGCAGGTAAGCCTCCTTGATGTCCAGGGTCACCATGAAGGCCCGAGGAAGGAGGAGGGGAAAGAGAATGGGAAGTGTTATCATCCTGAAAGAGGGGACCTTCAAGAAGAGGTTGAGGTGGGAAAGATCTAGATGGGTCTTCATGGTCCTTCCTTTCTGGGCACCATAAAGATTATTGAGTAGAAGCCTTTCCCTCTAGCCAAGGGGGGACTAGTTCTATGGTGCCTTGGAGTAACAATTTGTTTAGGACCTTGGGTAGGAGGGACCATGGGGGGGGGCAGGGACAGGTAGTCTTGGAGGAGGAGAGATCCAAGACGAAGTAACCCTCCTTCAGGATTGACAAAATCCATTTGTTGGATGTCACTAGGGCCCATGTAGGGAGGCAGTGAGAGAGCCGGGAAGATAGAGGTATGGTGGGAGGAGGCAGGGGAAGAAAGGGAGGCAGACACTGCCTGCCCTTTCTGGAAAGGGAGGTCTCTGGGCAGTTGTCTGAGGAGTCCTAGGCTGAATAGGTTGTCTCCTTTGGGGTCTTTAGACCTGGAGGGGGCAGAGGGCCTAGAGGTTTTCCTAATGAATTGTGCCTTAGCCAGGTAGTTTCTCTGGAACTTTGGGATTGGAGAAACAATGAGATGCTTTAAGTCTTGGAGCTCTTTCCCTTTTTGTTGGAGTGACTTGAAAAGGTCAGCCACCTTGGTGCTAAAAAGGGCAGAATGATCCAAGGGTGCATCCAAGAGTTTTGGCCTCAAAGTCATCCGGGTGGGACTGTAGACGCAGCCAGGAGTACCTCCTCAGCACAGAAGCAGATGCAGGCACACCTGAGAGTGTTTATTAACTTGCGAGATGAGCCTGAGCAAGGAAGACAGGGAAGCCTTTGCAGCACAGTCAGGGATATTATTGAGATCTTTAGAGGCTTTGGCAGTAGAGCCAAGCAGTTTGGCCATGTGTGACTGGTAATTTGTAGCCCTAAAAGCTAGAGTAGCAGAAGTGTAACTCTTCTTTCCCCACCTCTCCATGGCCTTCCTGTCTTTATCTGCAGGCAGTACAGTGGTAGAAGGGTGAAGTTTGGTTGCCTTATCAGTAGCAATAGAAATAGAAGCTGGGTCTGCTGGAGGGCACTTGAATAGGAATTTCTCTGCAGCAGGTACCCTGTATAATCTGTCTGCCCTTCTAGGGGCGGGTGGCTGGGAATTTGGATTCAAACATGCTGCAGCAAAAGCATCCAAGAAGGCAGGCTGGACAGGTGGAATAGGAGCCGGGTTAGGAGATTCCATCTGAATCAGGTCATAGAATCTTTTGAGCCTCAGACATGTCTGAGCATTCCCATTTGAAATGTTCTTTCATAAAGTTGACTGTGTTCCTGAAAGTAAGGTCTTCACAGGGGAGTCCGGTTCTGCAGAGGCTTCTTCCAGGGATCCATAACCCAGACGGGAAGAAATCTGTGAAGAGTAGGACAAGGAATCTTCTGAGAAGTCCGACATTTCCTCCTCTGCAGGGTGGCTAGGTGTTCTCTCAGGCAGGACAGGCCTTGGGCTGAGAAGAGGTGGAGCAGCCGAAGGAAGGTCTGCAGTATTTAAAATACCATGAACCAAAACAATAAAAACTATGAAACTTGTAAAAAGTAAAAATAATTGGTAGTAACCGGCCGTACACTTCAAACATAAAATTTAATTGAGACAAAGACAAACACACGTATTTAGCTCTTTCATCTCTCCAGTGAGACTTCTTCAGAATACAAAAAACAATACATTGCCTACAACCTTTTATATAAAACTAATTAGTTGAAACACCAATCAACACTGAATCCAATGTAATTAATACAAAGTATTTAAAGATACAGCTTGTTAAAAATCCTTATTTAATATATTACCTTCCCATTATAAAAATACATTCATAATATGCACAAATGAATCTAAAATATATGTTAACTAAAATAAAAATATTCATAAAATGCCTTTAAACTACATTTGCATTTTCCACTAGAAGGGGTGTGATGGAAATGCTCTCATTTAAACATGGTGGCAGCATTCCTGCTAACCTTAACTGCCATTCCATCTCTTTCCTTTTCAGGACATTTTTCCAGTCCCCCCCCCCCCTTTAGGGCTAATAGTGATTTTTTCTAGGATCCCACACAAAAATCTTTTGGCATCACAGGTTAATGTGTGATTATAAAGAGCATTACTTATTTTCTTATTCTTTATATCATTCAGGTGCTCATATACTACAGATTTTAAAGCACGCTCCATCTTCCCCACATAAAAAGATGTACAGGAATCACATAAAGCTATATATACCACCCTGGTAGTACAACAGTTGCCTTTTTTAAGGAATAATAAACTTTGCATACAACTGTCCAACCTGAGGGCTGGCATCCTTTGAAATAAATGGACAATGACTACATCTACCACAGGCTGAAGTTCCCTGAAGTAAATTGTCCTGTTTTGTACTTTTAGATTCCAGTAATTTCTTAAAAGTTGGTGCTGTCTTTGTAATAAATACAGGCTTATTATTTCCAACCTTCCCCAATACCTCTTTATTAATACTAAATATGTTCCAATTTTGTTTGAATGCTTTCTGTATGCTATCAGTTAAATGATTAAATTGTAAAACACAAGCTTTGCAATATGCATTATTCCCTGAGGTATTGCATTCTTTAACCAAGCCCACTCCAAAAGTGGCTTGTAATAACTACCCCATTTACTATACACATCCTCCATAATTTCCTCTATCAAGAACCTACGATACCCCCTCCCTAAAAACATTTCTATGATGGTATTAAGTTCAAGCCGTACATCTTCAACATGTGATGTCATACAGGCTGCTCTTATTGCCTGCCACCTAATAATACTCTTTTTCTGCTGAAGAGGATGATTGCTATCAAAATGTAGGTAACCATTACAAAAGGTATCTTTTCTAACTATTCTTGATTTAAAACCCTTAATACAATGCAAAGTTGAGGTGTTCATGTAATTAATACCATGTTTATTGTAGTTATAAGTAAATTCAAGAAATTTAGTTGCTCCATTCAAATAACTAATAAACTCTTCAATCTCTGAAACTGTGCCCTGCCACAAAATAAAAATATCATCCAGAAAATGTGAATATGACTTTATTAATTTCCAGAATGGACAATCTATTACATATTTACTTTCCCAACCAAGGAGTACCAGATTTCCATAAACTGAAGTGAAAGCCGCACCCACTGCTACCCCTTGGATTTGCTGAAAGTATTCCCCTTCAAACCAGATGAAGTTATTCTCTAGGATCAACCTCATAAGTTCACAAATTAAAATTACCTTGTCAATGGCCAAATCTGAATACTGAAATAATGTTTCCTCAAAAAAATCTATAACCTCCTCCTTGGGAATAGCGGTAAATAGGTCCTTGATATCTACAGTTAAAAATATCAAATCATGGGACCATAATTTTTGTTTTAAAGTACCTAAAAAATCCCAAGAATCCTTAACCACATGGGGTACTTTTTTATTACGTGTTGTACACTCTGGTCCACAAATACCGCTAACGGGTGTGTTTTGGAACCCCTTGCGGCTACTATAGGTCTAAAAGGAGGCTTTGAAACACTTTTGTGTATTTTTGGTATTCCAAAAGAAAAGTGTCATTTATGTCTTTGTCTCAATTAAATTTTATGTTTGAAGTGTACGGCCGGTTACTGCCAATTATTTTTACTTTTTACAAAGTCTGCAGTAGGCCTAAGGGCCAGGAAGGCATTGTAGAGACTCTGGCTGAAGGCCTGCCAGTCGGGCAAGGCTTCCGGGGTTGGCGGAATAGGCCTCGTTTTTTGTTTCTACTTGGTAGGCCTAGCCGGTGTCTGGCTGGCAGTAGGCCTGGAAGTCATAAAAGGAACAGTGGAGGCCTGGTCCAAAGTGCCCATCTCAGTTACTGGTTTCCCCCCTGGAGTCTGAATCAGGTGCCGGGATATCCTCCCCGGACGTGTCGTCCCCTCTAGATTGTGTAGCCTCCTGATAGGTACCCATTTTATCTGAAGTGGTGGATGCCAGTTCCTCAGTCAAGCTGACAATGGCTACAGGATGAGAACCGGCGGAGGGTTGCACAGTGGAAGCAGACAGCGGCTTAGGCTTGGCCCTCTTCCTGGGTGGTTCAGATGGGGCATCGGAAGTGGCTTCCATACCGAGAGCGATCTAAGGCACTGTTTTTTAAGGTAGATGTCTAGGGCCTGAAGTCGGCGACAAAGGGTCTTAGGTACTAACAACTTACAAATGGTGCAGTTTTTATAATCGTGATCCCTGCCCAAACAAGAGAGACACTGGTCATGGGTGTCTTTATGGGGAATTTGGCGACCACAGTTGCACTTCCTCTTGCTGGACATTAGCAGACTGTAGTACTACAAAAAAAAGGAATGAAATAATCCCTAATGGGGTACTTACCTTGATGCAAAACTGATCAGACATCCGCGAATAGCAGGAACACCTGGTGTACATCTGGCAGCTGAAAAGTTCTGAAGGCCGGAGCGTGCAGACATCACATTTATGGCCCACATACCTGCCAACACGTCAGACGTCCGGCACAGTATCTAGAACTGGAAAAGCTTTGGAAAGCTGGCCGGACAAGCTGATCGGAAGAATGGTAAACCCCCTAGTGAATACTGCAACTCTGGAATAGAAGGACATCACAAACCAACCAACCTCCCAAACGAACTACTTACAAGAAGGGGGGTGGTGTGTTGGTGTGGCTACTGCAGCAGTGAAGCGTTCAAATATCTAATATTTAAGATAACTGCAACCTACACAACTGTAATATGTTCATCATTCTTATCCTGAGGTAGCCTATGGGTAGACTGCCACAGCTTCTACAACCTGAGAGGAGGAAGGATAAGGAGCACCTGGAGAATGGTCCTAGCAAAGCAACCTCTAGACCTGGAAATGGATTCCAGCTAGTAGTGCTTTGCAAATGTACTGATGCAGGACCACGCTGCCACCTCTAGAATGCTTCTAGCGTCCACCCTTTTCCAATCATAGAAGCTAAGGCACTAGTAGAAATGTACTTCAACACTGCCTGGAACAGATTTTCTATGGTGAGAGTACACAAAAGTTATGTACATACCGTAAAAATGCATCAGTGTCATCTGTTGCCATCATTCTTCAACCATTACTTCGGATCTGACCACGGATTCGACTAAGTCCACTTGTCATACTTTGGATCCATAGCTCAAGCTCCTCCCCTTCCCTAAAATCCTCTTCCAAGCCCCAGATGAACTGAGGAGGAGGATGTCTCCTTTGAGAGCAAGGTATAAAAAAGAATTTGCTCTGTAAATTGCGAGAAGCATCTCAGCAAAAGTATCTAAGCCTAGAGAGGGAAAAGGTCAAGAGTATGTCTCCAGCTCATACCAAGAAACCATATGAATGTCTTCTACTAATGGAAGGAGGAAAGGAGGTAGCGTCAGGAAGGACAAAAAAACAACTGAGATGCATCATTATGGCAACCACATATATTTTGTAACTGGTGCTGTCTTTTTCATCCATTCCCCAACCACTTGGACTGAGTCCCCAGCTAGTATAACCCTAGGGTGGTATCATGGAAGGATATCGGAGAATGGCAGATCCAAATGCTGCCCTATTCTGAGAAAGGATATAACATTTGTAATGTGTTATGAAAGTAATGAACACTACACCAAGTAGCAGCAATATAAACATTATCTACAGACTTCAGAATAGAAAGGAACATGAAGTTGAGATTTACCTTGTGTAATGCTAACATGGTGACTTTGGTAAAGTCAAATCTTTCTGTTTACAAACTAAGAACTACATTCAATGAACCACTATGCTAATGTAACTTTTGATACAGATTGTCCCAATTTAGCTTTTCTGATTTAAGTAAACCACTGGTCCAATATCCCTAAAATTGTTGATCTATGAAGATGCAATCTCAGTTGTCTATGCACTTCCAACCTATGACGCATACATTTCCCTTTATTGGGGAATTTCTGGAAGAAAACTGGTATATTAATGGACTAATTAAGGATGAACTCATAAGCTACTTTTGGATGAAAGGAAGGGTTAGCGCGAAGAGAATCCCTATCTTTATGAAAGATAAGTTGTCTGGCAAGACAAAGCTTGGAGTTCAGAAACTTGTCTAGCAGATGTATTGGCAACTAGAAAAATGGTTTTCCAATACTAAAATTTTAAATCGGTGTTTGCTGCAGGTTCATATAGAGATTGAGTTAAGACCTGTGGAAGAATTTGGTGGGGTTCTTGATAGGTTGTCTGAGTAAAAACATACCTTTGAGGAAGGCTTTGCATAACTTAAGGGAGCCCAATGACAAATAATCATTGCCCACGTAAAAACTGGAGACTGCAGCCAACTATACCTTGACTGTACAGTAGCTTGCTCCATTACGGAAAATGGAGGCCAGAAATTCTAAAACCACAGGAATGAGTGCTGAAAAGGGGACTAAGTGTCTCTCAAGTCTAGACGGAATTGTTCCCATTTGCTCTTGTATATCTTCTTAGTTGAGTCCTTTTTAGAAAATGTAAGGATGTGTAAAACCCTGGAAGAAAGTGTGGAATGCCTAGTGATCACATGAAGTGGAGAAACCATGCAGTCGACCTTAGGGCTTGTATGTCTGGGTGAGGTAGGCTGGAGTGGTTAAGACAGAAGATCCAAAGAAGGATCCATAAAAGGAGGGTATATTAGATGAGGCCAAAGGAATGGGAATTGCACTTGGAGAGGCTAGAATGGAGCAATGAAGATCACCTTACTCTTCCTCTGATATGCCTTCTGTAAAACATTGATATGAGAGGTGTAGGAGGTTAATAAAATCACTGTGTTGCAGCCAAAACTCTCCACAACCTTCCAAAGGTATCAAACATTTTATTGAGACATAAACATGTTTAAAAAGTATTCACTGAGCACTTTCATCCCCTCAGAATGGAGACTTCATCAGAATACATGCCTTCTATTAAGTCCAACATTTATAGACCAATGTGTTGTTGACATCACAGCCACACAAATGCATTTAAAGGCACAACCACTTTTTTTTTTTTTTTTTTTTTTAATACAGCTTAAAAAACATTTGTAAACGTCTGAAACCATATTTACTGCACTAAAAATAAGCTTTCCTAACTTCATGGAAACTTTTAACATAGCCTTTTGTCTCTAGCTCTCTTAATTAACAGGGGTTTAACAGAAATAACTTCATTTAAACCTATGTCCTCCCCTGCCTGCAGCTTCTGTCATTTGACTTCTTTTTCTTCCATTAAATTTCTGTAGTCCCCCCCCAGTCCCCCCCTCTAGGGTTAACTAATACTTTCTCTAAGATTCCAAAATGGAACCCCTGAAAATTCTTAATAGGATACATGAACACGTGTACCAGATATCCACTAATAATACACTGTACAGGCATTCTTTAGTTTGTAGGAATTTTCAGACGTTCATAAATGTTTTTTAAGTTGTATTTTAAAAAAAAAAAAGTGGATGTGCCTTTAAATGCATTTGTGTGGCTGTGATGTCATCAACA
The DNA here is from genome assembly GCF_019279795.1 of Protopterus annectens. NCBI lineage: Eukaryota > Metazoa > Chordata > Ceratodontiformes > Protopteridae > Protopterus > Protopterus annectens. Next base: position 1,298,694,886 of record NC_056737.1, on the reverse strand, counting down.
CATTGGGCTATAAATGTTGGACTTAATAGAATGCTGGAGGGATAGGTTCTTGACCCAGAGACTTCCCATACTCTGGAATAGACTGCCCGTACATGTCAAGCTGAGCGCCTCTTTGGCCCTCTTCAAAAGGAACCTCGATGACTGGATGGGAGATGGGAAATTCACCCTGGGGATCACGTCAGTTGCCCTGTAGACAGGGGACCAGGGAAGTAAATATTCTGGGAAGAAATAGCCATGGACATGTTATGGCTAGGCTTGTATAGGCCCTAGGGCCGATAGCCTAGTACCAACCTACGAACCTATGTATTCTGATGAAATCCCCATTCTAAGAGGATGAAAGCGCTCAATGAATACTTTTTAAACATTTTTATGTCTCAATAAAATGTTTGATAACTTTGGAAGGTTGTGTAGAGTTTTGGATGCAACACAGTGATTTTATTTTACTTTTGTTTTGGTTGTCACTGGGGTCATTGTTTAAAAAGTTTACATGTAGGAAGTTAGCCATAAAGGAGATCAGGGGACCAACTGTGAAGCCGACCATCTCTCAGCGACTGCCCCTCTGGGGGGATTAGAGCAAAATACCTGCTGCATTTGAAATTGTGGGTAGAAGCACAAAGGTCGCAGCATGGATGGCTCCATTGGTGAAAAATCTGTTCTGCCAATGAAGGACTGCGAGACCTACTCCTGAGGCAAAAGAATAGATCTCCTCAGTCTTTCTCCTAAACGCTCAACTTCCCTGGAATGTGCATTGCCAAAAGAAAATTACTGACAGATCTCCCACTGCCTTCCGACACAAATAAGAGCAGGTCCCCCCCCCCCACCGTTTGTTGATGTACCAGATCACTGACATGCTGTCTTGCATGTCCATCATTTCTTGAGGAAAGAAATCCTGAAAGGCCTGCAATGCTACTAGAATTGCCCTCATCTCTAGGATGCTGATATGAAGGTTGGCCTTTAAGGGGGAACACGTGCCTTGGACTGTTTGCCCCAAGAAATGCTCCCCCAATAGGAAGTGTCCATTGTCACAGTGGCCTTGGAAAATGGAAGGACAAAGCAGTGACCATGTAAGACATCCGATGTGTGAATCCCACCAAGAGACATGATGTTTGCACATCTTTGTGATTCAAATGGGAGATAACATGAGATGCTGATTCAGAGATCAATGAAATGCTAGCGTCCACTGTAGTACTCTCATGCAGTATCATGCTAAAGGCAGAAGGGTTATGGAAGCTGCCACTGAATCAGGAAGCTGAAGGACCAGCCTGGTTGGAGGTAACTGAAGAAACAGAAGTGACACCTGACGCTGTAACTTGGACAATCTGAATCGAGGGATTTGACCCACTTGAGACACCGTATACTGATTAGCCACTATTAACTCCAGGGTCTGAGTGGGGAGGAATTCAGATTTGTTGTAGTTGACGGAGATACCCAGGTGTATACATAAATGGAGCAGGCAGTCCCTGACATATATCTGTAGATGCCTGGTGGGAGTGGTGAGGAGCCAGTCATCGAGGTAAGGAGACACCCAGAATCCCAGCAATCTCAGGTGAGCTGCAATCACTGCCATACACGGACACCCAGGAGGCTGTGACGAGACCAAAAGACAAGGATCTGAACTGAAAATGACTGGCTCCCAACTGGAATCAAAAGCATCTCCTGGACTGTCTATTTCTATGTAACAGTATGCATCCTAGAGATTTATCAAGCACATCCAATCACCTTTCCTCAAAAGGACTGAACCATGACCATTCAGAACTCTGAGTGTTTGACAAATCGCTTTAAGCAGCTTAGGTTCAATATTGGCCTGAGATCCCATATCTCTTCTCTGGCACCAAACAGAATCATGAATAAATTCTGAATCCTCTCTAGTCTGGTGGGACCTCTTGGATGACGTTTTCCCTAGCAGCTTTTCTGTCTTTGAGGCTGCTTCCTTTCTCTGAAGGGGTACAACTTCAGGAAATTTTCTTGGATGAATTGGGGGGAGGAAGGGGAAAAAGGAATGTAACAACCTCTGGTAGCTATTCTCTGCAATACGACACCAACCGTTGAGAAAAACCTTTTATAAAATAGCAAAGCTTTCGGGTTATGACCCTTCTTCAATACTAATGCAACCATAAATAAAACAATTCACTTTAAATAGGAGTCTGTCATCACATGACCGCAGCCAAAGTCATGTGACACAATTATAAAATAAAATCACAAAGAATGATTCAAAATACAAAACAAATATGATTAAGACAATATTATACATACATATGTATAAAAGGTAATTCAACAGCACAGTTTAGTGCATTGCAACTTACAGAATCTGTATCGGATCAGTTAGTTTGTAAAAGGCGCAGTACTTTTATACCGTTTAGTGTACCAGTTCTTACTGCCTATCATGATTAATGTGAGAATGAACTAAGGAAGCTATATTCCGATAACAATAAGATGAAATGCTATAACTTAAGTTAGTGAATTTTTAGCATTAAAAGCTTTGGAAACTGATAACATAAAACAGGCAGAAAAAGGGGGAGTAGTGGTTATCATGGACCGTGATAAATACACGTCCATGATTAGCCTTCTTGGAGAAGGGAATGCCTTTAAATCTGTTAATTTAAATGATGTTAAGAAATGTATTAGTGCAGTAAACATGACAATTTATGATTTACAGATTAGTGGGGATATTGATTTAGATTTATTTCATTTTTTTACTGTATCTTGCCCTGTCGTTCCACACTTACATGGGCTCCCTAAAATCCATAAGTCGCTGCATAATCCCCCTATGAGGCCAACAGTGTCGAGCAATGGTTGGATAACAGAGCCTATTTCCATTTATTTGGAAAAACAGTTACATCTATGCCTATTACAGTGTAAAAATGTTTTGAAGGATACGACAGATTTTGTTGTTAAGTTAGCTGAATGGTACAATGGTTTGAACACTATGGATTTGCAGAAGGGGGATTATCCTTTTGTAACTTTAGACATTTTGTCTCTTTTCACAGTGATACCCAATGATTATGGTATTGAGTCCATTAGGGAGTTTTTGACTTCACAGGCTTCACTATCAGTAAGATATGTTGAGAATATTTGCTTTCTATTAGATATAGTTTTGACCAATAATATATTTTTGTTTGACAAACAGTTTTATTTGCAACTTACTGGTGTAGCCATGGGCACACCAGTAGCTAACACATATGCTAATTTAGTGCTACACCAATGGGTAACAGCTTATATTTGCAGTAATTTTAATTTTTTGAATAGCAAAGTGTGTTTTTATCAACGGTTTGTCGATGATTGTTTTTTGATTTGGAAGGGTTCTTCTTCTGAATTAGTAACCGTAACTTGATTAAAGTGTAGCTATCATTCTAAGTCTTTTGGATTAAGCACTTGGGCTTCAGACCAGTTGTTTTACATTAGGAAGGTTTGTAGCCTGCACTGTGGTGGCAGAACAGGTAGCTTGCATCCTTCTAAGTTGGGAACTGCTGACTGAGGGCTCAGTGTCGGTTATTCTAAAAGTGTATTAGTTCTGGTTTCAGCACTTGGGCTTCAGGCCAGTTATTTTACATTAAGAAGGTTCGTGGTCTGCACTCTTGTGGGAGGAGAGGCTGGACTCTGCCTTTCTGAGCTGGGAATTTCTGGTTAAAGGCTTATAGTGCCTACATATTTGAACTGTTTCTTACTGAAATTGGTACACCTTGTTTGCTGTAGCATAGACTAGATCCAGGCCTGCTGAATCTAGCTTTGTTTGTATGCTTGTTATTTCCCTGAAACGCTAATTCCAGCTAAAACGCGGCTTTTCAGTGCTTCTGTGGATCCCTAGTGATATCTGCATTGCTTACTGTACTTATTTCCTTGTTTCACTTGAAAAAAGTTACTGTTTGTCGTTTTGCATTTAAGTTACTGTAACACAGTCGCAGGCTACACACTCAAGTGTGCTAGCCTCCTCTGTGTATTTAAAGTAATTTAAGCTCTGCATTTCTGTTTCTAAAAAAAAAAAAAAAAAATTAAAAAACACAAAAAAGTCCTTGTTTTCCCGTCTTTCTGAACTGGTCTAGTCCAGTTTTCAGGCTTTGCTGAATCCAGGACTGTGGTAAAGGTTCCTGTGTTGCCCATATCATACTTGGATAGTTAGGTGGCTTCCTTGTTCACTGTGAGAGAGGGAACTCTGAGCAGCCTATCTGTCCCTGTAGGAGTGGTCCCAGCCCAGCATCTTGTAGCTCATTGGCCATTTTGGGATAATTTCTATCCTTTTTGATCTCCCTGGTATAAAAAACGCTTAGTGCAGTTTTGCGCTTGTATACAGCTCAGCAAGCTCCTCGTGGTGCCCTGCAGAGTCCTACAAGCGTCCGAGAGACAAAAGAGAGACTTTGGACTTGATTAAGTATTGTTTTTACTTGTTTCCCTGAAAAGCTAATTCTGCATAAAACGCGGCTTTTCAGCGCTTCTGTGGATCCCTAGTGATATCTGCATTGCTTACTGTACTTATTTCTTTGTTGCACTTGAAAACAAGTTGCTGTTTGTCGTTTTTGCATTTAAGTTACCTGTAACACAGTCGCAGGCTACACACTCAAGTGCGCTAGCCTCCTATGTGTATTTAAAGTAATTTAAGCTCTGCATTTCTGTTGTTTCTGGGGGGGGGGGAATTCCTTGTTTTCCAGCCTTTCTGAACTAGTCTAGTCCAGTTTTCAGGCTTTGCTGAATTCAGGACTGTGGTAAAAAAAAAATTAAGAGATATTCCCTTTTGCTGCGGTGAACTGTCCAATAAATAATCCACAAACCAAAAGGCAGCTGGTTGATCCAGGCTAACACTGTGCTGAAAAGCTGTCTTTTGGTTTGAGGACTGTGGTAAAGGTTCCTGTGTTGTCCATATCATACTTGGATAATTAGGTGGCTTCCTTGTTCACTGTGAGAGATGGAACTCTGAGCAGCCAATCTGTCCCTGTAGGAGTGATCCCAGTCCAGAAACTTGTAGCTCATTGGCCATTTTGGGCTAATTACTATCCTTTTTGATCTTCCTGGTATAAAAACCGCTTAGCACGGGTTTGCGCACTGCGCAGCACTGCTTAGCTGCAGTTAAACTATTCCAGGCTCCAGGAAGTCTGCACTTCAGTTTTTCCCTTGAAACACTTCAACCCAGCACTAGAAATAAGGCAATTTAAGACCGGCACTTAATAAAACTCACTAAAACTAGCACTAGCTTACAGCTTGCACTTCAGCCCTATACTCAGGAAGTGTAAGGCTCTTTACTCATCCAATCAGCAATACAGTCCCAACCATCTATACAGGCATGTTCAAGGGACAGCTTCAGGTGTGCTATCCGGTCCAGCTGGTGAATCTGGGCATCCTGAGGCAATGTTACAATTGCCTCATGTACACAGACAACCCCCTCCTCCTCCAAACCAACACAAACATATGTGAGAGATGCAGCTACACAGCCAAACTGGAGGCTAAGCTCTCTCAACCCACGACTGGATCAACCAGTCACAAGGAGAAGGGCAACACTAGCACCAAATTACCAGACTCACATAGGCCAGCCATAGCTGCACCAGAAAACAACTCTCAGAAACACGCAGAAACATACTCTGAAGTCTCTAAATAAGAACCTGCCTAAACAACAGAGACCTCCTAAGCATACACCAAAGCAACCCCCACCCCACAACAGAAACCAGGTAACACAAGTCACAACGTCAGTGTGCCAAGCAAAAACAGCTCCTAAGGCTAAATAACACACCTAACACACTAGTAATAGGTGATTCTATCATCAGGAACACAGACGTTCCACTCACTAGACTGGACAAGGAAAAGGTTACCGTAAGCTGTCTGTCGGGTGCCAGAATCCGCCACAAAACACATGCACTCAGGTCACTCCACAACAAGTACAAATATGACTCTGTCATTGTACATGTTGGCGTAAATGACCTGAGATGTACCTCCCTGGACTACATGAACAGAGACATGGAGGAACTCTCTGAGTATGTAGCCCAGGCTGGTATGACTGACTCTGAGTAGCATCCTGCCCTCACCCAAAATGATGCCAGCATACGAAGAAAAAATGATCAATTTCAACAATTAGTTAAACTATTGGTGTCATTCAAAGGGGATCCAGTACTTGTCAGCCTGGGACGACATGCCTGACAAGCCACGTTGCTTCGCCAGAGACGGCTTGCACCTGTCGCCCCTGGGCTTTCGAATACTGCCCAAGACTCTTGCTGCCCCAATACTGCCTTTTTTAGGCAAGATTCAAAAGACAAACCCGCCTCCATAAACAACAACAATAAACAAAAACTGAGGGTAATGCTGCTCAACGCCATTAGTCTAAACCTCAAAATGCACGCACTCAAGGCTCTCCTTAGTATGGAAGAAATAGACGTATGTGTAGTGACAGAAACCTGGTTCATACTAGGCTATCTGCCCTAGGGCATTTATAAGCCTAGCCAGAGTGTGTTTGGCTTTCGCCACCCATTTTAAATTAATTTTGCTATGCCCTTTTTTGAGGTTACTATACTGTGCCTCTGTCTAACGGTGACTGTCTAACAGTGACAGAGAAGTGATACCCGGGGTAAACCTATGATCTCCCATCCACTCATCAAGATTCCTCTTGAAGAGAGTCAATGAGGGACTCTGCCTAACCTGGACTGGGATTTTATTCCAGAGTGAAGGGAGCCTCTGGGGTTTTGAATCTGTCCCTCCAGCATGTCCCATTTATTTCAGTGCTGAGGTTCAAGTCTCTTGAGCGCGTAGCTCGATGGGATTTGGATTTTCTGAGGTGCATGTCCATTAATTCCGGGTTGGACATGGCTTTATACATCAGGCACAGATCGTCTCTGAGCAGGCGGTATATGCCACTGAGTAGAGCTGGAGTTTCTTTAACCGGGCAGCATATGGCATCTGTTTGAGCCCTTTGATCCTCTTGGTGAGGTACTTTTGGGGTCTTCCCAGTTGCTGCAGGTGTCTGGTAAGGTACATCCCAAAAGGGGCATTGTACTCAATTATGGGCCTGATGAGGGATGAGTAAAGAGGCACGATGACCTCCCCTGATCTAGATGAGATTCCCTTCATGATTAGGTGGGCTATATAAAATGTTTTTCTAACCACTTTGGCCATGTGGTTGTCAAATGAGAGATTGCTATTAACTTGGGTCCCCAGGTCCCTAATTACTTCTTCCGTACTTAATGGACCACCACCTATGTGGTAATTTGTGGGCACTTTGTTTTTGCCAAAGGGTATGACTATACACTTTTTGGCGTTTAGCTTGAGGCCATGGCTCTGGCACCAGTTGTCTTTCTATGAGGCCCTTTTGGAGGATGCTTGTGTCGGCTGGAGAGTCGATTATTGCGCCCAGTTTGCAGTCATCTGTGAACTTGGTCAGCCACAGTCCTTCTGTGTTGGCCTGTACCTCCGAGAAATATATACCGAACAAGAGAGGTCCCAGGACTGAGCCTTGTGGGACACCACTTGTAACTGGTTTGGAGTCTGACATGGCTCCAGCAATTCTAACCATGTGGGTTCTGTCCTTGAGCCAGTTTGCAATCCATCTAGTGACATAGAGGTTTATATTTAAGCTGGTGAGCTTATCTATAATGCCCGAGTGGGGTATTGTATCGGAGGCTTTTGCGAGGTCCAGGTAGGCTGTGTGGACCACCGTCCCCTCATCAATGGCCTTGGTGAATGTTTCAAAGAAATCGACCAGGTTTAAGAGGCAGGATCTGCCCTTAAAGTCGAACTGGGTAGGATCCAGTGTCTGTAGGTCCCCAATATCTTTATTTATGAGGTCCGTGATGATCCTTTCCATAGCTTTGCAGACCAAGCTAATCAGGCTTATGGGGCGATAGTTTCCAGGATCTGTTGAGGCACCACCTTTGTGGAGAGGGAACACTGTTGCTGTATGCCACTCTTTGGGTACATATCCTGTAGTAAGGCTGAGATTGAACAGTAGTTTTATGTTTGGGTTTAGCTCTTCTTGGAGTTCATGTAGGACGCAGCCCGGGACACAGTCTGCTCCCACTGATGCTGTGTTTTTTGCTTTGGAGAGGGCGGCTCTTACCTGAGCATCTGAGATGTCAGGGGGGCAGCACACTGCTGGGATAGATATTTGCCCTTTTGGTGGGAAGGGGGGGGGGGTTTGCGCTGAACCTGTCAGCTAGGATGTTGGCAATATCTGTGGGTTCGGTGTATTTTTTGTCATTTTGGACTAATTCTGAGCATATCTGGGAATTCCCACCCAGGTTCCTGACATAACTAAAGAAAGCCTTGTGATTATCCTTCGTGTCCTGTGCAATTATTCTCGCTAAGCTGGCCTTAGACGATTTTATGAGTGCCCGTAGTTTTTTGCTAATACTGATCAGAGATGCCTTCCCTTTTTGGGATTTTGCTCTACCATGTAGTAGCTTCCTCCTTCTATTGTATAGTTTGTTTATGGCTGGGGTCCACCAGACAGGTCGTCTGCCTTTGGAGTATTGGGTCTTGGTTTTATTTGGGATTGCATGATCCATGCATTCCTGAAGGTGTTCATAGAATGCATTTATAAAGGATTCTGCGGTCTGGGGCGTATTTTCCACATGCCCGGGGGCTTTGAAGGATTCCACCTCGGTTTTGAGGAGTGTGAAATTTGCTTTAGAGAAGTTTTTCACTGTGGTTTTCTGGGCAGGGGGTGGGGTCAGGATGTGAATATCCAGTGAGATTAGTTTATGGTCTGTTCTTACCAGTGAGGGATACACTTCTGGTCTGGAGCATAGAGTCCCCATGTTGGTGATGATCAGGTCCAGTATGTTTTCCCCTCTTGTGGGAGTGGTAACAAGTTGTTCCATAGCATTTGAGTTTATAAATTCTAGGAACCTTTGGGCTACGGTGTTGGAGCTAGAGTAATGCTCCCAGTCTATGTTTGGGTAGTTGAAGTTGCCCAATATAATGGTGTTTGGAGAGACCTTCATATTTTCCAGTGTTCTCAGGAAGGCCGAGTGGGGTTCCTAGGTTTGGGAGGGTGGTCTGTAGCAGGCTATAAACTGGAAGGCAGTTTTACCCACTGTTAGTTGCACATGGATAGTCTCTGATGCTTCTTGCTGTGCCACCAACCTGGAGGTGTGGGTATCTGACGAATATTGATACTCCCCCTCCTTTTGTGGTTTGGTCAAAGTTTTGGGGCCGAAAAGCATGGTATGAGGTATAACCTGGTAGTGCTGGGGTGCTCTCGGGAGCCTTGAACCAGGCTTCTGTTACTGCACAGATATCGATGTTCTCCATGCTAAGGAGAGTTTTGAGTGTGTGCATCTTGAGGTTTAGACTTCTGGGGTTGAGTAGCATTACTCAGTTTCTTATCCCTTGTGAGATCTATGGAGGTGGGTTTGTCTTTTGAGCCTTGCCTAAAAAAGGCACTATGGGGGTGGCAAGAGCCTTTGCCAATATCCGAAAGCCCAGGGGCGACAGGTGCAAGCCGTCCCTAGCAAAGCATCGTGGCTTGTCGAGCATGTCATCCCAGGCTGACAGGCATTGGATCCCCTTTGAATGACACCAATACTTAAGCCAATTGTTGAAATTGATCACCTTGTCTTCATATTGTGGCATCATTCTTGGTGAGGGTAAGATGCTACTCAAGGTCAGGGTCATACCGGCCTGGGCTACATGCTCAGAGAGCTCCTCTATGTCTCTTTTCATGTAGTCCAGGGAGGAACGTCTCAGGTCATTCACACCAGCATGGACAATGACTGAGTCATATTTGTACTTGCCTTGGAGTGACCTGAGTGCTTGTGTTATGTGGCGGATCCTAGCGCCAGACAGGCAGCTCACCGTGACCTTCTCCTTGTTCAGCCTGGTGAGCGGGATGTCAGTGTGCCTGACAATAGAGTCACCTATTACAAGTGTATCAGGTGTGTTGTTTAGCCTTAAGAGCTGTGACTGTTCGGCACACTGGCTTTGTGAGCTATGTGTTGCACGTGTTTTGTTTTGGGGTAGCGGTTGCTTGGGTGTCTGCTTTGGAGGTCTCTGCTGTTTAGGCAGATTTTTATTTAGAGCCTCAGAGTATGTTTTTGTGTGTTTATGTGTGTGGTTTGCTGTCGTGGTAGGTCTATGTGAGACTGGAATTGTAGTGAGTGTGGTTTCCTTCTCCTTCTGACTGGTTATGCCAGTACTGAGTTGAGAGAGCTTAGCCTCCAGTTTGGCTATATGGTTGCATCTCTCTCATTTGTTGGAATTTGTTGGGAGGAGGAGAGGGTTGTCTGTGTACATGAGGCAGTTGTAACATTGCCTCAAGATTCCCAGATTCACCAGCTGGACCGGAGAGGAGATTGACAACTGACCTTTGGACATGCTAGAATAGTATTGGGAATTCTTTTATAATTGAAAAAAAGGGCCAATGGGGAACAAGGTACTCAAGGGGAGTTTGTGAGGGTGTAGTGCTTTTAATTTTTTAGTGCTGACTTATATAATTGCTTTAGTGAGCAAGTGCCACGCTTTAGAGTAGGAATAGGGTGTTTATTATGAGAACTAGATCAGTTCTAGGGGATAAAGTGAAGAGCAGACTTTATGGAGCCGAGAATGGTTTAAACCCAATTAAGCTGTGCTGCCCGATGCTGCGCTATGCACAACATCGATACAGGGGGACTTGAAAGACCTAGAAATTGGCCCAAAACGGCCAATAGACTACCAGATTCTTGTGCTGGGAACAGTCCTCCAGGGATAGATAGGCTGCTCTAAGCTCCCTACTGCCACTGGTGAACAAAGAAGCCTCCCTTTATCCAAGAAAGGAAATGGGCAACACAGGAACTTTCCAAAAGACCAGAATAAAGCAAAGCCTGTATTTGGACTACTCTAGGTCAGGAAAGACGGGAAACAAGGATAATTATTTTTTTTTTTTTTTTTTGCAACAAACAGCAGGAAAATGCAATAAATATGTAACACAGGCTTGCGCACTTGAGTGTGTTGCCTCAACAGGTAAATGCAACAAACAGAACAAACTTAAAAAGTGCAGGTGCAAAAACAACTTTAAACAGTTTAAAACAGTTCAAGAAGCAGAAATACTTGCAGTTTAGCTAGATTGGACAGTCGCCCAGGTAGTAGCAGGAAAAAACGCATTTATCAGGTTAGCAGTCGCTCTTTTAGCCTCTCTGCTGCTAGCACCACTCTGCAGGACCACGAGGAACTTGGCTGAGTAGTAGCAAGCACAAAAACCGCGCCAAAGTGGGTTTTATACAGGGGGACTTGAAAGAGCTAGAAACTGGCCCAAAACGGCCAATAGACTACCAGATTCTTGTGCTGGGAACACTCCTCCAGGGATAGATAGGCTGCTCTAAGCTCCCCACTGCCACTGGTGAACAAAGAAGCCTCCCTTTATCCAAGAAAGGAAATGGGCAACACAGGAACTTTCCAAAAGTCCAGAATACAGCAAAGCCTGTATTTGGACAACTCTAGGTCAGGAAAGACGGGAAACAAGGATAATTTTTTTTTTTTTCTTTTTTTGCAATAAACAGCAGGAAAATGCAATAAATATGTAACACAGGCTAGCACACTTGAGTGTGTAGCCTCAACAGGTAAAGGCAACAAACAGGACAAACTTTAAATTACAAGCGCAAAAGCGCGCTAAAGCTGGCTTTAAAGCAGGGGGTTAGAAAGAGATAGGAAATGGCCCAAAACGGCCAATAAGCTACAAGTCACTGGGCTGGAACCACTCCTCAAGGGACAGATAAGCTGCTCAGAGCTCCCCACTCTCACTGGTGAACAAATAAGCTTCCTCCCATCCAAATAAGGATATGGGTAACACAGGAACTGTGACACAGCCCAGAGATCAGCAATACCTGAAGACTGGACTACTCTAGTTCAGTAAAGGTGGGAAACGATTTTTTTTTTTTTTTTTTTTTTTTTACAAAGTAGCAGAAATTAGGTACAGAAACACAGTAAATGCTTTAATTCGGCTAGCGCACTTGAGTGTGTAGCCTACCAGTTAAACTAAGCAAAAACAAACTTTAAAAGTGCAAAAAACTCAGAAATACAGGCAGGAATGCAATAAAACAACTTTGCAGAGCTTATTTAGTTAAAGAAACAGAGAAGTCTATATATACAGAAAAGCAGCTAAAACACACAAACACTTCAGATGCAGTGCAACCTAGAGCACTTGTAGCAATATTAAGGCAATTGCAGTTATAATAAATGCTCTGAAATATACTCTATATTTCCAAAATATTTGAGAAACACAGTCAGAACACAAGGAGATTTAGGCAAAAAAAAAATTTTTTTTTTCTTGAAAGGGAAAAAGGGAAACAGAAGGCCTTATTAAATGTTCTCTCTGTATTAGGTAGAATGAGCTAATGACACTAGACTGGGAAGAGTGTCACAGATCAGATTTACAGTAGGGGCAGGCAACTGCAAAGCCACCAAGTATAAACAGCAAGACACCAACTGGGAGGGAGGGTGGGGACAAAAACAATAGCCTTCAGACAGTAAGCACTAGAGAAAGCCACAAACAATAGCCTACAGACACAGTAAGCACTAGAGAAAGCCACAAATGAAAGTTTTTAAACAGATAAAGATTTGTAAAGATACAGAATTCTTCTAACTGCAAACAAATCAGTTACTTGTGCGGATTCATTAACAGCAATAAAATACACTCAAAGACTAAAAAGCAGGCAATAAAAGTGCTATATATTAATTGTTAGAAACAATAATCTGTATAAATAATCGAAAAAAAAAAACAGGATACTTGTATATCTCAGCTAACAGTTGTGGTTAACAACTCTCATCCACTCTGCTCAGTGTGTATAGGCTCCAGAGAGCACCCCAGCACTACCAGGCTATAACTCCTACCATACCTTTAGGTCCCAAAACCAGGACCGGAACACAAAATGAGGGGGTGTGTCCATATTCATCAAGAACACCCCACACCTCCAGGTTAGTAGCACAGCACGCGGAATCTGAAACCATCCAAGTGTAATTGACAACGGGTAAATTGACTGTTCAATTTATAGCTTGCTACAGATCTCCCACCTTGTCTCAGGACCCTCACGCAGCATTCCTGAGAACATTAGAAAGTATGAAGATTCTACCCAACACCATGCTACTGGGTGACTTCAACTATCCAAACATTGACTGGGAAAACTACTCAAGCTCAAACGCCCTAGCCCAATTATTCCTTGAGTTTATAAACTCAAACGCCCTTGAACAGCTGGTCACCACTCCCACAAGAGGTGACAACATACTGGACCTGGTCATCACCAACATGGGGAACAGTTAGTTATGTACTCATCATAATGATCAATGTATGTGGTCCATCTCGCCTACATTCATTACTGATGGGTTCGGAGCCGATAATCGGCTCCGACTCGGCCGACTACTTTCTAGCACAAAGTCTCTAATTGGCTGGGCTAACCCGTATCCCAGGATGCACCTCTACCAAACCCCCAGATCTTGTTTGCATACGTCCGAGTCACTCCACATACACCAACCTCAGTAAAAGGAGTATCATCCACCAGGAAAAGGGAATAAACCGATTCTGAAGGGTCTCAGAGCAATTATCCTCCAAATCCTTCAGGCAGAGGGCAGGGTACACAAGAATGTAGGCGAGATGGACCACATACATCAATCGTTATGGTGCGTACATAACTAATTGATGTTATGTGGTCCTATCTCGCCTACATTCATTACTGATGGGACAACGTCCCTAGCACCTCTAACTCGGGAGGCTCATAGGAAAATACTCCTGAGAACCGTGGAACCAAAGGAAGCCCGGCCTCTAGATGCCACGTCCAGCTTGTAATGAGAGATAAAGGTGTGATGAGAAACTCAGGTAGCCGCTGCACAAATGTCGTCCAAGGAAAGCCTGGCATGATACGCTACTGAAGTCGAGACCGCCCCAGTGGAATGAGCCTTGACTGGGAAGGGTAAGTTTCTGCCTGCTGATGAGTAAATAAAGGTAATGCAATCCTTAATCCACTTGGAAATTGTGCACTTGGAAACAGAACTACCCGGTCTATTCTCCGAAAAAGAGACAAACAATTGATCTGATTTTCTTGCGTGTTTTGTTCTGTGTAAATAGAATCTTAGTTGTCTATGCACATCCAATTGATGAAATTTGAACTCCGCCTTGTTGGAGAAGTTGGGAAAAAACACAGGTAACTCAATGGATTGGTGGAGGTTAAATGTAGACGACACCTTAGGGAGAAAAGACGGATTAAGTCTCAAGGATACCCTGTCCTTATGGAATATCAAATACGGGGGCCTAATGGACAATGCTTGAAGTTCTGATACTCTTCTAGCCGAAGTGATGGCCACTAAGAAAGCAGTCTTCCAGGATATGAATTTCAGTTCGCAAGTGGCAGCCGGCTCAAAGGGCGGAGAAGTGATGGATTGCAATACCAGATTGAAATCCTATGGCATGACGGGTACTGACACAGGAGGACGCAGTAACCAGGCTCCTTTCAAAAAGGCCTTGCAAAGTTTATGGCCCCATAAGAGAGGGCTCATAGGATACGTGGAAGTTAGAAATGGCCGCCAGCTGCACTTTAATGGTCGAGGGAGCAGAGCCCTGTCGGAAGAGCATAGCTAAAAAGTCTAAGACCGCCAATATAGGGGCTGTGAAAGGGTCCAGACCTTGTGCCTGAGCCCAGATGGAAAATCTCTTCCATTTGCTAGAGTAAATTCTTCTGGTGGAGGACTTGTGAGACGACGAAAGGATACGCACCACCTCAGGTGAAAAGGAATGCAGTCTATCGATGGAAGTGGAGCAGCCAGGCTGTCAACCTGAGGGACTGTAGGGAGGAGTGGAGCTGTCACGACATAGGAGTCAAAAGGTCTGGTACTGGATCCAGAGTCCAAGGACCGTCCACAGTGAACTGCTGAAGGAAGGGGAACAAGACCTGGTGGGGCCAGTGTGGAGCAATTAGAATCATCTTGCTTCCCAAGTGAATGGCTTTCTGAATCACTCTTGGTAACAGAGGAAACGGAGGAAAGGCATAGAGCAGACCGCAAGGCCAACCATGGACTAGAGAGTCCCTGGGTGACTCCCCCTGTGGGGGGATCAGAGTGAAGTAGTTGCTGCATTTGGCATTGAGGGGACTGGCAAAGAGATCGCAGCAAGGCTGACCCCCCCCTGCTGAAGATCTGAGTCGCAACTCGGTTGTTCAGGGACCACTCGTAAAGCATCAGAATAGCTCTGCTTAGCCTGTCTGCTATCACGTTGGATTTTCCTGGAATGTGCGTTGCCACTAGAAACCATTGGGAAGACACTGCCCAATTTCACACTCTCATGGCTTCTCTGCAAAGGGGGTAAGACTTGGTTCCCCCTTGCTTGTTGAGGTACCAAACAACTGACATGCTTGTCTGAGTGAATAGCAATTGTTCCCCGGGGAAGGGAGCTCTAAAGTGCTTGCAACGCTAACAGCACTGCTCTCATCTCCAGGACATTGATGTGTAAGTGTACCTCGTGATCCTGCCACATGCCTTGGACCGTTCTGCCCAGATAATGCCCCCCCCCACCCTATCTGGGAAGCGTCTGTGATCACTGTGGCAGCAGGAGAGAGGGGGAATAGATTCCTCCCCTTGTCCAGGTTGGAGGAACATAGCCACCAACGTAGATCCTGCCTGCAATGCTCTGAGGAGAACTGGGTGAGAGAGGGGTAATTTTTGATAGGACCACTGAACTGATCGGAGCGACTGGAGGATCCGCATGTGTAGCCTGGCTAAGGGTACTAACATGATGGTCGCCGCCATGGATCCCAATAACTGAAGAACTAACCTGGCTTGGACCTTCTTCTGGGGCAATAGAGCCTGGACCTGAGATTGCAACACTGTAATCCTTTCTTGAGGTAGAAAGGCCCTCATTAGGATCGAGTTTAACTCTGCGCCTATAAATACAACACACTGTGAGGGCAGCAAGGCAGATTTTTCCCAGTTTAGTGTAATTCCTAACCTTTGACAAAGGTTTATGACAGCCTCTCTGGCTTGGATGAGGAGATGCTTGGTGGGGTGGTAATGAGCCAATCGTCCAGGTAAGGAAACACCTGGAATCCTAGACGTCTCAGGTGAGCTGTCACCACTGCCTAGCACTTGGTAAACACCCTGGGGGTTGTGGTAAGACCAAAGGGAAGGGCTCGAAACTGGAAATGACTGGCTCCCAGCCGGAGGCGTAAATGATTCCTGGATGCCTTGTTTATCTTGATGTGATAATAGGCATCCTTGAGGTCGATGGAGCACATCCATACTCCCTCTCCCAACAATGGGAAGATGGATTGAAGAGTGACCATTCGGAACTTGGACTTCAGGACGTAGTGATTCAATCGACTGAGATCCAGGATGCGTCTCAGGTCCCCTGTTTTTTTTAAGCACCAAAGAGAGTCTTGAGTAAGTTCCTGATCCGATCTGGTCTGAGGGGACCGGTTGGATGACTCCTTTTCCTAGCAGCTTTGATATCTCTAGTGCTATTTGATCCCTTTGACTGCATGGAACGTCCAGGATTTTTTTGACTAGGGGAGGGGGCGAAGCAAAGGGAATGGTGTAACCTCCGGTGATTATTCGAAGCACCCATCGATCCTGAGTGATGCTCTCCCAGGCTTGAGGATGCCTCAAAAAACGACCCCCGACTGGCTCCGGAGAAGCACAGTCGGGCAAATCCCTTAGGGATGCTGATAGGAAGATCGGCGAAAGGAGTCGCGGTCTCCCAGATTGCGGGGGCCTCCTCTGCCCCTAGGACGGCATCTTCCAGAATAATTCCCCCCACCTCTGCCTCTGGAGGGGGACTCACCATGCGTGGCTGGGAAAGACTTTTGTGATTTCTTGAATCACATCTTCCCTCCTCTCTGAGCCTTGGGATAAGGCCTAGAGGGAAGAGAAAAACGGGCCCCTACAGCAGATAAAGTCTTACCCTCCTGTTCACATCTGGTGAGAGTCTCTTTCACTTTGGGTCCAAAAAGAGAGGACCCATCGAAGGGGGCGTCCGTGAAGGAAGACTTGAAGGCCTCTGCGAAGTGACATAGGCGCATCCAGGCTTGCCTCCTAAGAGCCATGCCTGAGCTAGCTGCCCTACTCGCCCCTTCGGCTGCATAGGATATGAGCCTCATGGACGAGTTTGCAATGGAACCAAGGGTAGACAACTGGGCCATTAACAGTCTGCGCTCCCACCTCAGGCATGTTGCCCGTCAAGGTATCTCCCAACTCTTTGAGGAGATCTCTCTCGAGCCGAGTAAAGTGACAAAGGTAATTCAGAGACCGCAGTGTAAAGGTTGCTGAAGACAGGGTACGCTTCCCAAATCGATCCATACTCCTGGACTCCTTGTTAGGAGGATGGACGGAGGAAGAAGCCTCTGCAACTTCTTGCTGAGTAGCTGATGCCACCACCATGGCATCTACAGGGACCCCTTTTGTCAAAACCTCTTTCCCCGGGGGAGCAGACAGGAACTTATTAGGACGACTGGGCACTGGTTCCACGGAATCAGGGTGCTCCCACACCCTTCGACAAATCAGGTCTAAGAGTTCATTGAAGGGTGGAGACACCCAGGAGGCGGAAGGTTGAGCTCCGAAGGCCTTGAGGAAGAACGACTCCTCCTCAGAGGGGGGCTTGGAAGGCCAGTCGCCTCTCTGCCTCAAAATCTCAAGGAAGTCGGAGAAGGAGACGTCATCGAAGGATGACTTAGGGGACCCCTCTGCATCATCGAGGTCGGTATCCGAGGTGATGGACTCATCTTGGGAGTCTATGTGCTTCCTCTTGCACAGCTTCTTCCTGGGAGGCTCCTCAGGCACAGACTCTGAGGGGCCCTCAGAAAGCTGGGGACCACTCATGGGGGTGTCCTCAGGCCTTCGAGCTCTGCTGTCCACTGACAGGGGGGCGTCAGAGGCTCTAGTCGGGGTGTATGGGGATGGAGTGGCCGATCCAAGTGATGTCACTGACGACCGAGCCAGTGCGCTCCTCATGGCCTCGAAGGCGGGTCCCCCCGAATCAGAGGACTGACCCATCTCCGAGACTACAGCCAGAGTCGAGATCCCCCTAGCCGAAGCGCCGAGAGGGAGACTCGGGGCCGACAGAAGTCCCAATGCATCCCCCTCGGGCCCGACCAAGGAAACGCGAGTGCCCAAACCAGATGACGGAACCGAAATGGTTGGAGCCAATGACGGCTCCGATAAACCCGCCAGGGGTATCGGAGCCAGCGTAAGGACATCACTCGGCGCCGAACACTTCGGCTCCGATGACACAATGCTCAGAGGAGGAATCATCGGTACCGAAAAAGGAATAGGCTCCAGAGCCAACTGGGTCGGAGCCAGAAACAATTTGGCTAACACCGGCGACTGAAGGAGCCTCTGAACCATTCTATCCACGTCCAAATCAGATAACCTAGAGGATTTGAAGGCAACTGAAGGAGATGAGGATCTCCTACCTATTGATTCCTGTGTAACACTGGGTGACCGGCTCTGATTCGGCTCCAATATGATCGGAGCCAAGGTAGACTCCAGTACCACCGATACCTCCTGCGGCCCCGAAGACAATGGAGCCGAGGAAGCAGTATCCAAACCGGAGCTCCTGTCCTGCGGCTCCGAAGCCAACAGAGCCGAGGAAGTTGCAACTATTTCCAAAATCTTCTCCAGGGGCTCCGAAGAACTAGATGGAGCCGGAGATCATTTCTTAGTTCTGGTGGATTTGGATTTGCCAGTAGAAGAAGCAGATTCTATATCCTCTTCAAAGGAGGGCTTGACCAGGCCCTTCAAAATCAGTTTATTTTTTCTTTCCTGCAGCACCCTGGAACTGAAGGAATGGCAGACACTGCAGGATTCCTGTAAGTGAATTACACCAAGGCAATAAACACAGATGGCATGTGATCGACATTTTATAGGCAAACTTCGAGCATTTTTTAAACCCAGAGGGTTTATGCTCCTTTTGCTCTTTAGACATGTCCAACAAATTCCAAACACTCAACACAACAATAGGAAAGTGGGATACACTACAGGAACTCTAATTTAAACGCTCCTTAAGGATAGACGAGAGAAAACACTGAGAACAAGACGAAGGAGAGGACTAGGTCCCTCAAAATTAAACGGGCCTAGCCCGCCAAACACAAGGAAACCACACACACTCTCCACAAAACTCTAACAAGCTCAAAACACACACAAAACCCAATATAGCTATGAAAATAGCTTTTGTTTGAAGGAAAGGTATAAAACTTTAGAAAGCTTAGTCAAAACGGTACTTAGCCACAGCCAAGCTCGAGACCACGTCCTAACTCAACGAGCGGCAAACGAGATCTGGGGGTTTGGGAGAGGTGCATCCTGGGATACGGGTTAGCCCAGCCAATTAAAGACTTTGTGCTAGAAAACAGTCGGCCAAGTCGGAGCCGAACCCATCAGTAATGAATGTGGGCGAGATAGGACCACATAACACCCCCCAGTCAAGGAAATAAAGGTAAAAAACTTCTCTAAAGCCAACTTCACACTCCTCAAGACCGAGGTGGGAAGTTTCAAAGCTCCCAATCAAATGGAAAATGATGACCCATCGGTAGAATCCTTTACAAGTGCATTCTATGAACACCTTCAAGAATGCATGGACCGAGCCATCCCAAGTAAAACCAAGACCAACTCCTCAAAAAAGAGGAAGCCAGTCTGGTGGACCCCGGCCATAAATAAACTTTACAACAGAAGGAAGAAACTCCTGCTAGAACAAAATCCCAAAATAAGAAGGCATCTTTGAGTAACATCAGTAAAAAACTGCGCTCCCTCATTAAATCATCCAAGGCCAACTTCAAAAGAAAAATAGCCAATGACTCTAAGGATAACCACAAGGCCTTCTTTAACTATGTCAAGAGTCTAGGGGCAAACTCTCAGATATGCTCCAAGCTAGTGCATAATGGCCATAAATACACTGAACCAACCGACATTGCCAACATCCTGGCTGACGAGTTCAGTGCAAACTTCACACCCCCCTCTCCACCAAAGGGGCTAGCACCCATCCCAGAAGAATGTGGCCCTCCAGATATCTCAGACACACAAGTAAAGACAGCCCTTGCAAAGGCCAAAGACACAGCATCAATGGGACCAGATGCTATCCCAGGTTGTGTCTTACACGAGCTTCAAAATGAACTAACCCCCCATCTCAAATCACTATTCAAACTCAGCCTCTCTACAGGCTATGTACCTAAAGAATGGCGTACAGCAACAGTCGTACCACTCCACAAAGGTGGTGCCACAACTGACCCTGGGAACTATCGCCCTATAAGCTTGACTAGCTTGGTCTGCAAAGCCATGGAACACATTATCATGGAGCTCATTAACAGGGACATTGGGAACCACCAGACACTGGACCCCACCCAGTTCAGCTTTGTTAAAGGCAGATGTTGCCTCCTGAACTTGGTCGACTTCTTCAAAACAGTCACCAAGGCTACAGATAAAGGGAAGGTGGTCCATACAGCATATCTGGACCTCACTAAGGCATCCCACACTCAGGAATCATAGACCAACTCACCAGCTTAAATATCAACCCCCATGTCACGAGATGGGTTGCCAATTGGCTCTCAGACAGAACCCATACGGTAAGAGTGGTAGGCGCCATGTCTGACTCTAAACCAGTCACAAGCGGAGTCCCACAGGGCTCAGTCCTGGGACCCCTCCTGTTCAGTATATATTTCTCCTAAGTACAGGCAAAGGCGGAGGGACTGTGGCTAACCAAGTTCGCAGAAGACTGTAAATTGGGTGTAATAATAGACTCTCCAGCTGACACAGACATCCTGTAAAAGCGTCTCACAGAGACAAACACCTGGTGTCAAACTCACGGCCTCAAGCTAAATGCCAAAAAATGCATAGTAATCCCATTTGGGAAAAACAAAGTACCTACAAACTACCACATAGATAATCCACTAAGTTCAGAAGAAGTAATTAGAGACCTGGGTACCCAAGTAGATAGCATGCTCTCCTTTGATAACCACATAGCCAAAACGGTCAGGAAATCCTCCTATGTGGCTCACCTGATCACAAAGGGTTTCTCATCCAGATCCAAGGAGGTGATTGTGCCCTTTTACTCCTCACTCATTAGGCCCATAATAGAGTACAATGCCCCATTTGGGATGTACCTCACTAGACACTTGCAACAACTAGAAAGACCACAGAAGTACCTCACTAAGAGGATTAAGGGTCTTAAACAATTACCCTAAGAAGCATGACTAAAAAAGCTCCAGCTCTTCTCAGTCGCTTACCGTCTGCTCAGAGGTGACCTATGCCTGACCTATTGGGCCATGTCAAACCCTGAAATAATGGACATGCTTCACCTCAAAAAAACGAGATCCCTCAGAACTTTTAGTTATGTACTCACCATAACTTCAGATGTTTGGGATCCATCTCGCCTACATTCTGACTGATGGGTTCGGAGCCGATCCTCGGCTCCGACTCGGCACGCTTATGCCAAAGAGCGAAGTCTCTTATTGGCTGAGCTTACTATATCCCAGGATGCACCACTACCAGTCCCCCAGATCTAGTTTGTCCGCATATATGCACACACGCATGCACTGCTTATATAACATTGACAGATGAAACAAGATAAAAAAACAGTAGAACTCAAACCGTTCAATCTCTTCTGATCTCCAAGGCAGGGGGAAGGAGGGTGGGTTATTAGGAATGTAGGCGAGATGGATCCCAAACATCTGAAGTTATGGTGAGTACATAACTAAAAGATGTTATGTGATCATATCTCGCCTACATTCTGACTGATGGGACAGCGTCCCTAGCACCTAAATCCTGGGTGGCTCACTGGAAAACACTCCTGAGTACCGTGGAACCAAATGATGCTCGTCCTTTAGATGCCACATCCAATTTATAGTGGGAAATGAAAGTGTGCGGTTGGACCAAGTAGCCGCAGCACAAATCTCAGAAATAGCGAGCTTGGAATGGAATGCAATAGAGGTAGCCATAGCTCTAGTAGAGTGAGCTTTGACAGATGTTGTAAGTTGTTTATTTGAAGAGGAATAAGCTTGAGTTATGCAATCTCTGATCCATTTGGCAATAGTAGCTTTAGTGATGGTTTTACCCAGTTTATTATCTGAAAAGGACACAAACAATTGATCTGTTTTCCGAATTTGTTGAGTCCTATCTAGATAGAAGCGCAATTGCCTGTGAACATCCAATGTATGGAAGGTGTATTCCGCTTTGTTTGAAAATTTTGGAAAGAAAACTGGTAGCTCTAAAGATTGTTGGAGACAGAGATTAGAGCAAACTTTTGGGACAAAAGATGGATTAGGTCTAAGTGATACTCTATCCTTGTGGAAAATCAAGTACGGTGGTTTGATAGATAGGGCTTGAAGTTCTGAAACTCTTCTTGCAGAGGTAATTGCAATTAAGAAGGCAGTTTTCCAAGACAGATATTTCAACTCACATGTAGCAGCTGGTTCAAAGGGGGAAGATGTTAAGGCACGAAGTACCAAATCAAGATCCCACGGAGGCGCAGGATGAAAAACTGGGGGTCTTAAAACCACAGCACCTTTCATGAAAGTTTTACATAATCTGCTGCTCATCAACGGTGGGTCTATGGAATCGTGAAATTTGGAGATAGCTGCTAGTTGGACTTTAATAGTAGAGACTGAAGATCCTTGATTAAACAAGGATGTTAAAAATTTCAAGACCTCTGGTATCGGGGCAGTAATAGGGTCTAAACCTCTGAGTTGAGCCCAGATAGCAAACCTCTTCCACTTACTGTGATACAATTTCTTAGTGGTGGGTTTGTGGGCTGAAGATAAAATGTGAATAACTTCCGGGTCCAAGGTGTGATTTCTGACTAAAGTCGGAAGTGGAGGAGCCAAGCTGTTAATTTCAAAGTGTGAAGGGACTGGTGCTGTTGTCCCGACTGATGAACCAGAAGGTCCGGAGTTAGATCCAAGAACCAAGGACCGTCCAGAGTATATTTCTGTAGGTAGGGGAACCATACCTGACAAGGCCAGTACGGAGCAATTAGAATCATTGTGGACCCCAATTGGGAAGCTTTCTAGATGACTTTGGGGAGGAGTGGAATCGGAGGGAAAGCATAAAGCAGTCCTGTTGACCAAGGTTGGACTAGAGCATCCGTAGCTGCCTCCCCTTGACGCGGGGTCAAGGAAAAGAACCTTTTGCACTTCGTGTTTCGTGGTGTTGCAAACAGGTCGCAGCACGGAATCCCCCATCTTTTGAAAATCTGAGCTGCTACTGTTTGCTCAGAGACCACTCGTGAGGAGAGAGAATAGTCCTGCTCAGTCTGTCTGCCAATACATTGGATTTTCCTGGAATGTGGGTCGCTACCAGGAAGCGCTTGGTAGCCACTGCCCATTCCCACACCCTCATGGCCTCTCTGCAAAGGGGGTAAGATCTGGTCCCTCCTTGTTTGTTTAGATACCAGACCACTGACATGTTGTCTGTGTGGATGGCGATAATGCCTTGAGGGAGAAACTTGTGGAGGGCTTGTAGGGACAGAAGTACAGCCCTCATTTCCAACACATTGATATGGAGAAATGTTTCGTTTGGAAGCCAAGAACCCTGAACTGACCTGCCCAGACAATGCCCCCCACCCGTCTGGGAGGCATCCGTTGTCAAGGTGGCCACGGAGGGTATAACAAAGAGTCTTCCCTGATTCAGATTGGATGGCAGAAGCCACCAGCGGAGGTCCCGTTTGCACGTTTCTGTAATCAGTATGTGATGATTGAGGGGGAGATCCTGAAAAGACCATTGTGTCGATAACAGCCACTGGAGAATCCTCATGTGCAATCTTGCCAGAGGAACTAGGAGAACCGTGGCAGACATTGAACCTAAAAGTTGCAGGACCATCCTGGCTGGGGCTTTGGATCTTAGAAGCAGGGCTCGGACTTGATCTTGTACTGTTTGTATCCTTTCGGTAGGAAGGAAGATTCGCATTAATTTTGAGTCTATCTCTGCTCCTATGAATCTTATGCGCTGAGAAGGCAGCAAGACAGACTTTGACCAGTTGAATGTAATTCCCAGGGAAGCACCCAGGGAGATGGTGGCTTGTAGGTTCTCTAGTAGTAGATGCCTGGTGGTGGCAGTCAGGAGCCAGTCGCCCAGATAGGGAAACACTTGGAATCCGAGACTCCTCAGGTGAGCAGTCACTACTGCCAAACACTTGAACACCCTGGGGGCTGTGGTGAGACCAAAGGGCAGTGCACAAAATTGGAAATGACTGTCTCCCAGGCAGAAGCGCAGATACCTCCTGGACGCCTGATGTATCGGTATGTGATAATAGGCGTCCTTGAGATCTATGGAGCACATCCAAACATCTTTCTCCAACAATGGGAGAATGGATTGTAAAGTGACCATTCGGAATTTGGACTTCATGACGGACTGGTTTAGTTTGCTGAGATCCAAAATGGGTCTCAGGTCCCCTGTCTTTTTTGGCACTAATAAGAACCTTGAGTAATTTCCGGATCCGATCTGGTCTGTGGGGACCGGTTGATGACTCCTTTTCTAGCAGCTTTGAAGCTTCTACGGCTGCAATTTCCCTTTGACTGGGTGGTGGGTCCGGGATTTTTTTGGACGGTGGGGGTGAGTGTGTGAAGGGAATGGTGTAACCTCCGGAAATAATCCAAGCACCCATCTGTCCTGAGTAATAGACTCCCAGGCTTTTAGGTGCTTGGCAAACGGCACCTGACTGGCTCGAGCAGCACAGCCGGGCAATCCCTCATGGAGTGGGGAGGCTGAAGAGCCACGAAAGGACTCGCGGTCTCCAGTGTTGCGGGGCCTCTGCCGCCTCTGGGACGGGCGTCTCCCAGAAAAATTTCCCGTCCTCTGCCTCTGGAAGGAATCTTCCTGCTGTTGAGGAAAGAATTTTGTGATTTGGAACCACATCTTCCCTCCTCTTTAGCCTTGGGATAAGGCCGAAGGGAGAGGAATATCGTGCTCCTACGGCAGATAAAGACTTTCCCTCTTGCGGACAGCGGTGAAGGGTGTCTTTTACCTTGGGTCCAAACAAAGTGGACCCATCAAAGGCTGCGTCTGCAAAGGAACACTTGAAGGCCTCCGAAATGACACAACGGAGCCAGGCTTGTCTCCGTGAGCCACGCCTGTGCCTGCCGCTCTGCCCCCTTCGGCCGCATATGAAATGAGCCTCATGGACGAGTTAGAAATCGAGGTAAGGATAGCCAACTGAGAGCTAACCGACTGGGCTAGCTGCTCAGGTAGGTTACCTGAGAGGGAGTCTGAGAGCTCCTTGACCAGATCCCTCTGTAGTCTGGTGAAATGTGCCAAATAATTCAGGGACCTCAGAGTAAAGGCCGCTGAAGTCAGGGTGCGCTTCTCGTGCGGTCCATGCTCCTAGACTCCTTATTAGGAGGATGGACGGACGTTGAAGCCTCTGCCACGCCCTGCTGGGTAGCAGATGCCACCACCATGGCATCTACAGCCACGCCTTTCGTTAAGAACTCCTTCTCGGGTGGGGCAGACAAAAATTTGTTAGGGCGAGAAGGCACTGGTTCCACAGTATCTGGATGTTCCCACGCTCCGACAAACCAAATCCAGGAGCTCGTAGGGCGGAGACACCCAGGAGGTGGAGGGCTGGTCCCCGAAGGCCTTGAGGAACACCGACTCAGCAGCGGAGGGGGGTTTGGAATTCCAGCCGCCTCGTTGCTTGAGGATCTCTAGAATGTCTGCAAATGAGACATCATCCGAGTACGACTTTGGGGACCCCTCCGCATCATCAAGATCAGTGTCCGATGTAAGAGACTCATCGGGGGAGTCCACGTGCTTCCTCTTGCACGATCTCTTCCTTGGGGCTCCTCCAAGACAACTCCAAAGACCATCAGGAGGAGGGAACCCCAGTGGGGGTAACCTCAGGCCCCGGGCTCCGCTGCCTAGAGACAGGGGAACTGCCAAAGACCCAGTCTCCATGCCCAGGAAGGTGCCGGTAAAGCCGTAGAGATGGCCGAAGAAGACTTGGCCAAGGCACTCCTCATAGCTCTGAAGGCCGGACCCCCAGAATCCTGGGAGGGTCCAGTCTCCGGAGCCATGATAGCAGACGGAAGTCCCGCGGCCGAAGCACCGAGAGGGAGGCTCGGAACCGACAGCATTGGTCCCGAAACGTCACCCCCGGGTCCGGCCGAAGAAGTCCGTGTGCTAAACTCGACCAAGGCCGGGGTTGGAGTAAGGGTCGGAGCCGACCCTAGGATCTCCACTGGCTCCATCAGCACCTGCTCCGACGGAGCCGAAGCGGTCGGAGGAGGAATGGCAATGGAATGGGCTATCGGCTCCGAAGCCAATTGGGTCGGAGCCGAAACAAATTTCTGAAAGACTGGGGACTGGAAAAGTCTTTGGAGTACCCTGTCTATGTCCGAATCTGACATCCTTGATGACCTGGAAGAGACCGAATGGGTCCAAGTAGGCCTCTCCAACGGCTCCAAGGGACTAGGGGACCGGCTCCGAATCGACTCGACAATTATCGGCGCCGAAGGAGTGTCCAAACCAATTTCCATCGGTGCCGAAGAGGGCTTCGGCGCCGAGGAGGAAGTGTCTGAGCGGACAACCCTCATCGGCTCCAAGATCAGTGGAGCCGATGAAGATGACCCGCCTCTCGAGGCCCCAGCCGTCGGCTCCGAACCCAGAGGAGTCGAGGCTGGAGGCATCGAGGCAGACCGTTCCGCCCTCGGCTCCGAAGTCCGTGGAGCCGAAGGAGAAGCCTGCCTATGTCTTTTGGCGGTCGGATCCGACGGGCTGGTCGGAGCCGCCCTTTCTTCTTTGCAGGAGAAGGAGATGAAGCTAAAGCCTCTGCAAATGAGGGTTTAATAAGGCCCTTTAAAATAAGTTTATTTTTCCTCTCTTGGAGGACCCTCGAGGAAAACGCGTGGCACACGCTACAGGACTCCTGCAAATGTTTGGCGCCCAAACAGTACACACAGAGAATGATCATCAGTTATTGACATCTTGAAACTGCACTTAGTGCACTTCTTAAAACCTGAAGGCCTAGGAGCCTGAGACATTATGGCAACCAATTTAGTGAACTAGTTAAATCAAACACACTAAATATCACAGAAAAAAATTATTTTCTTTTCTTTCTTTTTTAACCAAAGGCTGTCACAAGACAAAATAACTAAGGGGATCCAAGAGTCCCTAAATAAACGGGACTTGAACAACACGGACTGACAGGGGAAGGCCCTTAAACTCAAAGGGGACCTCTAGTCAGAAAAAATGCAATCACTACACAAAAATTCAACAGAAATATTCACTCATACACAAAAAACACGAGATAGCTGTTAAAACAGCTTTTTGTTGAGAATTTAGGAAATTCCTGACAGGAAAGTAAGTGAAGAAAACACTACTTAGCTCAGCCAGCTCGAGACCACGTCTTAGCTTGTTAGCGGCAAACGAGATCTGGGGGACTGGTAGTGGTGCATCCTGGGATATAGTAAGCTCAGCCAATAAGAGAATTCGCTCTTTGGCATAAGCGTGCCGAGTCGGAGCCGAGGATCGGCTCCGAACCCATCAGTCAGAATGTAGGCGAGATAGGATCACATAACATCCACTCGTTCTAGCGACTTGAACCTATGTACAACAATAAACAGGACATGCTGGAGGGATAGATTCCTGTCCCAGCGACTCCCCTCACTCTGGAATAGAATCCCAATCCATATTCGACAGAGCTCCTCTCTGACCCTCTTCAAGAGAGATCTTGATGAGTGGATGGGTAATCGTAAGTTCTACCCTGGGATCACTTCAGGAGCCCTGTTGACAGAGGCCCAGGTTACTAATCTAATGGGGAGGTGAAAGCCATTACTTTGTGGCTAGGCTTATAAATGCCCATGAGCAGATAGCCTAGTACTTGACTATGAACCTAAATATGACAACTACTTTTTTGAAGTTTAAAATGGAATTTTCAGATAGTGATGTGATGGTTTTGGATCTAAAGGTTGTCTTAAAAGATGGGTTACTGCACACCAGCATGTATAAGAAAGAAGTACATGCTGGTAGATACATACATAGAAATAGTATGCATGCCCCGCATGTCTTTAAAGGAATAGTAAAAGCACAGTTTGCTAGGGCTAGTAGACTGAACATTGATGATTCACTTTTTCTTACACAACTTGATGAAATGTTGAGTGAATTTTCAAATAGTGGTTATGATTCCAGATTGTTATTAAATCTAAAAGCTAGCACTATAAAGGATAGACAAACAACACTTAGACCAATCTTAACGACATGCAATGAACCTATTTTTAAATTGAATAAGGATAAATTAAAATCGGATAAGATTAGGTATGTTACCACATATAACAGTAGAACTCATTTAGTTAAATGTATTATAGAAAAGAACTGGGTTGTTCTAATGGCATCAGCAGAGATTAGGAATATTTTGGATAATAAACCATATTTCTCATATAGAAATATGAGAACTTTGAAAAGTAAATTATGCTATAAGGATTTTACCGATGGCCACAATTCCTATACTACATCTCAACATGGTACGTTTGGATGTATGAATTGTACATGTTGTACAGATATTTTAGGGAAGACTAACAGCTAACTGTGGCAGCATTAATGTGGTTTACTTAGCTACTTGCACTGTTTTTCTTTCTACGTGGGTAAAACCACGCGAAAACTAAAAGAACGCATCATTGAGCAATAATCTGAAATTAGAAGGAATAATGACAAAAATGCTTTATGTAAACCTATTAATGCTCATGATGCTAATCATAGGTTTAAATTTAGGGTGATAGATATGGTTTTTGCATCTATTAGAGGTGGAGTTATTGTTAGAAATTAATGAGTATGAATGGATTTTAAGGTTAGCGGCTGATCGCCCTCCTGGTTTGAATACTGCTGTCACTCTGAAACCTGTTTTAGTTAAGTTGCAACACGCTAAATTGTGCTGTTGAATTACCTTTTATACATATGTATATATAATACTGTCTTAATCATATTTGTTTTGTATTTTGAATCGTTCTTTGTGATTTTATTTTATAATTATGTGTGTCACATGACTTTGGCTGTGGTCATGTGATGGCTGACTCCTATTTAAAATGAATTGTTTTATTTATGGTTGTATTAGTATTGAAGGGGGGGTCATAACCCAAAAGCTTTGCTATTTTATAAAAGTTTTTTCTCAACGGTTGGTGTCTTATTGAATTTCATCGGTTTGCAGCAGTCTGTCTTCTAGCTATTCTCTGCAACCAGACATTTTTGATGATGAACGTCCAGCCTTCCATGTGCATAGATGACCACCCCCGACTGTCTCGTGAGTGCAGCAGTTGGGCAACTATTCAGGGGCACTAGAAAGGCTTCTCGAAAGACAGACCACTAAAGTCTTGGTTTTGCAAGTCACTTCCCATCTTGTTTACTCCTGGAGAGAGTCTCTAATTTTGAAAACAAATAATGCAAATCCATCAAAGGGTGCACTGATGAAAGACGTCTTGTAGAGCTCTACAAAGTAGCAAAGGGGCATCCAGGAATGCCTCCTAATGGTAAGACTGGAACCTGCAGCTCACAAAGCACCTTCTATAGCTTGGAAATTAGCCACATAAAGGCATATGATAGGGACTGAAGGGTGGCCAGTTGTGAAGAAATGGTCATTTCATCTTCCACTGACAGGGACCCTGAGGGGAATTTGGTAAGCTCCTTAGTCAGATCCCACTGTAACCTTGTAAAGTGTGCCAGATAATTCAGACACTGTAGGGCAAAGGTCACTGAAGCAAAAATGTACTTCTCAAATCTGTCCAAGGTGCTAAGACTCCTAGAGTCCCTTTTGGGTGGCTGTCACCACCACCATGGCATCAAATAGGAGACTCCTGCTCCAGGGGGCATGGGCCTTGGGTGCAACTAGATACCCATCTGGTTTCCTAGGAATAGGTTTGTCTCTTATTTGTATCTTTCCAAGCCCGATGTGAAATGAGATCCACCATTTCTTCCACTTGGGGCACCACCCAGGACATAGCTGTGCCAATATCAGAGGCCTCAAGAAACACCAACTTCTCCTGGGATGGGAATTCAAAAGGTAAACCACCTTTCTGTCTCAGAAGCTCAAGAATTTCTCCGAATAAGACATCCTCAAGGGGTGACCTGAGGACCCCTCCCCCTTCATCGAAGTCAGTGTCTTCTGTTAAAGATTCCTGCAGGGGTTGATCCAAGGTGGACAGAGAAGTGTTTGGGAATCCTTAAAAGGATTGTCCAGAGGCTAGAACTGACCACCTGCCCTGATGGTAGAGAATGAGCAGCCTCATGACCCAGG
Source organism: Protopterus annectens (assembly GCF_019279795.1). Classification (NCBI taxonomy): domain Eukaryota; kingdom Metazoa; phylum Chordata; order Ceratodontiformes; family Protopteridae; genus Protopterus; species Protopterus annectens. The sequence goes on along the minus strand of NC_056737.1, from coordinate 1,298,664,759 downwards.
CAGACAGCTGAGGAGGGGGAGGAACCGAGGGGGGCAAATATGTCTTGCCTCCAGTTATGTGGACAGCTCTCTCCACTGCCTCAAAGGCAAATGCTGATGGGGAGTAGAGAAATCCAAGACTTCCTCATGACCCTGCCTCAATGCAGAAGTCTGTGCCAAACTGTCTAGCACCAAACTCCCAAGAGGAAGGGACAGGCCCAACAACCTCAGAGACAAACCCCTACCTCCTAGGCCCAGAGCTGAACTTACAGCTCTGAGATCCCTCTGGGTCCAAGATCAGTGCCAAGTGGATCAGAGAAGTTGAACTCGACAAAGGCCAAGCCTTCAGATCTAACCCAGACAATTCCAGAATTCTATGAACTGGTACCTCCGAAGCCAAGGGACGGCTCGGAGTAGGATTTACCAACGGTATTTAGGCTAGTCCGCAGCTCACAGGTCCAATGAGAGATCGAGATGCGAGTACTCCCAACTGAATTGGAGTCCCAAGAAATTTTCTCAGCATCCTGCCCACATCTGCTTCAGACAGGCTCCTGGTAGAAGGACAAGGAGGTAGACAGATGTAGAAATCCTACGTAAAATTTCTTGCAAGAATAGTGAATAAGTCTTGACAAGATCACCTCTGGGGAGATCAGAGGTTGTCTATGTGAAAGAGACTTAGTCAACGAAGGTTTCAGATCAGAAAAAGTGGACAGATCCAAGGTCTTGGATATTATGGCCAGAGAAGCCAAAGCAGGAGCAGAGTGAGTAGAGCAGTCAGGGGAATATTTCCTCGACTCACTTGGCTTCTCTCTGGGCTGCCCCCCCAGAGACTTCTCCACCAATTCCCTTGCAGAAGGGAAAGATCCAAACATTGAAGAGGAGGAGGAAGGCAATAAACCCTTAAGAACTAACTTGTTCCTGTGCTCAGCCAAGGCTCTGTGGTTGAAGCCAGAACCAACCTCACACTCCACTTCAAGATGTGTGGCCCCCAACATAGTATATGCACCTGGAAAGGGCATCAGGGTTGGGCATCTTGTGCCCAAAAGAAGAATATTTTTTAAAACCAGTTGGTTTAGACATGGGGAGCTGAAAATCAATTAATGGAATAAAAAAGTTAGTAGAATGCATAATTACCAACAATGGTAATTAAAGTAGTCCCATCAATCTGGAATAAGAAATACCAGCAATGGTAAAGGAGACAAGAAAAACAGTAAAAAGAAGAAAGGGGAAAGGATGCAAGGTCCAGGTAGGTAACAGTACTACTACCAAAGAAATTATATATATATATATATATATATATATATATATATATTTTTTTTTTTTTTAATATATAAGCAGGGCCAGTAAGACAGCAGAATATCAAAGACCTTGAGGGGGGGGGGCAAAAAACAAAATTCAATTATCTCCTAGAAACTTGAGCCACATCAAACGTGTCTGATCACTGGAAACGGCTAATGAGATCTGAGGTAATCTGAGGTTTTGGGGAGGATTATGGGTAAGGGGAGGAGCTTAAGCTACATAGCCAAAGTCTGAGAAGTGGCCGAAGTCGGAGCTGTTGTTGGATTCAAAATCCAATGGTTGAGGAATGGACGAAAAAGACAACATTGGATCAAAAAACAATAGCAGAGGACAAACATATGGAAATAGTGTGTTTAGACAAAGGATGATCTTTTTTAACAAACACAACCAAGAAATAAAACTGTTGCAAGACGTACGGCTCTAAAAACATATAGTTTATTTTACTCAGACAAGGTAAGCACTTTCACCACCTTTTCCTGGTGGCTTCCTCAGACCATAATAACATTTAGCATACTCATTCATATTTAAATACAGTTCCACTTACTTTTCATAAATTAAACTCACATGCTGCTTGTAACTACATTCTTTCACTTTCAGTATAATCACGCGCATGCTCCCTGATGCAGCATACGTCACTAGGCTAACAGATTAGAGATTTCTTAAACAAACAATGCTCCTAACAATTCTAAATAACACTTTCCTGTTTACTTCCTCAAACCATAATAACATTTAGCTTACTCATTCATATTTAAATACAGTTCCACTTACTTTTTGTAAATTAAACTGACATGCTGCTTGTAACTTCATTCTCTCACTTTCGATATAATCGGGCGCATGCTCCCTAATGTAGCATACGTCACTCAGCTAGCAGATCCAAGATTTCTTAAACAGTGCACCTAACAATTCTAAAAACATATATAAATCTAATTCTGCTATACAATCACTTAATATGTTTTATATACATTTAAACTACATGAATTCACTGAACTTCATAAAATATAAAATGTCATATACATATATACTAAACCTACTGAGCTTATGTACAAGCAGATGACTATACATTAACAGAATGGTAAAATCATATGTGCATACCTATGCATGCGTATGCATAGACACATTTATATACATTTAAATATATATGCATGCCCATCAAATACTATAAAACATTACAAAACATATGTCTATGTGTGTGTGCACATACATCTACATATGCATGCATCTGCATACCCATCAATTCCTTTAACATATATTCCACAACCATCTACACACATTCTATCAATTTCTAACCCCTCTAGATTCCAAAACCGGTTTAACTGAAAGTTTTGTATTCAATCCATACCCTCCTTGTCTGCCCTCAATCTGATGATCCATTTAAGATTCCTACTCTCCACTTTATTTTTAATATCTCCCATCCTATCACCTATATCTACTCTATCAATAGCCATAAATCTAAATCTATGTATTACATTATTAGTTAGGTCATATTTCAATAAAGCACTAACCCTTATACTATTAATATGTTCTTTTAGCCTATCTTTAAGCATGCGTGTGGTCATCCCCACATAAAAATATTGACAACATTCACACTGCGCTATACACACTATGTTTCTTGACATACAATCTGCTTTAACCTTAAAAGTAAATTCTTTACCCGTGGTGGGGTATGTAAATTTGTTGCTACTTTTCATGTAGCTACACCAATTACAATGTCCACAGGGGTATGCCCCCCCCCAATGTACTTTCTATACTCTCACTTCTAGGTTAACAAAACATTCTTTTTAGATTTTTAAGGTTCCTATACTGAAATTTAGGTATTTCCCCTACCACATCCCTAATCTTATCGTCTGTCAGCAAGATAGGCCAGTGTTTCTCCACCACTGACTGTATCTTTCTTATATCATTAGTATATGATGTCAATACATTAACCTGTCTTTTAACTATTCCTGATTCTCCAGATCTGGGCTCTTCCCCTATATCCAATGAATAATAGGGTCTGGCCCTACTATTTCTTAGACGTGTAACTTCCTCTAATTTAGTACTTATTTCCCTCTCCTTATATCCTCTAGATGTTAACTCATCTGTCAAGATCTTTTTCCCTTCCTCAAAAACTTCCCTCTCTCTACTCAATCTCCACAACCTCATCCCTTGATCTTTTAACACATTACCAAGGGCTCTCCTGGGATGCTTGCTCGATCTATGCAAGAGTGTATTTCTATAATACTCCTTTCTATACATTCTTGTGTCCAAACTCCCATTTACTAACTTCTTAACACTCACGTCCAAATAATCTATTTCTGTATTGGAGGATTTCATAGTGAATTTCAAAAATGTTGTTGTACTATGTAACTGGTCAACTAATTGTTTAAGCCCTCTCTGGGTACCTTCCCATAAAATAAAAATATCATCTACAAATCGATGGTAATATTTCACTCTCCTTAAATATACATCTAATTTAAATACTGTGGTCATCTCCCAATACAACATTACTGTGCTGGCACAGCTAGTGCCCATAGCTACGCCTTCACACTGAAGATAGTATAAACCATCAAACACAAACACATTATGTAGCACTATGTTCATGAACAAAGTAAATCTACTAACTTCCTGTCATATCCACTCTCACTTTCTAGATGTCTCCTAACATATTCTACCCCAATGTCATTTGGAATGCTTGTAAATAAAGATACTACATCTAATGTTACAAGTAAAAATTCACTAGTCCCTTGATAACCATGCATGAACCTATACAGATCCTGCAAAAACATTTTTGTGTCATCAAGTACCATCTCTGTCTTCTCCAATACCGGTCTCAGATGTTTCTCTATGAACACAGAAAAAGGTTCTGTGAGCCACCCCCCTCCCTGCTACTATGGGTCTAAAGGGTGGCCTCACTGGGTACTTATGTATTTTAGGAGATCCTTGGAACATAGGTATAATTAGAAGTTATGTACTCACCATAACGTTCCATCTGAGTAGGTAGTTCATTTGTCTGAAACCTGTGGGTTACGGATCCGATATCGGATCCGAGCCGGCAACTTGTTTCAAGCTAATGGATCCGAGCTCCTAGCCCCTCACTTCACCCATAATCCCCTGCCAACCCCTCCATGACCTCAGATCGAGTTTGCCTCTCCATATATATCCGACAAAGGATATCTAAAAAAATACTAATAGATCCAAGAAGGTCAGGGGGAAGGAGGGGGGGATGGTTGCAGACAAATCAACTACCTACTCAGATGGAACGTTATGGTGAGTACATAACTTCTAAATCTGAAGTAGGAATGTTCATTTGTCTGCAACCTGTGGGACAGAGTCCCCAGCTACCTGCAACCTGGGTGGACATCATGGAAGGATATTACGAAGCACCGCAGAGCCAAAGGATGCTCTCCCTCTAGAAAGCAGGTCTAGCTTGTAGTGGTTGATAAAGGTATGAGATGAAGCCCAAGTGGCTGCAGAACAAATATCATCCAAGGGAACTCTAGACTTGAAAGCCCCAGAAGTAGAAATGGAGCGAGTGGAATGAGCACAAACTCCTTCTGGTGCGGGCCTACCCGAGGCTTGATAAGCTAGCAGGATACATTGGGAAATCCAGTGAGATAAAGATACTTTAGAGATAGCTTTCCCCAAATTAAATTTGGCAAAGGAAACGAACAGCTGGTCGGATTGTCTGTGGCCGGCCGTCCTATGGGTATAAAAACGAAGCTGCCTATGAACATCCAATGAGTGCAGCTTGTATTCACCCTTATTTTGATATTTAGGGAAGAAAACCGGTAAATTGATGGATTGGTTTATGTTGGTTTCTGATGCTATCTTGGGAAGAAAGGAGGGATTGATCCTGAGGTACACTCTATCAGGATGAAAGATCAGATACGGAGGTTTTACAGAAAGAGCCTGAAGTTCTGACACTCTTTTCGCAGAAGTAATGGCTACAAGGAATGCCGTTTTCCATGACAAGAATATGAGGTCCACTGTAGCAGCGGGTTCAAAGGGTGGAGCAGTCAAGGCTTGAAGAACTAAAGTAAGATCCCATGGGGGTACGGCTTCTTTTACAGGAGGTCTAAGTAAAAAGGTACCCTTGAGAAAGGTTTTACACAATTTGGCTGACATCAAGGGTCCTGTATCATGTCCCACATGATAATGAGAAATGGCTGCCAATTGAACTTTGACAGTTGAACAACTAGCACCTTCTTGAAAGAGTTCAGTTAGGAAATCTAAAATGGATGTGAGAGGGGTCGTAAAGGGATCTAGCTCTCGGCGCTCCGCCCAGATGGAAAAACGTTTCCATTTGCTGTGATACACCTTCCTGGTGGAGGGTTTATGTGCTGCCACGAGGATGGCTTTGACTTGTGAAGAGATACCGGGAGTCCTAACTAGGAGTGGAACTGGAGCAACCAAGCTGTCAGTTTCAGATTGTCCAGGTTTGGAGTTGAAAAGTCCAATGGATGGGAGATGAGATCCGGGATGGGATCTAGAATCCAAGGGTGATTCACAAGGTGAGACCACAGGTAAGGGAACCAAATTTGTCGAGGCCAGAATGGGGCAATGAGAAACATTTTGCTCCCCAATCGCGAGGCTTTCTGTAATAGTTGTAACATCATTGGAAGAGGAGGATAGGCACAGAGTAGACCGGGTGGCCAAGCATGCACCAGAGCGTCTCTTGGAGATTCCCCTGGTGGGGGGATTAGAGCGAAGAAATTGTCGCATTTGGCGTTTGATGGAGATGCAAAAAGATCGCAGCAGGGTTGCCCCATGTTGCGAATATCTGCTTCGCTACTAGCGGATTGAGAGACCACTCGTAGGGGGTAAGAAGGGTGCGGCTGAGCTTGTCCGCTAGGATGTTGGTCCTCCCCGGAATGTGCGTTGCAATCAGAAAGCGGTTGGTGGAGATCGCCCATTCCCACACTCTCATGGCTTCGCGGCAAAGAGGATAAGATCTGGTTCCCCCCTGTTTGTTGATATACCAGACCACTGACATGTTGTCTAAGTGAATTGCAATCGTTCCTGCGGGAAGGAAGCTCTGAAGTGCTTGCAACGCTAACAGCACCGCTCTCATCGCCAGAACGTTGATACGCAGGGAGGTCTCTGTATTGTTCCACGTGCCTTGGACTGTCCTGCCTGAGTAATGCCCCCCCCCACCCGAGGCGGGAAGCGTCCGTGGTCACCGTGGCGATGGGGGGAGAGGTGCAGAAGGGTCGGCCCCGTATGGAAGTTTGATGCTTGGAGCCACCATAGTAACGCCCTTCTGCAAGCCTTGCTGATAGCAATGGGATGGTGGAGAGGGAGTGATAGGAAGGACCATTGCACTAACAGAGTCCATTGTAGGACTCGCATGTTCAAGCGGGCGCATGGAAGGAGTGTAATCGCTGCTGCCATAGAGCCTAGTGCCCTCAGGATCAATTCTGCTGGTGAAGCCTCTGAAAGAAGGATAGCCTGCACATGGAGTTGAAGATTTCTGATTCTCTCCGTAGTTAGGAAGGCTCGCAAATCTCTGGTGTTTATTCTGGCACCTATAAACTCTATGATCTGTGTTGGAGCCAGTAGGGATTTGCCGACATTGATAGTAATGCCTAGTTGTGGGGCTAGATGGAGAAAGAAGTCTCTGGCTGTGCAAAGTAGATGCCTTGTTGGTGCGGTCAGGAGCCAGTCGTCCAGGTACGGGAAGACCTGAATTCCCTGGAGTCTCAGGTGGGCCGCAATCACTGCTAACACTTTGGTGAACACCGGGGGCTGTGGTGAGGCCAAAGGGAAGGACCCTGAACTGGTAGTGACTGGCTCCCAGCCGGAAGCAACCTCCTGGATCGTTTGTCCATTAAGATGTGGTAATACGCATCCTTGAGGTCTATAGAGCACATCCAATCGTTCTCCCTCAGAAGGGGAGGATAGATTGAAGAGTGACCATTCGAATTTTTCCTTGGTTACTGACAGGTTCAAGCGGGAAAGGTCTAGGATGGGTCTCAGATCCCCGTCTTTTGGCACCAAAAGAACCTGGAGTAGAACCCTAATCCGAGCTGGTCTTGGGGGACGGGCTGGATGGCTCTTTTTCTTAGCAGCTGCTGTATTTCTGTGGCTGCCGCCTCCCTGTGATCGGGTGGTACATCGGGGAGGTTCTTGGATTGGGGGACATGGAGAATTGGTATCTTGTACCCTCTGGATATGATGCGAAGCACCCAGCAGTCTGTTGTGATGGACTCCCATGCCGCTAGATGCTTCGAGAAACGCCCCCAGACTGCCTCCAGAGTGGAGCAGTCGGGCAACCCCTCAGGGTTGCTGCGCGGGCCGTTCAGAGAAAGGTTCTCTGGACCCAAAATTTCTCGGAACCCCTCTGCCCCTAGGGTGACGTCCTCCCTGTCCACCTCTGCCACAGTAGGACTGGTTGTCCGGAGCTGGTTGGGATTGTTGTGATTTTCGGAACCACTTCTTCTTCTGACCCTTTTGGTTCCTTGAAAAGGACCGCTGGGGAGCAGAGAAGCGGACTCAGACGGCAGACAACGTCTTCCCGTCCTTCTCGCTCTGGACAAGCGTTTCGCGAACTGTTTTGCCAAAAAGGGCAGAACCGAAGGGGGCGTTCGCGAAGGACGCTTTAAAGGGCTCCGTAAAGTCGCAATGATGGAGCCAGGCCTGACGTCTCATAACTAGGCCTGCTCCGCTGGCCCTAGTGGCTCCCTCTGTGGCGTGGGACAATAGCCGCATAGAGGTGTTAGAAATAGATCTTAGAGTGGCCATTCGGGTGGAGTATAAATGTTTATCCTCCTCCGACATGGACTCAGGGGGGATGCAGCGTATTCTTTGATAAGATCCCGCTGCATCCTGATGACATGTGCCATATAGTTCAGAGACCTTACAGAGAAGGTCACTGAAAGTACAGTTTTGTACCTACCATAAATGTAGATGTCCGAACAGGATAGCATCTGCAGTCATAACAAATGGGTTGTCCTGTCGTCAGGCAGCCCTTCGGTCGGCCGGATTCCAAAGTCTGGGTCCGGCTTCGGCTGATGTCGCACTTCACCCGACATCATCTCTGCTGGTCTTCGGGTATAAAGGCATCAGCCGACGCCATTTTCCTCAGTGTTTCTTGCCCCAGATGCCAGTTGCCCTCTAGGAAAGCTAAATTTTGGATAAATGCCAATGTTTCCAAAATAGTAGAAGGCAAACACAAAAAATAAGCATGTATGCACATATATACAAACAAATACACCATAAGAGACTCCCCCCCCAGCTAGCTATTAGGAGGGTAAATACCCTAGGAGTACCACAGAGGGGAAGGAGGGTGGGTAATCCTGACTGCAGATGCTATCCTGTTCGGACATCTACATTTATGGTAGGTACAAAACTGTACTATGTCCTTCAAGGATGCATCTGCAGTCATAACAAATGGGTAGAATACCATAGCCAAACTAGGGGAGGAGGAGGAGGAAGAATTATGGTGTAGTTAGGATCCCTTGCAATACAGCAGTGGCAAACCCTGCTCGGGATCTTGAGTATAGAGGTAAATTATAATGCTTGGCAAATGTATGCACGGAGGTCCAAGTAGCCGCCTCAATAATGTCTTTGGTTGCCACTCCTCGTAAGAAAGCTGTGGTAGTGGCTGTAGCCCTTGTAGAATGAGGTCTTATGTTCTGTGGAACTGGTTTTCCATGGTAGGAGTAACAGAATCTTATGCAATTTCCTATCCATTTGGAGATTGTCTGTTTGGAAATTGCTTTTCATTCCCTTCCTGTTGCATAGGCTACTAAAAGCTGGTCAGTTTTTCTGTTACTTTTGGTTCTGTCCAGGTAGTAGCGTAACTGTCTATGTACATCCAAGGTATGCAGCAGCCTTTCCCCACTGTTCTGTGGATTGGGAAAGAAGGTAGGTAGGTGGATTGCCTGGTTTAAAGACACTCTGGATACCACCTTAGGCATAAATGTAGGATTAGTTCTCATGGACACTATCTTGATGGAAGATTAGGAAGGGTTGTACTGCCATTAAGGCCTGTAGTTCCGAAACCCTCCTTGCTGAAGTAATTGCCAGTAGGAAAGCAGTTTTCCATGATAGGTGTTGAAGATCTGCTGTTGCTGCTGGTTCAAATGGAGGAAGTGTCAATTTTTCTAGCACAAAGTTCAAGTCCCATGCTGGTAATGGTGGTTTCCTAGGAGGTTTTACATTCTTGATCCCTCTGAGGAATTGCCTGAGTACAGGATGTGAAAAGACAGGTGGATCGAAGCTGTATTCTGCGGAAATAGCTGATGCATGTATCTTGATGGAGGAATAGGACAGGCCCGTATGTAGAAGCTCTGCCAAGTACTCCAGGATGTTAGCAATATCTATGTTCGAGACATCTTTTCCTCTTTCAGTACTCCAAATGACAAATCTTTTCCATTTTCCTGCATAGTTCCTTCTTGTTGAAGGTCTGCGGGCTTCAAGGATAATGTCTTTAACCCTTTGGGATAGGTCTGGGTTAGTTGCTGCTATGTGATGTTCCAGGCAGTCAGTTGCAAGGTTTTTAGGTTTGGGTGCATGATGTTGTAGTTGTTCTGAGTTAACATCAAAGGCATCAGGGGTATTGGCCACATTCTCCCCTGAGACATGCTCCTCAGCAAAGGATACCAGTGTTGTCTTGGCCAATTCGGAGCTATCAGAATTACCCTTGGACGTTCCTCTTTGATTTTCAGTAGTACCTTGTGCATCAAAGGAAGAGGTGGAAATGCATATGCTGTCAGGCCTTTCCAACTGAAGGATAGAGAGTCCACCTTCCATGCTAGTGGGTGGCATGTCCTTGTGCAGAATTTTTTGAGCTGGTGATTGAGTGGGGATGCGAATAGGTCTATTTGTGGCATTCCCCATTTCTTTGTGATGGCCTTGAAGATGTCCGGGTGTAGCATCCATTCGTGAGCATCCGAGGTGGTTCTGCTTAACATGTCTGCTAGGGCGTTTTCTTTTCCCGGCACAAATATTACCTGTAACTGGATGTTGTAGCTCAGAGCCATATTCCAAAGGTCCAGAGTCATTCTGCATAGGGGGTATGAATGAGTGCCTCAATGTTTGTTGATGTACCACATGACTGTGGTGTTGTCTGTCCTTATCATTAAATGGCCTTCTTTGAGGAATGGTTTGAATTTCTGGATTGCTAGTTTTACTGCCAGCATTTCTTTTTGGTTTATGTGCAGGTGCAGCTGGTCTGGAGTCCACAATCCTTGTATGCACTTGTCCAACATGTGCGCCCCCCCAGCTTAGGTCTGAGGCGTCCGTTGTGATGGTTTGGTTTGCTTGAAAGTTGTGGAAGGGCAAGCCTGGGTTTGACTGGCATGCTTGAGCCCACCATAGGAACTCTTGTTTCAGGCATGGGATTAGTGGGATTTCGGTTTCTAAGCTGTGCCTGTGTTGAGACCATAAATTCTTTAGGTACCACTGTAGTTTTCTCATATGCAGTCTGGCATGGGGGACCAGGATTATGCATGATGCCATGAAGCCCAAGGCCTGCAGTACTTTTCTTGCTGTTAGTTTGCGCTGCTTTGTTAATGCCAAGAAGTAAAGAGGGAGTTGTGCTTGTTTTTCTGCAGTTAGGAATGCCATTTGTTTTACTGTGTCCAATTCTGCACCCAAGAATGTTCTTGTCTGGGATGGTATCAGTCTTGACTTTTTTAAATTGACTGTGTATCCCAGGGCTTGTAGTAAGCAAATGACTCTTTGTAAATCTGTTGTCAGCTTGCTTTTGTTGTCCGCCTGTAACAGGCAGTCGTCCAGGTATGGATAAATTTGGATTCCCTGTAGCCTGCAATGAGCGATTACTGATGCCAGGCATTTTGTGAATACTCTGGGCGCAGTAGATAAGCCAAAGGGCAATGCTGAGAATTGATAATGCTCTGATCCTACAAGAAATCTGAGGTATCTTCTGCAATTTGGTCGTATGGGGACGTGCAGGTATGCCTCCTTGAGATCTAGAGTTACCAGCCAACACTCCTTGCCCAGCATGGGAAGAAGTTGCTGTAGGGTCAGCATTTTGAATTTTGGTACAATGATGTATGTGTTTAAGGCGGACAGGTCGAGAATAGGTCTCCAACTTTTCTCTTTTCTTGGTACTAGGAAGAGTCTGGAGTAGAATCCTTTGCCCTGTTGTGTTATTGGTACTCTTTCCACAGCTCTCATCTTTGTTAATTGAGCTATCTGCTTTAGAGCTTCTGTTTTTTGATTTGGAGGTAGGTTTGGCATTCCTCTTTTTACTGGTAAGGTGTGGAAGTGGAACCTGTAGCCTTGGTCTATGGTTTGCAAAATCCACTTGTCTTTTGTGATATAGTGCCAATTTTTCGAAAATAAGGCTAACTTTCCGCCTAAAGGTGCTGCTACTTGCTCCCTGGTAGGCGGTGTCAGAGTCAAGTCACTGTGATTGTCCTGTTGCAGTGGCAGTGGTTGTGTCTGTGCCTCTCTGGTTATTGCCTTGCCACTGGTGTCCTCTATAGGCACCTCCTCTGGATTGATTTCTGCCTCTAGAGCGTCTATTCCTGCCTCTTTGAGATTTTGAGGAGTCTGGAAAGGACCAAGTTTTGGCAGGCCAGTTCCTGCTAAACCTTGGGGGCTGAACCTGTAAGAAATCCTTAACTGTTTGTACAGATTTTGCCTTCTCTTCCATTTTCTTCATTACTTGCTGAGCAGGTGTACCAAATAGACTGGCCTTATCCATAGGAGCATCTAACAGCTTTGCTTTAACATGATCCCGCAAAACCTGTTCCTTCAACCATGCATGCCTTCTTATCACTGTGCCAGTCATGGCTGATCTAAATGAAGCCTCCAGTGCATCATAGCCACATTTTAAAGAATGGTTACTAACCTGCTGAATGTTATTCGCCATTTCTAAAACATATTTCTTATCTAAGGAGTCATCAGAGGACAGCTTCTTAGTTAACTGATCAAGCATAAACTCTTGGTATTGGATCATGTGAAACTGACAGTTTAAAGCTCTAGCTGAGAGAGTAGCAGAGGTGTAAACTTTTTCCCCATCTCTAAGGACCTGGATTCCCTTTCAGAAGGGAGAGGGTTTTTTGCTGAGGTCGAAGCTACTGCCTTAGGCCCCTGGGATATAGTCTCAGGATCTGCAAGTGGGGCCTTGTATAGGTGGTGATGAGTGTCTGGCACCCTGTAAAATCTATCTGGTTTGGCAGGGGCTGGAGGTAAAGTATCAGGAGCAGTTCAAACCATTAAATGCATCATCCACAACAGGCAGAACTGGAGGTATAGCTAAGGGCCTATGTTGTGGTAAGTGCAGAAAGGTCCTAAGCCTTTTTCTTGAATCTGAGAAATCTTGTCCCTGCCATTGGAATTGTTCTCTCATGGCATGTACGGTTTCCCCAAAGGAAAATTCCTCTGGTGGAGAGGCAGATGGAATGGATTCTTCAGCATCGGAATCTTCATAAGTAGAAAAAGGAGCCTCTGGCTGATCTGTAATGTCTGAGTCATCCGAAGAATCACCAGAGGACACTGGCTCGGGGGGCTCTGCTCTAGGTCTCTTTTCTGGAAGCTGAGAGGCCCTGTCTGGGTGAGATTGGGATCCCCTAATTAAGGAGATTAAATCCTCTGCCAGAGTAAGCATTTGTGAACTAGAAGTGGGCCTATGTGAGGGGGTCTTAACAGGCACTGATTTAACAGTTTTGGCTGCTTTAGCCCTGGCAAAGGCCTTTATAGACATGGCTACAGGAGGCCTAGCAGCACCACGTGCTGGGGTAGAGACATCCAAAGGGATGGTGTCTGATAATTCACTAGGAACCACAGTAGTAGGCAAAACTTCAGAGGCCGATTCAACTAAGGTAGCAGAAGCCTCAGTAGTAGTCACGGATTCGGCTGAAGATTGACCCATTTTCTCGGTTTCGGCCGAAACCGAGACACTCGCGGCTTGCTTAACCGTGGTTTCGGCCGAAACCGCGGACCGCGAGTGTCGGTCTTTCTTTGGCGTTTTAACAATTTGGGTAGTCGGAGGATCCGACGGCATAATGTACGCAAAATCTGAGCCGAAAAACTGTTCAGCAAACTCCGACCGACGCGTAAGCATTCGTCGGTTGAAGGAAGCACAGGCTAAACAGGCTGCTACGTCGTGGTCTGGGCCTAAACAAGGTAGGCAGTAAGAGTGGAAATCTTTATGAGGTATTTGTTTCCCACAAGTTAAACAGTTATTGACTTTTTCTGACATCGGCTGAGGCAAGAAAGAGTCCCCAACGGGGTACTTAGCTTTTTAGAAGTCTTCGAAGTAGTATTCAGTAGTAGTATTCTCTGGATCTGACCGACCGGCACTTGCGAACAGCTTCTGCTTCGGGCGCCACGCGGCAAGAAAGACTGAGGAAAATGGCGTCGGCTGATGCCTTTATACCCAAAGACCAGCAGAGATGACGTCGGGTGAAGTGCGACATCAGCCGAAGCCGGACCCAGACTTTGGAATCCGGCCAACCGAAGGGCTGCCTGACGACAGGACAACCCATCTGTTATGACTGCAGATGCATCCTTGAAGGACATCTAAAGACTCGCTTCCCTAAGCGATCCATCAAACGAGACTCTTTGCTCGGTGGATGGACTGAGGGACTCTCCTGAGCTAATTCCCTCTTTGTGGCTGCCGCCGTCAACATGGCATCTACAGGGGGGCCCTTACTCCAATGAGACCGGTCAGAGGGGGGGCTAAGAATCCTATCCGGCCGTTTGGGTATTGGCTCCACGGTGTCCGGATCCTTCCATGCCATGGTGGTAATAAGGTCCACCAGGGGATCGGCTGGAGGGGACACCCAGGAGGTAGACGGGCCTGCCTCGAATGCCTCCAGAAACACGGACTCGTCAGATGAAGACTTGGGGGCAGACCACCCACCTCTGATTCTTAGCATCTCCATGTCGTCTCCAAAGTAGACATCCTCAGGGGGTGATCTTGGGGAGCCTTCCCCTTCCTCCAAGTCCGTGTCTTCAGTTAAGGACTCAGGGGAGTCCACTTGCCTCCTTTTGCACTTATGCTTGCGGGGAGCTTCCTCGGGGGGACTGTCCGAGGAGCCCTCGCCAGCGACATCTTGTTCCAATGGAACAATCTGTGACATCGAAGCAGGCTGTCCCTTTGGCTGGGTGATGGAAGCCTGGCCCAGCAGAGAGGGAGTGCAGGGAGGAGTCGATGCAAGGGCCGGGGGTCCGGATGCTCTCAACAGAGCCCTCTCCACAACATCAAATGCCGAGGGAGAGCCACTCTCCAATGGATCCGAAAGTCGGCTCCCACTCGGATCCGATGAAGGGATCGAGCGCGCGAGATCGTCGGATCCGAGGACCAGTGTGCTCCGACCTGGACGGAGCCGAAGGCACACTGAATCCCCCGGATCCGAAGCTCGGACCACGGCTCCGAGAGGTCGGATCCGACAGACTCGAGGGTAGGGTCGGATCCGAAGTATACAGTACTGTCGGTGCCGACCCACCCCCGGCTCCAAGGCTGCTCGGCTACGCTCAACCCGGTAGCGGGTGGGAGAAGGAGCAATTGGGTGGAAAAAGGTCGAGCTCCCCTGAGGGGGAGGCAAGACCACTCCCATCTGCAGCTGGGCCTGGATGAACCTTCGCATCATCCGGTCCAAGTCTGCATCAGATAAACTAAATGTGGATCTCGAAGAGGCCACCGATGCAGGCCTGGAGTGCCGCCTCGATGACCTCGACGGAGATCGGGTTTCCTCCTCCTCTGGCCCCGGGGAGAAAGAAGGGGATCGGAGCCGAGGAGGAGGAGACCTAGAAGCAATGGAGGGAGAAGCCCGCTTAGCTGGCGGGGCCGAAACGGAGGTCTCGGCCCGCTTTTGGTGCTTCTCCCTCCGTTTCTCCCTCCTGGCCTCCCTGTCCTCCGACACTTTGGCGGGAGTTTGAGGCCCAGTCGGAGGCAGGGGGGCAGGAGTGGCAACCATCACAGGCTGTGATGGAGCCACAGGAGTGGTAGAGGAAGCGGAGGCCGAAGCCGAATCCGGGGGTAGAAGTCCCGCCACGATCAGCTTCAACCTCCGCTCTTTCAGTGCCCTGGGGTTGAACGCTGCACAGATAGTAC
Source organism: Protopterus annectens (assembly GCF_019279795.1). Classification (NCBI taxonomy): domain Eukaryota; kingdom Metazoa; phylum Chordata; order Ceratodontiformes; family Protopteridae; genus Protopterus; species Protopterus annectens. The sequence goes on along the minus strand of NC_056737.1, from coordinate 1,298,649,470 downwards.
AGCCCGAGGTGAGGTGTTTAACCCCAAGGCACGAGCACAGTGTGGCCATCAGCCGGGGAGAGCTTATGGCCACACTCGGTACATTTCCAAAATATGGCTTTTGGGGCCTCAGCCATTCCCTTTTTTTTTTTTTTTTTTTTTTTTTGTCAAAGAAAAGAAAAATAACTACACACACACACAGGCCCCAAAAGCACACCACAAACACACACACACTAGCGACCAGCGAAGGGAGGGTATTAAGTAAACAAAAAAAAAAAATAGGGAACCTAACTCAGACACACTTAGTAACAGTTAATTTAAACAAAAAATTATTTTTCTGAAGAAAAAGTTAAGTTTTTTTGTCACTTATCTGGAGCTCAAGAAAAAGGATCCTGCCATCACAAGCGTGGCAAACTAGATCTGAGGTCATGGAGGGGTTGGCAGGGGATTATGGGTGAAGGGAGGGGCTAGGAGCTCGGATCCATTAGCTTGAAACAAGTTGCCGGCTCGGATCCGATATCGGATCCGTAACCCACAGGTTGCAGACAAATGAACATTCCTACTTCAGATCAGGATGTTTAACATTGAGAAAAAACATCAAATCTAAGGTAATCTCATAACATGTTAAACAATTTAGATTAAAATGGACATTTATAATCATACACTCAACGTCACGTTTATGAATCTGTTTGTATACATTTGCATCATTCAACATAAATTTCAAGGAAGTCATATAGTAATCCTTGTCCGTAACTACTATCATCCCACCCTTATCAGCAGGTTGTATCATTATGGACATAACGGCTGTAAGCTGTTTCAGTGCTTCCTGTTCAAATTTACTCAAATTCATGAACCTCTTCCCTTGTTTTTTCTGCCCTAATATTCCATGCAATTCCTCCTCACAAACCTTATTAAACGCTTCTACTACTGGGTGATTTATAGGTATAATACTACTACATTTCTTAAACACATTACTCATCGATTCATTGTCATGATACAACAGTTATAACATGTTTCTACAGAACAATTTCAAGTCAATCAGGGTTATCACATAAAGCAGCGCCTTGCGCCAGAATAAAGGACAGGCCTTTACTCAACACAGACAGCTCGTATTCAGTCAATACTTTATTGGAAATATTCCACACTCTCTCTCCACCTGGTTCCACATTTTCTTCAGGGTGAGACAGTTCATTGGCTCTACCTGTTCTTTGCGTTTTCTTCTCCCCCTGCTCACTGAACGATACTGTTCTCTTCCCCCCTCTCTTGACATATAGACAGTGGGAACTTTGGAAAAACCTGCGGTATCGCTGGAGAAACTGTTTTCCTTCTCACTACTATTTGTGCTGGTGGAACCTCTGAAGAGTCACTTAGAGTACTGACCCTCTGGGAAACTATTTCATGTGGCTTCGCAACTGGAGTAACCCTTCTATTATCAACTCCATTCTCAGGCATCACACTTAATGCCTGTCTACTGCCATCAGGCTTATCAGTTTGTTCAATGTCCTGAGCTACATTCTGTGAAGCAGGTTGTTCTATACTATGAAAAGCAGTATTATTATGTGAAATGCTTGCTTCGCTCCTAGCCTCCCCTTTAGGCCAGGAGAAAACTTGTCCCTTGTTGAAATCTGATAAATCCCTATCTAGATTTTTACGCATTTAGTCCCAGAACAGGAAATAAAGAGCAGCTTTCCTAAAGGACATGGTTCTGTCAAGATAGTACCAGAGCTGCTTATGAACATCTGGAGTGTGCAGAACCTTTTCTTCCTTGGTTTTGGATAGAAAAGAGGAAGACTGATGACTTAATTCAATGGGAACTCTAAAAGAAAACAAAGAGGAGTTAGTGGGCAGACTGACCCAAGCTCTATAGAAAAACAGATAAAGTTCTCCTACAATAAGAACTTGCAATTTGGACACTCTTCTAGCAGACGTCAACACAATCAGGAGAGCAGTATTCCAGGTAATGAACCTTAAATAGGCCTAACTAGTAGGTTCAAAGGGGGAGACAGTTTTTTCTAGCACAAAGTTGAGGTCTCAAGAAGGAAAACCTGGTCTCTGGTGCTGTCTCGTGCAAAATTCTTTAAAAACGGTTTGACAAACTGAGAAAAAAAAAAAAAAAGAGGGCGACTTATGGGCAGACGCACTGAAATGGCTATAAGATGTACCTTTATATATGTATAGGAGAGGCCAGAAGATAGCAACTCAAACAAATATTTAAGTAGCAGTGGTACAAAATCCTTGATCAGTCCTTGGTCACTGGCTAGGCACCAACTAGAAAATCTCTTCCAATTGCCAATATATGATTTTCAGGTAGCAGGCTTTCTTGCCACCTTCAGCATCTGCTGTATATTCCTCATGAAAGATGTGCTTAAAACCATCAAAATGTAATCAAGGAAATCAGTTGAAGTTGTTTGTTGGAGGGAGTATCAAACTCCCCTTGTCTTGTGTGATTACATCCAGTATGTAAGGAAGCATGTGGTAATTGCCTTTAGCCAATTTCATGGGAAGGGAGAACAAGTTTGGTCTGGGTCAATTTCATAGGTATATACCAAGATAATGGCCACCAGGGCCTTTATAAGCCTACCCATGCAACCCAACCAAAATATGTCCCTATGTACTACAGGTATTTATTAAGAGGGAGTATATTAGTTAGGAAGTTTCTAGAGGTCATGTGAGGGGAGGACCAGAAGTTAGAATCAAACTTTGTATCTTTATCTTCTGAAGACAAGACCTTAACCATTATGCCAACCCACAATTTTTATTTATTTATTATTTATTTTGCATTTGTTAAATGGGGAAGTCCAACTGGACATAGGTCCTTTATCAGCGGAGGTCCAAGGAGAAAAGCTCCACATACAATATATGAATACAAGATAAATATGATACAAGTTACAATTTGAAGGATACAATGAACTACATACAATGTCAAAACAGTGATACCAATTATGATTAATTTCTAGTCAAATAAGTAGAGTAGAAATAACACAGAAATGAGTATCACAGTGATACAGACAGTGAGCCAGTAAATCCAGTTGAGCGGTATAGGTTACAGTGTATATAGAGAAAATGAAGTCTAGGAGTTCTGCAATTTGTAGTCAGATGACCCTATGTTGTAGTTTTAGGTGTCAGCACTATTCACAGACTTTTCTGTGAGGGAATAGACAAGTTCTGTTGGTATTGTTTACTAAACCTACATTTGAGACTCATTTGTACACTGGAAGTTCTTGGTTTTGTTGAAGAACAATTCTGAAGACTGAGAAGGCACTGAGAAATCAGTGTCAGAGAGGCTAGGTTGACGCAATCTGGTTAGTTGTCTTCAGGAGTTGAGAGGAGAATTAACCAGGGTTGGCACAGGAGCATAGCCATGCATCAGTCAAGTAGGTTTTTAGCATTTGCTTAAACTTTAAGAATGGAGTCTCTTTCAGAAGAACCCTGGAAATCATTGGAAAGGGTGGAATTGTATATAACATCATCCATGACCAAGGGAATGCAAATGCATCTGTTTGCCAAGGCTGCTTGCATGGATTCCTGGAACAGAATCTGTTTAGTTGCTTGTTTTTAAAGGAGGAAAAAAGATTTACTTCAAATGTTCCCCACATCTGGATTAACTCTTACACGACCTTTCCATTGAGTTTCTACTAATGAGAATCTACTCTGGATCTGCTTAGCTTGTCTCCCACTGTTTTGCTGGGATGGTATGTAAGCGGCTTGGCAAGTTAAGGAAATCTGTAAAGCTCACTCCCAAGCTATCACTGCCAACTTATACAGAGGGTATGACTTGGTACCCCCAATTTATGTACCACATCGCTGAGGTGTCACCTGCCATACTCTGTAGGGAGATCAGAGTCCCAGAGATGAAACAGAGACTTTATGGTATAGATTAAAGCCATCACTTCTTTGATAATGATGTGCACTGCCATGGCGGAACTGTCCCACACTTCTCACATTTTAGCCCCACTGAAGTTGATCTACCAGCAAAATCTGAGGAAATGGTCAGTACAGACTGTTGAGATGGGTGAAGAAAAAGGGAGAACTGCAATGTGAGCCCTTTGAGCCCTCCATCAATGCAATTCTAACTTAATAAAACCAAAGACTGTAATCTCAAACTCCAGGGGATGAGAATGTTGGGTTCACATGCTTTTAATAAACCACCAAATCTTTCTCATATGTAACGTAGTAAAGGGAATTATTAGAAACCTACAAGCCATAAAGACTAATTTGCTGAGAAATTCTCTCTCCATAGCTTGAGATTGGTGAGAAAAATTCAGGAAGCCTTCCAGATAACAAATTCACTTTCTCCTGTGGAAGGAAAGCCTTTTGAGACTCAGTGTCTATCAGGCAACCTAAAAACACAAGTCTGTGCGACATGAGTGAGAGAGGGATGAATATTCTGGGGCGGGGGAGATACCCTTGTTAAAGACTCCTGACAACTGGGAAGAGACTGCAGAAATAAACAAGTCATCTAAATAAGGAAAAATGTGGATGCCCTGCAACCTGCAGTGGATCACTACTGGGGCTATACACTATGCAAACACTCTTGAAGCAGTGGACAGCCCAAAGGGCAATACAGAGAACTGATAATGTGACCCACACACCCAATCTTAGAAATCTCTCGAGGCTGCTTGCCTGGTATTGGAATATGATGGCAAGCATCTTGGAGGGGTAAAGTTACCCTAAAGCTGTAATCTGGGATCAAAATCCTGAGCTTAACAATCTTTATAAAAAGACTGGAGATCAATTTTGGATGACCTTTCAAACTGTTTCTTCTTTGAAACGAGAAAAAGTGTGGAATAAAAGCACTCTCCTATTTGGTCTGTTGAAACATGGTCTATGATTTCTGCATCTTACCTGTGTTACAGAGCTGAATGCAATAATTGTTTGATTGGGAGGATTAGGGGATTTCCCCCGAAAAGAAGGGGCTTTTCTATCCACTGTGAACAGTAACCTCTTGACAACCCTTCAACACCCATTTGTCTGAAAATATACATTGCCAAAACAGAGCATTTACAGTCAAGTTCTTTGAAAGAGGACAAGATGCTGGGGGCACAATGGAGAAGGAAGTCGATCTGGTTTCTGGCATAATCATTCTGAGAGGGTACCAGACCGTTTTTTTTTTTTTGTAAAAACTCTCTTTTTGGGAATTTCATTAGTTCCTTCCTGCCATCTCTTCGTGTCTGTTCATCTGTTTTGTCTTTTAAAGGGAGCAGAGGATTTGGAGGAAAGAACTTTGGGACCTGAAAAGACAGAAACCCCCTGTATTAATTTACCTCTCTCATTCCATTGTTTGAGCACCTGAGTAGCAGGAGAACCAAATAGAACCATCCTATCTAGACGGTGAGTTCAGGATTTCTGACTTTAAATCCTTTAAAAACTTGTGATGGCGTATCTAGACAAATCTTCTCAATACTATTACTGAAGCAGAAGCACTGGAAACATTATCGGTACACTCATACACACTTTTTAAGGCATGGTTAGAAACTTAAAAAGTTCACCACAAGCTGACTCAAATGACACATCCTCTTCAGGAGGCTGGTAAGCAGCAATTTCTCTCAAACTGTTGGTACATTTAAGCATAAATTTCCACATACAGTTCTGGTAATTTAGAATTCTGAAGGTTATAGTAGAGGAAGAAAAGGAGTTCTTACCCAATTTGCCCAGAAGTTTACCTTCTTGATCTCCAGGGACTGGGTTAAGGTTAGTAACACAGCTGTTAGCATTAGGAGCAGTATGACAGAACTACTGGGTCTGCTCTAAGATGAGGAGAAAGATTTGTTACTTTGAGAGACTTGCACAAAGTATCTGCTTTTTTGGTAAAAATGGCTGAGAGGAGCATGGCAGACTTCATTAAAAACATCCTCCAAAACTGGCAGAATAGGAGGAGTGGGTGCAGTATGTCAGGCTTCTTGTTCTAACAAATCACAATATTTGCCCAATTCAAAGTAAACATATCATTAAGACTGGAAACACTGCCTAAAGAGTCAGAGTCTTGGCCTATGAAATCCTCCGGTGATACAACCCTCTCTTCTCTGTCCACATCAGAATACTAAGAACACATCTTTCTTTGGAGTACAGGAATAAAAAGCAGGATCAGGCACTTGACACCCAGGATTAAAAGTCTGCAACAAATGCCTAGCTAAGTTAACAACATCAATTTTAGCCACAGAAACTATCTTCTTGTGTTCACAACCATTAACTTTCTGTTTTTCATCTCTACGGACATGTTTTGAAGGGGACTAAGAAAAAAACGGCTATAACCCCGAGTAAGAGGTCCGTTTCCCCGGCCACCCAGTGTAGACCCTTCCCTGGGCGTCTCCATCACCCACATTAGGTACTGAAACAGCTAAAGAGAACATGTCTGACCTCTCGTCCACTGCTACCGCAAAGCTACACCAAAGGGATTAAAGAAAACCAGTAAGTGGTCTGGAGAACCCGCAACTGCCACTGCAAAGTCACTTACCATTGGCTAAAACACTGACTCAGCTAGCAGTGGCAGCAAGTGCTCCCTAAATAGTTTTCTTTTTATGAGGTTCAGCAGGAGGATAAGATGAATGACTGGCAAGTGCTTCCATGTTCCTATCAAGAGAGGGCCCTGTTCACCTGTATATGCAACTAGAAAGAGTGGGTCGGAAGTTGTCACCTAAGTGTTCACAAGCATTACACGCACTTTCCCACATCAGTCCCAATAAATATCAAAAGAAAACACAGAAACAATGCACCTTTCTCCTAAAAATGTTTAGCTTCCCTAAAAAGAACTCAAGAGCATAAATGCAGCATACTTTGACTTTAGAAAAATGCCCTAAATAAAAACCCATCAGATTAAACTAACCTGTCAGATGAGACATTTCCAGAAAAATGCACACAGTAACAATGTCTGCCATCTTACAGGAACCCAGCTCTTATTCTTATCAAAGAATAACAAATATTTATGGAAAGGTTCAAAAGGAACTTCTCTGCCAACAATGAAAGAATGAAGCTGACCATCAAGGTCTCTGAAATCCAGGAGAGAGAGTCTCAAGGGTAGCAAGTACTGAGGCTTTCTGGCTCCCAGGCAGTTCTCTCTCTTTGGAGCTTCAGCTACAGCAGTCTGTGTGGAGGGAAGTCAGATATTTGGGAAGACTTGACCGCTATTAAATCCTTGGCAGGACATAACCCATAAAGCTAAAGGCAGTGATGCTATAAACAATGTATGTGTTCCTACACAAAACTTGTTTTTCACTCTCCTGTATGCTTAGGTATAAAAACAAACATTAAAAATCTCTTTTTTTTTCCATTAACATTCAAGTTGCACCTACTCATTTACATACAAGGATAGGAACAAGTTACAAAGTATTTCCATTGATAACTGTGACGGTAATAGCTCCTGAAAATGTAATGAAAACATGTTCAACCAATCCGAACAGGCAGGCTTTTATACGCAAACAATAGCCAAAAAAAGTCAATAAATAAAGGACTGTCCTTTGGAAGACAGCAAGCTAGTTAAGGAGTTAACTCATTTGCAATACATACACCAAACATATAATGTACTCTGAATGCAAGGTGACAGCTATAGATTCACTTTTCCTTAAACAGAATAACTTCTGTTCAATTTTCAATACTCAACGACCGCTGTGAAAATGACCACACAATAAACGTGGGATACTAGTACTGCTAACTTAACCAGCACATCAGACTCAAGTCATAAAATGGTAATAATAATCAATCGGGTAAACTAAATCTAAATCATAGAGCCAAAACATCACATGAATAACTACCAAGCTTTATAATGCCATCTGAACAACAAGTGAAATTCAGTCTTTTCATTGATGAAAACAGACTAAAGCCTCACTTGGCCATGTAAAGTAAGAATTCAGTCGAAAACATAGAACAATTTATATTTGGTAATGCAAGAGCCTCATCACTGATTGTGCCCAAAAAAGGAGGGGAAAAAACATGAATAGTTCTTGTCAGCATATGGATAGGGGTCTGGATCTGCATGCTTTAACATACAGCAACAAGACTATGTTTGACAATAATGGACAACAATGGCATGGCTCCAAAGTATGCAACGAAGTCCAAAAGGTTTAGGATTTTTGCTTGGAAGCGTTTGTACTTCACATAATTTTTCCTCAGATAAAAATCAAAATTTGGAGGTGTGACAGAGAAGAAACAGTAAGTGGGAACATGCTTTTTAGAAGAGCAATGAGTTGAGAGATTTAAGAAATTCCCTACAGAATACTCTGTCAGAAATACTGGGGAAACAAATGGTTGTAACCAAGGGAAATGATTCTTTTGACTTTGGACACAGGATCTGAACAGTATAAACATAGTAAGATTTTTAGCAGCCAAAATTACTAAAAATGGAAATAAATCAAAATCAACGGTACTTTAAGTATTGAATACTGTAAAAGAGTTAAAAAGAAATGAAGAGGGAGTTTTAGAAAAGGGAAGGAGCAAATTACAGAGAAATAAATGGAATTTGTGGAAACGATACATGCAGAATAATGCTCTGGAGGAGAAGAGTGGGGTTTAAGGTAAGGCAGGAATTGAGCAGTTTATGTAATGTTAGACTGCAAAACAGTTATACAAAGAAAACATGTAATGTATGGAAATGGGAAAAATGTCAACATGATTTGTTTTCCATTAGTTACACATGCCTGTGTTTCAAGTGATAAATTACAGTTGTGTAAAATCTTACCATAACAGTAGATGTCCTTTCCTTCACTGTTGTAGTATCCATAACATCTGGGATTCCCTGCTTTGGGTAGACTGACGTCCGGACAGTACACAAAAGCCTACTGTTCCTTTAAGGTATGCCATAAGTCACACACATGCTCCTCGCTTAGCGTAGTGCATAAAGGTAACATCCAGACATACCATCCTCAGAAAGGATAGCCCCAGTAGGAATGCCACTTCAACAAAAAACAAGAGGTAACCAGTACATCCAGGAGGAAGGGACTGAATACTGCAACAGTGAAGGAAACATCATCAACTGTTATGGCAAGATTTTACACAACTGTACTATGTCCTTCCATTCACTTGTTGCAATATTAGTAACATCTGGGAGTGCGCCAAAGTTCAAGAAGAAACTTGGAGGGAGGAAAGACCAGCAGAGCCCTCTAGGAAGCCATGAAGGATGGTCTTAGCAAAACCAGCTCTAGCTCTGGAGATTCCAACCAACTTCTAATGCTTGGTAAAAGTAAGCACTGAAGTCCTGGCAGCTGCTTCATGAACAGAATTAGTTTCAACCCCTTGAAAAAAGCACCAGAAGAAGCCATAGCTCTAGTAGTATGAGCCTTTACAGACGAATGAAGGCTCTTACGATGAAAAGAAGAAAATAAATAACTTTAACCTTTGATATCCAAGAAGAAACAGTTTGCTTGGATACAGCCAATCCCAGAGACCTAGGATGAAAAGAAACTAACCGATCAGACTTTCTAATAAGGCTACAAAACATTACAAACTACAGGAAACCATCCCCCTACACAGCAGCGAATTACCAGCTGGCTGATGACCTGAATGCTTTTTACTGCAAGTTTGATAAGTCTGAGGCTACAAATGACACAGTCGCCAGCTATGTCAGTGTTCAGACATGCATGACTCTCTCTCTTCCACATATTCTCGCATTCAACCTGCATTAATTATCTCCGAAGAGGATGTGTGTCATTTTTTTAAAAGACAGCAAATTAAGAAAACAGCCGGTCTAGATGGGGTTTCACCCTCCTATTTAAAAACCTGTGCTGATCAACTGGCTCCTGTTTTTACTCAGATTTTTAATAAATCATTACAGCTGTGTGACGTTCCCTTATGTTTCAAACAAGCCACAATCACTATAGTGCCTAAAAAATCCAGTATAACAGGACTGAATGACTTCATGCCTGTTGCTTTGACATTGGTGGTCATGAAGACTTTTGAGAGGCTGGTGTTAGCTCACTTGAAGGACATTACAGCTCCCTCATTGGACTCCCTTTAGTTTGTTTATTGAGGGAACCGGTCAGCGGATGACGCAGTTAATATGGGCCTGCACTATATCTTGCAACATCATGACAACCCAGGGACGTATTGCAATGACACTGTTTGTGGACTTCAGCTCTGCATTTAATACAATAATTCCTTCACTTCAAACTCTCCCAGCTTTCCATTCCCGTTTCCACCTGTCAATGGATCACTAAAGGCAGACAAGCAGAGACAGCTGATAAGTGAGCCTTAACAGAAAAATAGGCCAAACCAGCATCGGGCAATTCACACAAATGAAGAACCAAAAGAACATCCACAGTAAATGGATCAAGGTTACGAAAGACACCAAACAGAAAACCTCTTCCATTGGATAAGAATGATTTTCTAGTATTGGGTTCCCTGGCCTCTTGCAGGACCCAAAGTTTATCCTCGGAAAAAAGGTGTCTATGTAGAATCAAAATCCTATCACCCAGTGTCAGCTGAAGAGTGAACAGGTGGGGATGGATGAAAGATCCTTTGTCCTGTGTGAGTAGGTCCACCCTGTGAGGTGTCCCTGTCCATTCATTCAACACCAAGCATTTCTACTAAAAATAATACACCGGATGCTTCTGGGACCCTAAACAACCGAGGGGAAGGACATTTCACAGCATTTACTTCCTCTTTACCCTCTCTACGATCGGACACTAGGCAGAACGAGGTAAATATTCACAATAATGCCATTAATGAAACAAACGGTAATACTCTGACTACCCCCATGTTAACTGAAAGGCTTAGGAATGACTGTAGCACACTGAGGAATTCCCAGTCTACTAATGTTACTTTCAATGACCAACTTAATGAACTGGACCATTATTTACTTAAAATTAAGAAACTTCAGATGGACAATTTATATTTTAAAGAATGTCTGAATCAAAGAAATGTACCCAAGGGCCTGCGTATGCAGCACTATCCTACAGGATTAGTAGCAGGCTCTGACTTTCATAAAGCCTTATTGGAACTTTTTGATAGATTCGGATTTGAATATATGGGGAAGGTAATAAAATATAATGAAAAATTAATTGATTCACTGAACACAGAAGCTACAGCACTTGCCAAAAATTACACAGAACCCTGTTTTTTCTAATAGATTTGATTACTGCCGATTTTTTCACACTATTGATGCTATTAAAAATAAAAAAATAAGAAATTAGCTAGATGAAAAAGACTATGCTAACAGTCTAGCTTACCCCCAAACCCAACACCCCCATCACAGCTATGGCAACAGGGAGACTGAATCTTATACCAATGTTAATTATGAGAATAATGCTACTAATGATTCAGACTTTTATGACGAAGATTTTTAGACGAAGAACAATATCCACCCCTAAGACGGTTGGAGCGGATAAAGAATCAGCAAAAAACCCAATCACAACAAGGGACAGGCCGTTTCAACCCCTATCTACCAGGGAGAGGCAGGATGAACAACAAGGGGACGAACAGGAATACTTGGAGGGGGAGACAGTAATCTCTGATTTTATAACAAATTGTTACTTTTTACCATATCTGATAGTGAACTTAAATTCTGAAAATGACTAAGGTTTATAATTTTTCAGATATTACCCAGACACTGACTACTTGTGACCTGTTAGCTAAAGGATTTACATTTGTACCAGACCACCCTATTAATTTAGTGCATACCCTAATGGATTTAAAGCAATATATTCTTCTTCTTTCGGCTTTTTCCCGGTTAGGGGTCGCCACAGCGAATCATCTGTCCACTCATGATTGACAGTGGAGTTTTAGTGTGTCGAGTTGCCAGCCCGGCGCCCAACCTTCCACAGAAGGCGCACACACTCGCACCTAGGGCCAATTTAGAGTGTCCAATCCACCTACAGCGTGTCTTTGGGATGTGGGAGGAAACCGCAGCACACGGAGGAAACCCACGCGACCACAGGGAGGACATGCAGACTCCACACAGAAGGCAACCTCTTGCTGTGAGGTGGCAATGCTAACTGAATTTAAATATCATGTTCAATAAAGACGAACAAATAAGGGACCCCTTGAAAATCTCTAGCACTTACAACCCCCCCATACATCCTATTCTGGCAACATTTGAAAGAGTTTGTGAGCTGGACCTCCGTGAACTTTGTAAAAATTGTAATAGAATGAAAGGTAACAATAGGAGTCATAAGAATTTAAATTGTAAAGAGGAATTTGAGCTTGAGTTTTTGATGTATAACAAAGGGATTAGAATAATGAATCCAGACAACGGGGTGGGGTTGTTATGAATAAAGTGGATTATAACAACAAGATGCTTGAGATATTAAATACTGACACATACACAAGTTCCTTAAATGAAATGAATGGGGCTCATAGAAAAATTAAAGGGGTTATACACAATATATTTATTAATGAAATGCATTACATTCTGGTTGAATTTCTGTCTACCCCGGTCATCTTTGGGGCCCCTAAAATCCACAGAGACTTAAATCAACCACCAATGAGACCAACTGTGGATGCCAGGGGATCCATAACGTATCCTATGGCTAAATGTTTGGATAAAGAGTTGATCAAGTTTATATGGGATAAGCCTAGTATATGCACTGACTCATGGGATTTCCTAAGAAAAGTTAATGAAACAGACTTTAAGGATGAATACCTACTTATTACAATTGATGTTGTTAACCTATATAGTGTTACACCACATGAGTTGGGCATACAATGGTTTTGCAAATATTTGCAGTCCAAGAATGTATTACAAGAAAAAAATTGTATGAACAAATGCTTGAACTAATATTAAGAAATAATTAAATTCATAGGTTCATAGATTAGTCCTAGGCTTAACTGCCCTTTTGGGCCATTTGAAGCCTAGTCAGTTACCCCATGCGAGAATCGAATCCTGCACCTTGTGTCTTTAAGGTAAACACCTTAACCACTCCCACCCCATTCTATTCGAAGGTGAATATTTCCTCCAGAATGAAGATGTGGCAATGGGCTCCTCTTGTGGGGGCCTTTATGCTAATATTATTATGTTAGTATGGGAGAAACGATATCTTAATCAATCAGTTTCTCCCATTCTGTAAAACATATGTGCGTTATTTGGACGACATATTTATTTTATGGGAAGGACCAAAGGGGCTGATACCTCCCTTTCTGGAATTTTTTAATATTTCTGAAATTCACCTATACCATAGAAGAAAAGTAAATTCCCTATTTGGATATTTTATTGAAGAAACAGGAGGTTAATAAGAGATTTTTTAGCAGAAATCTTTCGTAAGAATACACATTCCAATACTTTCTTCCATTTTAGCAGCTGACACCCTTTCAAGCAAAAATGAGCAGTAGTTAAGGGGCAGTTTGTTCGGGCAGCAAGGATGATTACGTTGGTGGAAACTTTTTTGGAAGAATGTACTTTACTTAAACAAATGTTTACCAAATGGGGTTACCCCAGTAAACTAATTGATGAGTTGATGGAAGAAGTAAAAATAAAAAGGGACAATGGCCATTTCTTACCAATTCTGAACTCTAGGAGCACAGAAAAGCAACCAAATGTGAATAATCTAGATTCAATACAAACAGATTATGAATTATCTATACATGTAAATACTATTCCTAATATTACTGAAAATGATGGCCCTAGTTGAAGGATATCCTACCAAAGCAGTTTTTTAATAACATATAATACAGATGCACCCATTGCAAAAAAAATCTTAATTAAGAATTGGAATTTAATTAGTAATGGTAGAGAGATCCTAGGACATGCACCCATCTGCGTATATAGGAAGGGACATTCTTTGAATTTATTTGAATATAAGAATAATAAACAGTACAAAGGTCACATGCACAAATGTGGGATGTGCAAATTTTGTAATAACATCCTAGAAAAGTACAGTTTTGTACCTACCATAAATGTAGATGTTCGAAGATCCACATTGCTGCAGTCCTTACACTTGGGTAGTCCGCTGTCCTCGGTCGACCCGAATATGAAAGTATAAGGCTGACGTCGGTCAAGGCGCATTTGACTGACATTAGGACGTCAGGGTACAAATGCGCATGACCGACGTCATATCCTCAGTCTTTTCTTGCCCCAGATGTCAGAAGACCCTAAAAATAAAGGTCAAAACCAAAAGACAGCAAACAAACAACCAACCATCCTAGCACTAAAAATATGTACAATATATACAATATACACCCTATTGACAACCCAACCCACACAACCGCCTCTAACAACAGAGGGGAAGGAGGGAGGGTAAATTGGACTGCAGCAATGTGGATCTTCGAACATCTACATTTATGGTAGGTACAAAACTGTACTATGTTCTTCATCTCACATTGCTGCAGTCCTTACACTTGGGTAGAATCCCAAAGCAGAGGTAAGGAGGATGGCCAAACTATAAGGAAGCAGGAGCTGCCAAAATGCCCTGCAAAACAGCAGTGGCAAAACCAGCCCTGGATTTAGAGTAAAGTGGTAGGTGATAATGCCTAGAGAAAGTATGCACTGAACTCCAAGTAGCTGCCTCCAAAATGTCCTTAGTTGCCACCCCCCTCAAAAAAGCTGTCGAAGTGGCAGTAGCCCTAGTGGAATGAGGCCTAATCCCAGCTGGAATCTCCTTGCCATGATGGGAATAACAGAAAGCAATGCAAAACCCAATCCACTTAGAAATAGTCTGTTTTGACACAGGCTTGCCCTGAGAACTCAAAGCAAAAGAAACAAATAACTGCTGAGACTGCCTGAACCCTTTAGTTCTGTCCAAATAATATCGCAACTGCCTGTGTACATCTAAAGTGTGCAAAATCTTTTCCCCTTTATTTTGGGGATTTGCATAAAAAGTAGGCAAATGAATAGTTTGGTTTAAAGCCACACTAGAAACCACTTTAGGCATAAAGGAAGGATTAGTACGTAAAGATACCCTATCCTTATGGAAAATTAAGAAAGGCTCAACCGCCATAAGGGCCTGCAACTCAGAAACCCTTCTTGCAGAGGTAATAGCCAACAAAGAAGCAGTCTTCCATGATAAAAACTTTAATTCAGTAGTAGCTGCAGGCTCAAAAGGTTGTAGAGTGAGTTTCTCCAACACAAAATTGAGATCCCAGGCAGGAGTAGGAGCTCTTCGTGGGGGTCTTATATTTTTTGCCCCTCTAAGAAATTGCTTGAACAAAGGATGAGAAAACAATGGTGGGTCACAATCATAGTGAGCCGAAATTGCTGCAGCATGAACCTTAATAGAAGAGAAGGACAAACCTTTGTCCAGTAACTCAGTAAGATATTGAAGAGCCACACTTAAATTAGGCTCAGAAACATCAAAATCCTTTGCTGCACTCCAAAATAAAAATCTCTTCCATTTATCTGTGTACACTTTCCTTGTACTAGGCCTTCTAGCTTCCAAAATAACATTCAAAACTTGCTGTGGAAGTGGAGGCCCACTATGGTTCAAAACAGAATATGCCAGGCTGTTAGGTGCAGAGAGTGAAGCTTGACATTGAGCAAATGACTGTCCTCCTGAGACAACAGGTGTGGAATCGAAGGCAAAGATTGCTCCAGTTGAAAGAAAGAGCATCCACTTTCCAAGCTGTGGGATGAAACCTTTTTGTGCAAAACTTTGGCAGCTGGTGGTTTAGTGGAGAAGTGAACAGATCTATGTCTGGAGTTCCCCATGACACTGTCAATTTCTGAAATACATGAGGATCCAATTTCCACTCGTGGGGATCCATAATTTGTCTGCTCAACACATCTGCTAAGGAGTTCTGTGCTCCCGGCAGAAACCTTGCCTGAAGATTCAGCTGTAAACTGAGAGCAGTCTCCCACAAAATCATTGCTTGCCTGCATAGAGGATAAGAATGTGTTGCGCCTTGCTTGTTGATGTACCACATGACAGTTGTGTTGTCTGTTAGAATCAACACCTGCCCTGGGAGAAGTAAATCCTTGAAAGCTATTAATGCAAACTGGACTGCTAACATCTCTTTCAAGTTGATATGTAGATGTTGTAGTCTGGCAGGCCACTTGTCTTGTATCCACTTTCCATTCAGATGAGCTCCCCAAGCTTTGTCTGAGGCATCTGTCGTTAGAATCTGACTCGCCTCTGGCGGGTCACAGAGAGTCCCTTGTTTAGGTGACATTCCTGAGCCCACCACAACAATTCCTTTTGAATGCAAGGTATTATTTGAATGACAGTGTCCAAATCCTGGCAGTGCTGTGTCCATACATTTTGAGATACCATTGTAGCTTCCTCATATGCAGTTTGGCATTGGGAAGCACCAGAATACAAGATGCCATGAACCCCAAGGCTTGAAGGACTGTCCTTGCAGTCAGCCTGGACTGATGAGACAACTGATGAAAGTAAAGGGAAAGATTCTTTTGTTTGTCCGGGGTCAAAAGGCCATCTGGGATGCTGTATTCAGTCTCACACCCAGAAAGCACATGTCCTGAGAGGGTACTAGACTGGACTTTATTTCGTTCACAGAATACCCCAGGCATCTTAGCACTGCTATCACATAATCCAAATGATGAAGAAGCTCGTCCTTCCTTGAGCCAGAATCAGGCAATCGTCCAAATAAGGATAGATCTGTATTCCTTTTAACCTGAGGAAAGCTATCACTGGAGCCAGAACTTTCGTGAACACTCTGGGCAGTAGATAAGCCAAAGGGCAATGCAGAGAACTGATAATGAGAAGTCCCAGCTCGAAACGCAGATACTTCCTGCAACTCAGTCTGATAGGAACATGAAGATAAGCCTCCTTGAGATCCAAAGTTACCATCCAATGATCTTTGCCCAGCAGAGGTAAAAGCTGCTGTAACGTCAACATTTTGAACTTGGGAATGTCCAGATAAGTGTTGAGGATAGATAAGTCCAAAATTGGTCTCCACGTGTTCCCTTTCTTTGGTACTAGGAACAGGCGAGAATAAAATCCTAGGCCCACTTCTGGCATAGGAACCGGCTGAATGGCCCCTATTTGGAGTAACAGAGAAATTTGCTTGTGAGCCTCTATTCTTTGTTGAGGAGGAACGTCTGGCATGCCTTTGAAAGGAGGCAAGGTATGGAAATAAAACCTGTAACCGTGGTGTATGATATCCAATACCCATCTGTCTTGGGTAATTAAACTCCAATTTTCTTTGAAAAGTGCCAACCTTCCTCCCAAAGGTGCTGCCAGACGAGAAGGCTCTGGCAGCTGAAAAGGTAGGTCATTGGGTCTGTTTACGAAAGGACTGACCCCTGCCCTCACCCGAAGACTGTGCAGGAGAACTCCCTGATCTAGGCCTGAAAGAGCCCTGAGCTCTGCCCCTACCACGTCTAGATCTACCCCTAGACTGGGAATCATAAGGAGGATACGTCCACCCCTTAGTAGGCCAATTTCTACTAAACTTTGGAGGCTGAACCTGCAAAAAAATCTTTAACAGTCTGCATAGACTTAGCCTTGTCTTCCATTTTCTTTAAAACTGTCTCAACAGGAGTACCAAACAATACATCAGATTGTAAAGGAGCATCTAAAATCCTTGTTTTAACATGGTCAGATAAATTCTGATCCCTCAGCCAGGCGTGCCTGCGAAGAACTGACCCAGTGGCAGCCACCCTAGACGAGGCCTGTACAGCATCAAAACCACATTGCAAAGAATGCTTACCCACCTGTTCAGAAACATGTACTAAATCTTGTAACTCTTTACAATCAATACCTTCCGCCAGAGCATCAACTTTAGACTTCAATTGTGAAAGGAGGTAGTTTTGGTATTTCAACATGTGGAACTGGCAATTCAAAGCCCTCATAGCTAGAGTGGAAGAAGTATAAACTTTCTTTCCCCATCTATCCAAAGCCCTGGCCTCTTTATCTGTAGGAACCGGATTCTTGACAACAGAAGCCTTAACACCTTTAGGCCCCTGACTAACAGTTTCTGGGTCTGCCCTAGGACTCTTAAAAGATACTTATGAGCTTCAGGCACCCTGTAATACCTATCCGGTTTAACAGGAGCAGGAGGCAAAGAATCAGGATTAAGAGAAGCCTCTGTAAAACATCTTCCACCACATCCAAAACAGGAGGTATAGCCAAAGGCCTATGCTGGGGTAAAACAAAAATTCCCTAAGCCTTTTCCTGGAATCAGAGAAGTCCTGACCTTCCCACTTAAAATGCTCCCTCATGGAATGAAGAGTTTCTGAAAAGAAAAATCCTCAGGAGGAGAAGCAGAAGGAGTAGAATCATCCACATCAGAATCAGAATAAGGAGAATACTCCTGCAAGTCTTCAGCCGAAGACTCTGAAACATCCGAAGCCTGCTCAAAACTCCCTAGCTCAGGCTCCACCCTAGGTCTCTTATCAGGAGGGGGCAAAGAACCCCTAATCAAAGTAATCAAATCTTCTGCCATTTTAAGCATATGCTTCTTGGGCACAGGTCCTGAAGAACTAGGGGTGACACCAACTGAAGCTAAACCTGGCCTGCCTCTGGGAGAAGCCTTAGAAACAGAAGGAGAGGGCCTAACCACCCTAGGAAGGGAGGGGAGTATAGTAACCAGAGAAGCCCCTTCAGCCTGACCTGCCTCCTGAGAGGCCACATCCTGCAATAACAAAGTCTCTCCCTGGGATCCCAAAGAAACCTCCGGTGGAACCACCGGCTCCACCGACACCTCTAAAGAACCGGCGTCTGGTACGGACGGTTCTTCTAGCCTAGGCTTAACTGCTTTGTCCTTGCGCTTCTTCGAAGAAGCGGGCGGAGCATCCGACGGCATTTTATAATTGCACCGCTTCCCGAAGACTAACGTGGCACAATCTAACCTTCTCTTTATAGTGCGCTTATTGAATCTAGCACAAGAGCGACACCCAACAACGTCGTGCTCAGGCCCTAAACAAGGAATACACAAAGTATGATAGTCTCTATGCGGTATCTGTTTCCCACAAGAAATACAATTATTCACTTTTTCTGACATCCGGTAAACCACTGAGGCAACAAAAAACTAAAATATTCCCCAACGGGGTACTTAGCCAACTTTGACTCGGTCTGAAACTCCGAAATCGAAAAATTTCAAAACGCCAACCGGCACTTGCAATGCTGCTTCTGCATCGGACCATGCGGCAAAAAAGACTGAGGATATGACGTCGGTCATGCGCATTTGTACCCTGACGTCCTGATGTCAGTCAAATGCTCCTTGACCGACGTCAGCCTTATACTTTGATATTCGGGCCGACCGAGGACAGCGGACTACCCAAGTGTAAGGACTGCAGCAATGTGAGATGAAGAACATCTAATATTTTAGAAATCAATGGGGTGAATATTAGGTTCAAAGAAAAACTTTCCAGTACAACAGAAAAAGTAGTATACTGTGCACTCTGCTTGCCCTTGTTTCTAAGTGGGCAAAACAGAGCGCAAGTTGAAGAGTAGAATTGGGGAGCACTTGAGGAATATTAGAGATAGATATGAATGTAATGCCCTAGCTAAGCATATTATGTCATATCCTGAGCATAGGTTTAAATTTGTGTTGGACACCATAACATTAGCTGAATGTGTGTGTGTGTGTGTGGGGGGGGGGGGGGGGGCATATTTATCAGAGAAGCTGGAACTTTCCTGGCAGCTTCGCTTGAATTCATTATATTGGCAAGGCTTGAATGATAATGTATCTATTAGTAGTTCATTAAAAATAAAGACACTTGATAGATGCTAGTAGAATAATTTTGCATTCATCAAATATATTTTATAAAATTTATTTTGAATACACATTTTAATATATATCTAAATATTTATATAGTAAGGTTTTATATGCATGCATTTATTTTATGTATTTATTCTAGGAATTCATTTTATGCCTTGATAGGTTGTTTTTATATGTCATGTAAGACTATTTATCTATTTTTTATTTCCATCTACTTGCATATCCTTGGATTGCATTTGTACTAAGTATGGAAGGGTTTATTTATTAGATTTATGTACTATTAGGGTCCCTTTGTATAACTATTTAATCACTGATGTATACTATGAATGTATTTATGTGCTGCCATTTTAATATTCTAGTTTGCTGACTAACAGGAGGAAATGAAGTCATTATTAGTATGTATTTTAAAAGTAGTTGTGCTGGTCATATATTTTATCTGATGAAGTCTCTTTCAAAGCAAATACGAGACAAAAGCGCTTATTTGTTTTTAAAAAATAAAGTTTCCATTTATTTAAGGAGATGAGTACGTGTGCTGCTTTGCTCTGCTTTTCCTGCATTTTGGGAGTACTGGTTTACTGGTTTTCGGCTTCGTTTGGACGTTCCACCCTGTGAGGTAACTTGTGATGACTGCCCTTGCCTAAATGCAGAAGAGGGAACCAATGCTGTCTCGGGGAAAAGGGAGTCACCAATAAGATTTTGGGAGTGTCCTGCTGAATTTTGAACAGGACTTTTGGAATGAGGGGAAGGGGAGGGAAGGCATAAAGAAAAAAACCCTTCTAAGAAAGAGAAGGCATCCACCTTCCACACCAGAGGTCCTGGAAATCTGGCACAAAATAAAGGGAGCTGTCGGTTCAGAGGGGATGTAAACAGATCTACTTGAGGAATACCCCAACAGTGGACAATGTCCAGAAGCACATCCCTTTGAGGCATCTATTTTTGGAATTGATTTAAGGACCTGCTCAAAGGGTCTGTCACAATGTTCAAACGTGAGGGAATGTAAACTGCCTAAAGAATCACTTGATACTGGACAGCAAGATCCCATACCAGGAGTGCCAATTGGCAAAGAAGGTAAGATCTTGCTCCCCCATTTGTTTATATACCACATCACTGTGGTACTGTCTGTAAATACCTTGAGAGGACCTGGGGAAGAGAGGATGAAAAGCCTGAAGAGCCAGCAGAAGAGCTCTCATCAATGTTAGAGATGAGAGCCAGCAGAAGAGCTCTCATCTCTAACATTGATGTGCTCCTTCTACTGAAGAGGAAACCAGACCCTCTGCACCTTTAGGGAGGCAAAATTTGCTGTACATCCCACGTCTGAAGCGTCTGTGAACATCTCCTGAGAGGGAAGAGGGAGAAGAAAAGGGAACCCTGGGTTTAAAGACAACTGCTGGATCCACCACTGAAGTTCCTTCTTGAGACAAGGTAGAACAGCAACTACAAATTCTAGAGGATGTGCATGTTGAAGCATAACTGAATTCAGGAACCACTGCAACCTTCTCACGTGGAGTTTGACAAGAGGGAGCACTGGGATAGTGCATGAATCCCAGAACTCTCAAACTCCCTAGCTGGAAGGGAAGCCACAGGAAGAAGAGTTTGAAAGAAAATGAGTTAAGGTCTTGGGAAGGGGAGGATGCCAGCATAGACACCGTATCAATCCTGCAATCCAGAAAATCATGATCCTGAGAAGGAGTCAGACAAGATGTTCTGATGTTTATTGTGAATCCCAGGCTCTGAAGAAGGGAAATGATAAACTGAAGACTTTGCAACAAGATCTCTGGAGGATGCCTGACTCAACAGGTCGTCCAAGCAATATAAGACT
Source organism: Protopterus annectens (assembly GCF_019279795.1). Classification (NCBI taxonomy): domain Eukaryota; kingdom Metazoa; phylum Chordata; order Ceratodontiformes; family Protopteridae; genus Protopterus; species Protopterus annectens. The sequence goes on along the minus strand of NC_056737.1, from coordinate 1,298,628,133 downwards.
TGGATCCCCTGAAGCATGCAAAAAGCAATCACAGGAGCAAGGCATTTGGTGAATATCCTTGAGGCAGTAGAAAGGCCAAAGGACACAACAGAGTACTGAAAATGCCAGGAAGCAACAAAGAAATGCAAAAACGTCCTGAAAAAGGAATGGATCAGAATATTGAGATAAGCAGAGATACCATACAAGTCTGAGGAAGCAAAAGAGGGAACAGAGCCTGAAGGGACAGCATTTGAAAAGTGGGCACCTTCACAAAAGTGCTTAGATGAAAGAGATACTTGTGTATCTCTGCTATCTTTAAACAAAACAAAAACATCTTGCTTTTTTCCCCACTTTCTGAAATTTAAAAAAAAGTTCAGTTACAGATTTGCTGTTCTGAACTGTTTGTAAGTTTCTTGGAGGCCATTGCTTGCTTGGGCTAAAGGGAAGTCTCTGTGTTCATCAGTGACGGTGGTAAACACTGAACAGCCTGTCTGTCCCTGTGGGAGTGATTACTGCCTAGAAACTGTAGTTTTACTGGCCATTTTGGGTCAATTCCAAACTCCTTGATCCCCCTCTCTTAAAATCATCTTTTGTGCGTTTTTGCGCATAGCGCAGCATCGGGCAGCGCCGCTTAATCAGATTTAAACTATTCCCGGCTCCACAAAGTCTGCTCTTCACTTTTTCCCTTAGAACTGTTCAAAGTAAGTACTCTATTTTCCTTCTAAAACCCAGCAGTAGCTAGGATAAGTTTCTTATAAGTAAGCACTAACAAACTAAAGCACTACACCTTCTTATACTCCCTTTAAGTACTTGGCTCCCTATTGGTCCTTTTTGATCAAGTCAAAAAGTAATTCCTTATACTATTCTGGCATGTCCAAAAGTCAGTTTCAGGTTTACTCTTCAGTCCAGCTGGTGAATATGGGAATCGTGAGGCAATGTTACAACTGCCTTATGTACACAGACCACATTCTCCTCTTCCCAACAAGCTCAAATATATGTGAGAGATGCAACTATATAGCCAAAACTGGAGGCTGAGCTCTCTCAACATAGTACTGGCACGGGGTCAGTCTGGAGGAGAAGGTAATCACACACAGCACAAATCCAGTCTCACATAGACCTATCACAACAGCAAACCAAACACAAACACACAAAAACATACTCGGAGGCTCTAAATAAAAATCTGCCCAAGCAACAGAGACCTCCAAAGCAGATATCCAAGCAACTGCTACCCCACAACAATACCCACGTATCACATAGTTCACAAAGTCAGTGTGCCACACAGTCACAGCCCTTAAGGCTAAACAACACACCTAATACACTTGTAATAGGTGACTCTATTGTCAGACACACTGACGTCCCTCTCACCAGGCTGAACAAGGAGAAGGTCACTGTAAGCTGCCTGTCGGGTGCCAGGATCCGCCACATAACACAAGCACTCAGGTCACTCCAAAGCAAGTACAAATATGACTCCGTCATTGTCCATGCTGGTGTGAATGACCTGAGACGTACCTCCCTGGATTACATGAAAAGAGACATAGAGGAGCTCTCCGATCATGTGGCCCAGGCCGGTATGACCCTGACCTTGAGTAACATCTTACCCTGACCAAGAATGATACCACAGTATAAAGACAAAATGATCAATTTCAACAATTGGCTAAAGTATTGGTGTCACTCAAAAGGGATCCAATGTCTGTTAGCCTGGGAAGACATGCTTGACGAGCCACATTGCTTCGCTAGGGACGGCTTGCACCTGTCACCCCTGGGTTTTCGAATACTGGCCAAGGCTCTTGCCACCCCCATAGTGCCTTTTTTAGGCAAGGCTCAAAAGACAAACCCACCTCCTTAGACAACACAAGGAAAAAGAAACTAAGGGTAATGCTGCTCAACGCCAGAAGTCTAAACCTCAAGATGCATGCACTCGAGGCTCTCCTCAGTATGGAGAATATCGATATCTGTGCAGTAACAGAAACCTGGTTCAAGGCTCCCGAGAGCACCCCAGCACTACCAGGCTATACCTCATACCATGCTTTTCGGCCCCAAAACTCAGACCGAACCACAAGAGGAGGGGGAGTATCCGTATTCAAAGATACCCATACCTCCAGTCTAGTGGCACTGCACGAAGCATCTGAGACCATCCATGTGCAACTAACAGTGGGCAAAACTGCCTTCCAGTTTGTAGCCTGCTACAGACCACCCTCCCAAACTCAGGAACCCCACTCAGCTTTCCTGAAGACACTAAAGAATATGAAGGTCTCTCCAAACACCATTATATTGGATGACTAACTACCCAAACATAGACTGGGAGCACTACTCAAGCCCCAACACCCTAGCCCAACGGTTCCTAGAATTTATAAACTCAAATGCTATGGAACAACTGGTCACCACTCCCACAAGAGGGGAAAACATATTGGACCTGATCATCACCAACATGGGGACTCTATGTTCCATACCAGAGGTATACTCCTCATTGGTAAGATCTGACCATAAATTAATCACTATGGACATCCATATCCCGATCCACCCCCAGCAAAGGAAACCACTGTCAAAAACTTCTCAAAAGCAAACTTCCCACTTCTCAAAACCGAGGTGGAATCCTTCAAAGCCCCAGGGCCAGTGGAAAATTCGGCCCAAACCACAGAATCCTTTACAAACACATTCTATGGATACCTACAGGAATGCACGGATCGTGCTATCCCAAATAAAACCAAGAGACACTCCTCCAAAGGCAGGAGACCTGTCTGGTGGACCCCAGCCATAAATAAGCTGTACAACAGAAGGAGGAAGCTACTACATGATAGAGCAAAATCCCTGAAAGGGAAGGCAACTCTGATTAGTACTAGCAAGAAACTACGATCCCTCATAAAATCATCTAAGGCTAGCTTCGAAAGAAAAATTGCACAAGACGCTAAAGATAATCACAAGGCTTTCTTTAGTTATGTCAGAAACCTGGGTAGAAACTCCCAGATATGCTCTGAGTTAGTGCAAAATGACAAAAAATACACTGAACCCACAGACATTGCCAACATCCTGGCAGACAGGTTCAGTGCAAACTTGTCCCAAATGAGCAAATGACTATCCCAAAAGAGTGTAGCTTCCCTGACATCACAGATGCACAGGTGAGAGCTGCCCTCTCCAAAGCAAAAAACACAGCATCAATGGGACCGGACGGTGTCCCGGGCTGCGTTTTACATGAGCTCCAAGAAGAACTGAACCCTCACTTAAAATCACTGTTCAGTCTCAGCCTTACAACAGGATATGTACCCAAAGAATGGCGTACAGCAACAGTGGTCCCACTCCATAAAGGTGGTGCCACAACGGACCCCGGAAACCATCGCCCTATAATCCTAACTAGCCTGGGTCTGCAAAGCTATGGAGCGTATAATCAAGGAACTCCAACAAAGACATTGGGAACCTCCAAACACTGGATCCTACCCAATTCGGCTTTCTTAAGGGCAGATCATGCCTCTTGAACCTGGTCAATTTCTTTGAAACAGTCACCAAGGCCATAGACGAAGGGAAGGTAGTCCACATAGCCTACCTTGACCTTGCAAAAGCCTTCGACACAATACCCCACTTGGGCATCATAAATAAGCTCACCAGCTTAAATATCAACCCCTATGTCACAAGATGGGTTGCAAACTGGCTTAGGAATAGAACCCACATGGTCAGAATTGCAGGTGCCATGTCAGACTCTAAACCAGTTACAAGTGGCGTCCCACAAGGCTCAGTCCTGGGACCTCTCTTGTTCGGTATATATTTCTCTGAGGTACAGGCTAACACAGGAGGACTATGTCTGATAAAGTTTGCAGATGACTGCAAACTGGGGGCCATAATCGACTTGCCGGCTGACACAAGCATCCTCCAAAAAGGTCTCACAGAGACGGATAACTGGTGCCAGAGCCATGGTCTCAAGCTAAATGCCAAAAAGTGCATAGTCATCCCCTTTGGGAAAAACAAAGTGCCCACAAATTACCACATAGGTGGCAATCCAAGTACGGAAAAAGTAATTAGGGATTTGAGGACCCAAGTAGATTGCAATCTCTCCTTTGACAATCACATTGCCAAAGTGGTTAGAAAGACATTCTATATAGCCCACCTTATCACGAAGGGGTTCACATCTAGATCAAGAGAGGTCACTGTGCCCCTCTACTCATCAGTCATCAGGCCCATAACTGAATACAATGCCCCATTTGGGATGTACCTTACCAGACACCTGCTACAACTAGTAAGACCCCAAAAGTACCTCACCACGAGGATCAAAGAACTCAAACAGATGCCCTATGCAGTTAGGCTAAAGAAACTCCATCTCTACTCAGTTGCTTACCGCCTACTCAGAGGCGATCTGTGCCTGACGTATAAAGCCATGTGCAACCAAGAATTAATGGACATGCTCCACCTCAAGAAATCCAAATCCATGAGAACTGCACGCTCCAGTGACTTAAACCTCAGCACAGAAATAAATAGAACATGCTGGAGGGACAGATTCATATCCCAGAGGCTCCCCTCACTCTGGAACAAACTCCCAATCCATGTTGGACAGAGTCCCTCAATGACCCTCTTCAAGAAGAATCTTGACGTTTGGATGGGAGATCGTAAATTTACCCCTGGGATCTCTTTCTGTGTCACTGCTAGACAGAGGCACAGTAAACTAACCTTAAATGGGCTATCTTCTGTGACCTACTATACAGAGGCACAGTCAACTAATCTAAGAAAGGTGGCGAAAGCCAAATACACTCTGGCTAGGCTTGTAAATGCCCTAGGGCAGATAGCCTAGTATCAATCTATGAACCTATGAGATCTAGAACAGGCCTTCAAGTACCCTCTTTTCTAGGTACTAGAAACATCCTGGAGTAAAACCCTCTCCTCCTTTGGGACACAGGCACCTCTTGAGTAGTAACCAAAGTCAAAAGGTCTCAAAGCACTTCTGGGGAAAAAAGGGAGTTTTTCTCGAGAAGGCTGAAGAATGCCATTAAAAGGAGGATGGGATTTCCACACCATGAAATACCTCTGGCAAATAACTGACAGAATCTAAGAATCCTCAGTAATCAGTAGCCACACAGGAAGAGAGAGAGAGAAAAAGGTGAAGAGAAAGAGGAACGTGGCTGGGAAGAGATAGATAGTCAGACAGCACCTGGTTTATCTAGAAAGGAAGTTTTCTGAGTCCCTGAAGTCTGAGAAGCCTTAGCAGGTGGTGCCCGTTTGCCACTCGTTTTGCCCTTAGTAGGAGGGCAAGATTGCCTGCGAACAAAGTCTGTCTTATTGGGGTAGGTTTCTCTGAAATTTAGGAACAGGACAAATACATACTTGAGTTCCTGTAAAGCCTTCCCCTTATCCTAAAGGAACTTAAAACAAACCACCAGCAGCCTGCCCAAACAAGTATTTATTATCAAGAAGGGCCATCCATCAACTTGGCCAAAGCCAAAAATACCTCCTCATCATTGACCCAAAAGCAGCAATCCCAGAAGAAGCATCAAATGCATCATAACTATAATATTAGAGTCCTCAGGCACCCTATAAATCCTATCAAGCTTCTTGGGAGCAGGAGCAGAGAATCAGGACATTTAGAGGCATTGGGAAATGCATCCAACAAAATAGGTAAAACAGAGTGAATAGCAGAGGGTTTCAGAGGCTACATCTGCAGCAATTCATAGTACCTCTTATGAATTTCAGACAGCTGAGCACAATCCCATTAAAAAAACTCCATCATCCTGGAGATAGTGTCCCCAAAAGAAATTTCTTCAAAGGGAGTATCAGGACTGGTAGATTCCTCTTCCTCTGTCCCATTGTCCAAAGGAGATGGAATTTGGGAAAAGTAATCACGGGATTCCTCATTGGAATCTAAGTCCTCCTCAGAGGAATCCTGTATCCTGGGCCTCAAGTGCAGTAGAGAAAGTACAGTTGTGTACACTTACCATAAATGTAGATGTTCAAGTGTATTCACAGGTGCAGTCATTACATCTGGGTAATCTGCTGGCAGGTTGCCCTCAGTTGGCCTGATTAACAAAGTCTTGGGTCCTGCGTCGGTTGCTGTCCCTTCTTCCATGACATCAGGTCGTCAGGGGTATAAAACATGCATCTGACGCCATTACATCAGCTGGAACAGAAACCCCCTGAGAAGGTTTCATTGCCATCAATACATTAAACAAACCCTGAGTAAAGGCCTGCAACTCACTCTGTGGATCCCTAGGGGTAGGGGAAACAGGTTTAGTTTTCTGCTTTTTCTTTAACGGGACATCTTGCCTGTAAAACTTAGATGGTTCTGAGCTAGGACAGCATTCAGTAACAGTAGTAGGGACATCTTTCCTAGCTAAAATCCGAGGAACACTCCTAGGCCCCTCGAAAATAAACTGTGGTTCCCCCTGACAGTCATAAATGGACGTCTGCAAAGCCTCATCAGAACTGCTGAAAGCTGGATTCCAGCCAGCCTCTAACCCAGTCACTGCAAAGGAATCTGACAACACAGCCGGGTTCTAACTCACCTTGGGAGAAATGTCTGGCAGACAGTGGACAGCAGAAGATTCCGGTCTTGGTTTCTTAACCTTACTCTTCCCTGGTGGCTGACCCTCAGTGCAGGAAGTGCCTTCCATAGTATCCTAAGCAAAACGCTTAAGTTGCTGATTCTCCAGGTAGAATGCTAGGAAAGGAAGCCTACTATGCAAAGTCTTCAGTATGAAACCCTGACAAATGGAGCAAGACTTATGGTCGTCAGAGGTGCCCAGGAAGAATAAACACTGTTTGTGGCAGTCTTTATGAGGAATCTCTCTCCCGCACTGGCATTTACCTTTCCTGAATGGCATGAACCCCCCAGAAGCAACCAAAAGACAAGAAAAAAAACAAAACCCCAATAGGGCATTTATCTGCAACAGCTCAGAAAACAGCAAACAGGATGTAGGCATTCAGACTGACATTCAAGAGATGTGTTTGGAACAACAGCAAAGAATAAGGCATTCAGACCCACAACCGAGAGATGTGTTCGGACTGGTGGCAAAGAAGTTCTGAGAATGGTACTCCAGATGTCACCTTTATGCCCTGCACTACACCAGGAGCATGTGTGTGACATACAGTGTACCTTAAAGCTACAGTAGGCTTTTGTATACTGGCCAGACGTCAGGCTACCCAAGCCAGGGAATCCCACTGCAACATTTGAATGAAAGGACGTCTTAATAATTAAAAGAAAAAAAAAGTGGACCTTGGTAGTCTCTTTCTCTCCATATCTGTCAAAACATTACATGGGCAGCACAATTTGGCACAGCTGGGTAATTCTGGCAGCCTTGGGAGCCTGACCAAGTGACTACAGTATACGTTCTTTGGATTCGTCAGCAGCCATGGCACTTGCCATTTTTTCTTTTCTTTTCTAAAGTCAACAATGTTTGTAAAGTGGCTCAGGTTCCCTCATCCTTCCATTCTAAAAATTATAAAAAAAAAAATTAGTTGCAGGGGGTTAAGGGGTTCGGCAGCCCCCTCTTACATGCAAAATTATTTATCTACCTATCTGTTTACCTGTATAAGCTAATAAATCAACCTGTCTGGTTTTCTGTTTACTTGACTATCTACCAATCAACCTCTCTGCAAAATAATGGACAGTGTGGGTAACAAAAAATGCTGATGTGGTTACCCAGCAACTCTGTATACTCAACCACGACACTTGTTTTCTACAATCACATAAGTGAGATACAATGCGATTCAAAATTGACAGTACTTTCTATGCATTTCTCTAATGCTGCTTTTTTTAAATATGAACAAAATGCACATATTTTACAGCAGAATTTTAATAGGAACACTTATCAGACACAAGACCACAAAACCAACTAAAAATTCAAAGCATAAGTGAAAGCTAAATGATTCAGTCAGTCTTAGCCCAAACTTCAACAGCTAAAAAAAAGTAAAGGGAAAGAAAATCAACTTACGTTGAATGTGAATGAACTGTTTAGGTTGTTTAAACTCTCCTTTGTAGAGTCGACTATAGTATGTGACATTGCTCTCAGCTTCAGGGACTGGAATAACCATGTTCTCCTTCTTTTCTCTGTAAACCTGCTGTGCTGAGATTGCTCGCTGCAAATGGTGTTCCTGAACAGGAAGTAAAAGTTTTCATTACTCCAAGCTTAAGACAAACACTAAAAAAGCAGAAATTATTACATGACCTCATAATTACCTCTCGAAAATTATTCAATTATGAGCAAATATCATGGACACAAGTCCCATATGCATGTTATACCCTTGAGTAACAATAGGTAATCAGAAAAAATCTCAAAGTCTGGTCTTCTGAAGACCACTACTTCAAACCTGTTAGAAATCGAAAACATAACTTATTTTCCTAGTACTATGGAGGCTTGTAGTTGGTATATCAAAAGGAGGAGGTAGGGCTTTTTGTGCAAACTACCTTTTAAACAAATACGAATAAACGCTTTGAGATTCTGTACACCTGCAAACAATGCTGTGCAATTTATACAGTACAAATGTTAATATACTGCAACGTTAATCTGAATAACCTACCTACATTGAATTATTTTACTACTCTGAGGCTGAAGATAAATTTAGCTCTAACTTGACCCCTCTCTCGTCTCTGTCCATCCATCAAGATACACCTGAAAATGGCTCAACTCCACCTATCACACAAGACCAAGTTCTAAAGTGCTATCAAAAGTTAAAAGTACTGCATCAATGAGTCCTGGCAATATCCCTGGATGCATCTTAAACAGCATGAAGTACAATTTAGCCACACCCTTATCACTGCTTAATCTCAGCCTCCATGCAGGTTTTGTACCAAGTGAATGGATAACAGCTACAGTCACTCCTCTGCATAAGGTAGGATCTTCCACAGATCCAGGCAATTACACACCCCATAAGTCTGACCAGCCTCATATGCAAAGCCATGGAAAGACTTATCATGGACTTAATCAATCGGAGCATAAGGAATTTCCAAAACACTGGCCCCATCTTAGCTGGGATTTGTCAAGGTCAGGTCATGCTTACTCAACCTGATGGATTTTTTGAAAAGGTCACCAATGCAATGGATGAAGGCAAAAATGGAACATTCAACATACCTCGATCTTGCCAAAGCTTATGATACAATTCCCCACTCAGGCATAGTAGAAAAGCTGAATAAACCACATCATCAACCGATGGACTGCCATCTGTCTCCCGGACAGGCCGCAGATAATCAAAATAGGGGAAGTTACCTTCACAAAGAGATCAATCATCAGTTGAGTCCTCCAGGGTTCTGTGCTGGGACTTCTGTTTGGCAATCACTTTTCTGAAGTAAAAGCCAATAATAAAGGGCTGTGGCTGACTAAGTTTGCAAACTAGGAGCACTCATCAAATCCCCAAAGGACCTGGCCATCCTGCAGGAAGGTTTGTCTCAAATAACTGCTGCCAAAATCATAGACTGAAACCAAATGCCAGAAATGCATTAGTGTATCCTTTTTGTAAGATGGCTAAGTCTTTTGGGGATTCAATGACTGCTTCTATTTAATATAGCTTATAAACAAAGAGATTATGTCTGGAAATAGGAATGTCACCATCCTCCTTTACTCAACCATTAGGCCACTCACTGAATATAATGCCTCCTTTGGCATACATTTGCCCAGTGACATGAAATAACTGGAATGCCCACAGAGATACCTTACTAAAAGGATACAAGGCCTAAACACATCCCGCATGGACTGACTCAAAGCTCTGTCACTATACTCTGTATCGTACAGACTTGCTAAGAGATGACCTGTGTCTAGTATACAAGACATCCTCAATCCCATTGTTGATGGATTTACTGCACATTACCAAGATGAATGGCATCAGAAATACTCGGTCAAAAGATCTGAACCCCTTCTGAAACATTAACAGAACGGTTTGGAGGGACAGGTATATCTCACAGAAGATAATGTTGGTGTGGAACAGACTCCCCATCCAATGTCTGTCGAACTTCTATAAACCCACACTAATAACACGCCTATTATTCTTGGCAATATCTTTGCCATTCTTTTTGCCAGAATTATCATAGACACTTTGTAGTCATGATTCAGAACCTGTATAACCCTGAATCAAAAGAATCCCCCTACCCATGGTGCAACTATCACTACAGCTTCATTCCACCTTAAAGAACCACACCCACAGACTGAAAAAAAAACATGCTTACTTCCATCATGTTTCTTACATTTTAAACACCATTTTTGGACTCTACATAGTTTATTTTTACATTTTTAAATGTAATTCCAGAGTCTGCCCACATGGGGTCCAGCATCTTGATTTTTTTGTCTACCTCTAGGTATCCCACATCGCCGTGTTTGGCTTTAAAATATGACATCATAGTCCGTAAACTCCTGTCAATGCATTGACTTTACACATGTTTTCACATATACTCTGCTTTCTTTAAGTCAGTCTGGTTTAAATTACCATTTCTTGCTTCTCAAGGACTACTTAAGAAAAACAGGGATGATCACAAAGAACAGTATTCTCAGTGCCTGTTACTAGTTTTCTTTCTAAAGTGGCCAATTTTCATTATTTTGTTATGCCTGAGTTGTAGTCCTTAAACTCATCTCCCCCACCCTAAACATCTCACCCATGTACCTGTCAAAGTACAAATGTGAGCTGTTTGCTGCTGTGACAGAGATCAGACATGCTAGATCAGAGCAGGAGACAAAGTTCATGTGCTGACAATATTTTACTTTGTTATCATCACAGTTTGTCTTTTAAGGAGTCATTGAAAAGCAAAAAAATTATAATTAAACCGGACTAAAAGAAAGCATGGTATGTATGAAAACACGTAAAGTCAATGCAATGACAGGAGCTTAGGGGCTTTGATGTAACATTTCAAAGTCAAACACTGCACTGTGGGACACCTGGAGGTAGACAAAAAAAAAAAAATCAAGATGTCAGACTCCATTGGGCAGACTTTGGAATTACAATTAAGTATTTTAAAAATATATAGATAGTCCAAAAACAGCATTAAAATGTAGGAAACATCAAGAGTTGATGAAATAAACAAGTGCTTTTTCAGTTTGTGGGTGTGGTTCTCCTTTAAGGGTGCATCCCCACCAAAATATAATTTTTAAAAAGTACTACCCAGACTTCTATCATCTCCTGTTCCTTTTTTCAACAATTCTATCAGAATTCTTTGTGTTCTGATTTCTTCCTATTTCAATTTTCTTTATTCTTCATGTTAACACCCCTTTTTCTACTTCTGTTCATCACTGAGGATCTAAATGTCACAAAAGCATTACCATTTTCTGTATGCTGCTCTCAACCTCTATTACATTCTGGGTTCACTTCTATCTGATTTTAGTTATCTTTTCAAACTTCTGATGCCACGAACATCGAGCCAACAATTAGGTTGCTCTATTATCACCATCAAAAACAGATTAAAACCACTGCTTTCTATTTATTTATATTGCTTTATGCTCATTCATATTTTCCAAGTACTCTTGCACAGATATCCTAGCTTCTTTCGACTGCTCTTCAACCCATTGTGTTCCACTCAACCGTTTGCTTTTGTAAATCATTATTTTTAAAGCCTTCTAGATACCTACTGTGACGATTATCCTGAGTTGATGATGAAAAAAAAAGCTGCTGAGTTTGATTGAAACACAAAACCATCTAACAAACTCAACTGTAATTACCATTAATTGCTGTGATGACCAGATAATATCCCACCAGACTGCCACCAATTAATGTGACATCCAGTTAATATCCCACCAGACTGCCACCAAATAATGTGGCGCCCCTTACTATCCTGGGTCAGTAACTAAGGAGCTTCAGTCCTCATTACTGACTCCAATGTGAGACTTTCATTTAAACAGGAGTAACATGTCACAATTTCCCCCTAAAAGCACAACAGGAACACGCTCTATAATCTGGAACTAGACTGTATACTTCTGTCCACCTGTAATTTAACTCCTTATTACACACTTCAGAGCAATGTGTCCCAGTTTAAGACCTCTGATACATTCACATTAAAATAAATTAAATGTCACACATCCAAACACTTTTGGGAAAGCCTGACAGATTTCCAGCTGTGTCACTTCCCAAAACAACACAGTAATGCTGCCACCAATCAGTGGGTCTTCCTGCCCTTCTAAAGGGGTGTCCAATTATGAAAATTAAATATTAAAACAAATTGTAACAATGACCTAACCAGAAAGGCTTTCAGAGTGGCCTGAGAAGTTACCACGTAAAAACACTCTCAAATCACTAAAGAAAAAATACACTGACTGTCCAGTCACAATTTAATAAAAAATATTTAATATGGAGCAAAATGATAAAAATATAAAACAGTACTTCCCAATAAACCAACAGAGCTCAATCACCAAAAAAATGAAATCAATACTGTAGAACAAAAATTCAAAATTCAGAAAAACTTAACTGATCTAACTGATTAGTTATAATTTCCTAACTAACGAAAGAACACTGTCCTTGATCTAAACTAAATTACTACAACAGAGCAAAGGCAGGCTTACAGTTCTTGGCGAGTTCTTTTTGGGTATCCACTACACAGTACATCAATGATCAACTGACTACGGACTTCAGGAGGCTCTTTTATACACTAGCCTGTCAACAGTTCCAGTTCTAATTTTCATTTCACATTTTTAAATTCAACCAGCAGCTGTTTTCTAGAAGTTCCTTCCCATCTTTCGGCTTCTGACAGCAACACATAGCAACTGTCAACATTCCAATGACATCATCTGCAGATCAGCTGAATCAGATTTTGCCTTTAGAACCTCTCTTCATAAACATGCACAGTTAGAAATGTAAAAGGACAATATTCAAGTACTTAAAACATTGTGTTCAAACCAATCATAAATCAACATGTAAGAACTTATTTATAATATCACAGCTAGTCATGCTGGCATACAATACAGAAAACAATCTGAAATGATATGCAAAACTTCAGCCAGGCATGCTAGCACAGATGAGTGTCTAATTTCTTCACAATCGCAACTATAAATCAATGAATAAAGTAATGCAAATGTACACCAGTAGGTTATAGTCCCAATTACAAAAAGAAAGCACAAAACTTTTACATGGGGGGCTGTACTCTCACACCCCCCCCCCCCCCCAGAAATTAAATATACTAACTCCAGGTTCACACAAACATGAAGAAAAGGGAAAAGTCCAGGAAATATGTAATGGTCAATATGAATTTCACTGTTACACAATTTGACCAAATGTACCACAGATGAAAAACACTAGTATTTCAGCATACAATGGAATGAGTGCAGAGATAACTCATTGAGCAGTTATTCCATATCTTACTTGCTTTCACCATGAAATTTTTAATTAAAACTTACAGATATTTCAATCCTTAATCTCTATAGCTTAGACTGAAATAATAGCACTAATGTTAGAATCACCAACTCATTCAACATCTTCCTTTTCACAAACAATACTGGAAAATGCTACTGTTCATCACAAATTACTTTTAGTTGCTAACAGAACAATTTGTATAGGTTCATAGTCTGACACTGCCTCAAATTTGTTCATAGTTCACATATTAGAATATTCTTTCGATATGCAACATCTATCTTTTTTGCCAAGAACCACTTCACTGAAAATATGATGTACATTCCACTTCATTCCATCTTATTTACATCAGTGACATACATATATGCACATATTTCTTTAAGTATCTGCCCTCAACCTGTCTTCTATGATACCTTGGCTCAACAGAGGAATTTTTCTTATTACAATATTTCAATCTACACCCATTACCATACAGCCTCAATGAAATGCTATAACTTCCATGAATAATGTTATTTTACCTGCTCTCAGCTCTTTTTCTGCAATGTACACTACCACTGCAACGTTTACGCCCTGCCGACAACCACTTAACACTATTATCATCCTTGCAAAGTTTCATTTGGTTCACATTCTTTATTCTGATAACATTATCAATATTAAGGCCCCATTCTAGCAAGCTCATCCTCTTCTAAGCAAAGAAAAAGTTATGTACTCACCATAATGTTCCATCTGAGTGGTTGTACTTAGTCTTCAACCTGTGGGAATACGGATCCATACCGGATCCGAGCCGGCAAAGATTACAAGCAAGACTCCTCCCTTTACCCATAAAAGACCTCCCTTGCCTTCCATCCCCAGATCGAGTTTGCTGAACTTACAATTATAACCCGACCAGATAACATACTTGTGACCTATACTTACAGCCGTAGGCTGAACATGCGCCAAAGGTCCAGGGGAAGGAGGGAGAGATGGTTGAAGACAAATGAAGTAAACTACTAAGAAGGAATATTATGGTGAGTACATAACTTCTTTATCTGAAGTAGTTTACTTCATTTGATCTTCAACCTGTGGGACAGAGTCCCCAGCTACTAAACTACTGGGTGGTCCTCATGGAAGGATATTCCAGAGCACCGCAAAGCCAAAGGATGCTCTCCTTCTAGATGTCAAATCTAATTTATAATGGGAGACAAACATATGAGATGAGGCCCAAGTAGCTGCAGAGCATCTCTGAGGGACTCCCTTGGCAGGGGGTTCAGAGCAAAAAACCTGCTATACTTCGCGTTGGAAGGAGATGCGAAGAGATCGCAGCTAGGTGGACCCCACTCGCTGAAGATCTGTTCCACTACTGACCGATTCAGAGACCACTCGTAAGGCATCAGAATGGTCTGACTTAGCCTGTCCTCTAGAATGTTGGACTGTCACAGAATGTGCATTGCGATAAGAAAGCGACTGGTGGAGATTGCCCATTCCCACACTTTCATGGTCTCGTAACAAAGGGGATAAGATCTGGTCCCTCCCCGTTTGTTGATGTACCAGACTCCCAACATGTCTGACTGAACAGCAATTGTCCCGAGGAGGCAAGGCATGAAGGGCCTGGAACGCTAGAAGGCCCACCTTCATCTCTAGGACACTGATATGCAAACTGGTCTCTATGGGGGACCACAGGCCTTGGACCGTCCTGCCCGAATAATGTCACCCCCAACTGAATTGGGAGGCATCCGTGGTCACAGTGGCTTGTGCCGGGGCTGGAACAAAGTGCTGTCCCCCCAAAATGTCCGGAGAGCTCATCCACCATATGAGGGACGACTGACACACTTGACGTAGGTGGCTAGGATAGTGGTAAATCCAACACGGACCACTACACCACCAAAGTCCATTGAAGAATCCGCATGTGTAGTCGGGCACATTGAAGAGTTATGGTTGCCGCCATCGAGCCTAGAGCCCTCAAAACAGATTCCGCTGTAGAGAGAGGAGAATGGTAAATTAGGGAGACATGCATCCTGAGGTTCTGAACTCTCTCAGAGGTCAGGAACTCTTTTCCCTGGAGTGTCTATCCTGGCACCAATGTACAGGCTCTAGTAGAGATTTGGATGTGTTGACTGATACCCAAACTCAGGGCAAGTGTCAAAGTAGTCCCTGGCTTGGGAAAGGAGATGCCTGGTGGGAGCAGTGAGGAGCCAATCGTCCATATACGGACAGACCTGAATCCCCTGAAGCCTCAAGAAAGCCGCTACTACCACCATCACTTTGGAAAACACCCTGAGGGCAGTGGTGAGATCAAAGGGTAGGGCTCGAAAATGGTAATGATTGGCCCCTTGCCAGAAGCGGAGGAACCTCCTGGAGCTTCTATGCATTTTTATGTGATAGTAAGCATCCTGGAGATCTAACAAGCACATCCAGTCACTCTCCAGCAGGTATGGCATGAAAGACTGTAGTGTGACCATCCGGAACTTTTCTTTGGCCACTGACAGGTTCAAAGTAGAGAGATCCAGAATGGGCCCTAAGTCCACTGTTTTCCTTGGCACCAAAAAAAACCTGGAGTAGAAGCCCGATCCATACTGATCTGGGGGGACGGTTTTGATGGCTCGTTTTCCTAGCAGCTTGGAAATTTCCTGTGCTTCTGCCTCCCTTTGTGTGGGTGGAAAATCCGGGAGGTGTTTGGGAGGTGTGGGGGAACCCACAAAGGGGATAGAATATCCTCTGGATATGATTTGCAGCACCCAGCGGGCCACTGTTATCGACTCCCATGCCACTGGGTACAAGGACAATCATCCCCCGACTGCCTCCAGAGAAGAGCAGAGTTGCTGCTCGGGTCTGTTCGAGAAAGGTTCTCGAGACCCAAAGTTTCATGGACCCCTTGCCCTCTGGGCCGGCGTCCATTCTGTCCCCCTCTGTCTTTGACGGAAGAAGAGCCCTGAGTGTCCCGGGAATACTGAGACTTCCAGAACCACATCATCTTTTGCCCTCCCTGGTTCCGGGAAAAGGACCTTTGAGGGTTAGAGAAGCGGATCCCGACAGCAGACAGTGTCTTCCCATCCTTCTCACTCTGGACTAGCGTCTCCTTGATGGTCTTACCGAACAGAGTCAAGCCGTCATAAGGGGCATTGTCAAAGGACGCCTTAAAGGGTTCGGAAAATAGGCACAACCTGAGCCAGGCGTTACGCCTCATGGACACGCCGGACCTAGCTGCCCTAGCCGCTCCTTCCGTTGTGTGGGAGAGGAGTCGCAGAGACGTATTCGATACTGCTTTCAAAGTGGCCATTTTCGGGAAGAACGAAGCCTTGTTCTCCTGCGACATGGACTTGGGTGGAGACTCCTCCAGCTCCTTCACCAGATGGCGTTGGAGTCTCGTGACATGGGCCAAGTAGTTGAGCGCCCTTATTGAAAAGGTAGCTGAAGCATACATCCACTTCCCTAGCCAGTCCATCATCTGAGACTCTCGGTCAGGAGGGTGGACCGAGGAACTTTCCTAAAATACCTCCCTCTTTGTGGCTGCTGCTACCACCACGGCATCCACTGGGGAGCCATTGTTCCAGGAAGGCCTGTCTATAGGGGGACTCAAAACCTTATTGAAGTGCTTGGGGATCGGCTCCACGGTATCAGGTTCCTTCCACGCCCGTGAGGTGATCAAATCCACTAAAGGATCCATGGGGGGGGGGGGACACCCAAGATGTACACGGGCCCGTGCCGAAGGCCTCCAGAAACAGACGAGGGGTTGGGGGCAGACGAACCTCCCCGCTGGTGCAGGATCTCCATGATGACTCCAAAAGAGACATCATCGGGAGGTGACCTTAGGGAGCCCTCCCCCTCATCTAAGTCTGTGTCCTCGGTTAGGGACTCGGGGGAGCCCAAGTGAATCCTCTTAGACGTATGCTTGTGAGGCACATCTCTCGTGGGGCTCTCTGGTGAGTGCTCGCAAGCCATCTGTTCCTCTGGGGGAACAGTCTTGTGCCCTTCAGGCACTCGCTGTCCCTCTGATAAAAAGACTGGGACAGTAGACAGAGCCGATGGGGTCTGGGTGGAGCCTGAGAGGCAGTCAGGAGCCTCGATCTGATGGAGAGGACCCGTTCTACCACACTGAATGCCGAAGAAGAGCGAACCTCCTATGAAGCCAATTAGGAGGCCGGTCTCACTGGGTCCAATATGAGAATCTGAGCCAGACCCAAAGTGGCCGGAACTCCGAGAGACGGAACCTAGACCGACAACGTTGGAGCCGATGGTAAAGGTTCCACTCCCTCGGATTCGACCCTCAGGCTCCGGCTCTGAAAGCGGCTTGGATCCAAACTAGTCAGATCTGAGATGCTCCAGGCAGCTGTCGGCAATGAGGACGCAAGGACCATCAGCGCCGAAGCCCCGAGCAAGGCCAACCTCAGATCCGAGAACTCCGAAGCCGAAAAAAGTAAGCAAGCTGCCCCCCTCCTGAGGGAGGGGGGGCTGGCAAGACCCCCATCTGGATCTATGTACAGATAAAGCGCCTCATTATCTTATCCAGATCCATGTCAGAGAGAGAACAGGTCGACCGAGACAAAGCCGCAGACTCCGACCTAGCCGGTCGGGGAGCTGAGGCCAGGGAGACTGGGCATGCTTCCTCCGGCTCCAGGGAGAACCTCAGAGACCGGAGGGGAGTTACGGATCCGAACAGACTTGCTTGGTGACGAGAGGACCGGAGACCTCTTCCTCTTCTCCTTCATCCTCGACTCTCTCTCCTGCTCTCTACCCCTCCTCTGCTCCACTACCACAGGCTTAGAAGAGGGAGTTGAAGTCCCAGCCTGGGAGGGAGGGGAGGCCAGAGGGAGAGAAGCAGGAGAGGCAGTCATGGCAGCCAAAGTGACTGAAGCTGAGGAAGGAGGATCAGTGGTAGGAATAAGCCCTTTGAGGGTCAACTTGGCCTTTCTGTCCTTCAAGGGTCAGGGGTTGAACCCTGCACAAATTGAACAATCAACATTCAGGTGGGTCACACCTAAACACAATAAACACAGAGTGTGGCTATCCGCTGGGGAGAGCTTATGGCCACACTCTGTACAGCGCTTAAAGATAAGCTTTTCGGCCATGCTTACAGAAGAAAGCGAGAGAACAAACAAAAAAGCTTTCTTCCTATAAACTAACAACAAACCAACTCACCACACTAGACTGACTAAAAGGGGGGAGGGGTACCACAGACAAACTACACTAACTACTACTACAAGCCTACACACAACGTCAAAGCGATTGGAGGGGAGAAAGGGTACCTATACTAATCAAAAACGGCTCAATAAAACAGAAAACGTTAGGAAACTTACAATCCAAAAACACCCTGCTAGTTGGAGCTCTAGAGACAAGATGTTTCACAAATCGCAGCAAACGAGATCTGGGGATGGAAGGCAAGGGAGGTGTACTATGGGTAAGGGGAGGAGTCTACAGCTCGGAGCTGATGCTAATAATATTTGCCGGCTCAGATCCGATACAGATCAGTATTCCACAGGTTGAAGATCAAATGAAGTAAAATACTTTAGATCTCCTCCTTTCCAGTTTTCTTTACAAAACATTCATGTTCTGTTATTTAGGTATGTTTCTTATAGGATTATTATCTGTGCACTATTACTGTAACTATAAGTCGGTATACTGTCCTGTTTTCTCTTGTCCACCAACCCATGAATATTTCAGTCTAACAATTCAAACTGCAACTTGGTAAACCTTGCATTTTATTGTATTTACATATATTCTCTCTGTTGCATACCAGTTCTTCACAATTCAATTCTAAAATTTTGTATGTCACTTTACATACTGTTGACCCATCAGATGAACATTCCAAACAAGTAAATGCTAATTTCAAACATACTAATGTGGCTCTAGTCAATGGAAGAAATCCTGACAAAAACATAAAATGCCCAAACTTGAGGCTCTCTTGCAACTTCATCACATTCGTATACATGTAAGTGACAGAGATATGGTTTCAGAGCAATAAAAGCACCCCTCCTATTGCTGGATATTATACCTATCATGTCTTCAGGCCGATTGGGAATTATGGGGGAGTTATCAGTATTTGTCAGCGATACCACCACATGACAGATTCCTTAGGATACCACATAATCTTAACTCCTAGAAGTCCAAACCACCATAAACAAGACTAATTACCACTTCTCAGTTAGCTATAGAACATACCCTTCTGAGCACAATAGCTATCCTAACAAATTAGCTGAAATTTCCCACTTTTCTACTAGGGGACGTCAACTTTCCATCAATAAAGTGGCCGACCTACACTAGCAGCAGTAGTCATGGCCTAAGCTTCCTTGACATTATGAATGCAAAATTGTTTATAAATAGTTAACCATCCTACTAGAAGCCCTGACATCCTTGATTTAGTCCTCGTAAATATGTCCACTTCTTACAGATTTCAATATGCATAAAGTCTTATTAAATTAGAGGTATTTCCCTCAGATACCTAAATAAATTAAACTGCAATCCTCCTGTGACAGATCAGATTGCTTAAGGTGCTGCCTATGCCTCTGACTTCCAATAACATTTAAATTGCTGTATTGATCAGTTTGTCTCTATCAACACCAAATAGAGAAATTTAAAAAATATATGCATCTTAAACTGTAAGCCTTTAGTCTTTAACGGACTTTATTCCATCACCTCATGACTAAATTAAATAGCCACTAAAACCAAAAATAACTACAAATCTTTCTTCAAGTATGTCAGAAAGTTACAAATTAACACAAAATAATGTTCCAAGCTAGTCCACAATAATACTCCACATGGATACAAAAAGAAATCACCAACATCCTAGCTAACAAAATTACTGCAAATTTTACTCCACCAAAGTTGCACTTCTACAAATTTAACAATCTCCGGCACCACCTTTAATTACCATCAATTAAGCTCTCTCAGTCCTCTCAAAAACTACCCCACCTCAACCGTAAGGATTGCGAATATACCAGGCTGCCTGATAACTGGTGCCAAATATGGCCTACATGACCCCAACGTAACCTCTTTAAGCATCTCTAGTAGTTATATCCCTGAAGCCTGGAAAAAGTACACTTGTATACACTTACTATAAATGTAGATGTTTGAGTGTATTCACTGTTGCAGTCATCACATTTCAGTTATCTGCTTGCAGGTAGCCCTCACTCGGCCTGATTATCAAACTCTTGGGTCCTGTGTTGGTTGCTGTCTCATCTTCCATGACGTCAGGTAGTCAGGGGTATAAAGCATGCAACAGACGCCATTATATCAGTTTTTCTTGCCCTAGATGTCAGGTGCCCCCATATTGGGGAGCAATTCTATACAAGGTTACACCTCCAACAAAAAAGCAAATAGACCAAAAAGCTTAAAGCATAATAAACAAGAATAGGTATAGTCAAATAGAAGTAAGGAGGCGGGAGGGAAGGGTAACCAGGACTGCAACAGTGAATACACGCGAACATCTACATTTATGGTAAGTGTACACAACAATGTTATGTCCTTCGTATTTCACTGTTGCAGTCATCACATTTTGGGTAGATTCCCAAAGCTAAGGATGGGAGGAGGTAACTAGATAGCATTAGGAACAGCTATAAGGCCCTGCAAGACTGAAGTGGCAAAGCCAGCTCTGGATTTAGAAAACATTGGCAAGTAGTAATGCTTGGGGAAGGTATGTACAGAACTCCAGGTAGCAGCTTCTAGGATGTCCCTGGTAGGTACACCTCTGAGAAAGGCTGTAGAGGTAGATGCAACCCTGGTTGAATGGGATCTTAAAGGTTTTCCATGGTGCTTATAGCAGAAATGAATGCAATGGCCTACCCACTTAGAAATGGTTTGCTTTGAAATGGCCTTCCCCTCTGCCCCAGCAGTAAATAGAACCGGCAGCTGTTCAGATTTCCTGACAGAATTAGTCCTGTCCAAGTAAAATCTAAGTTGTCTGTGCACGTCCAAGGAGTGCAGTATTCGTTCTTCTTTGCTCTGTGGATTAGAAAAGAAGGTTGGAGAATGAATGGACTGATTAAGGGCCACAATGGATACCACCTTGGGAATAAAGGAGGGATTGGTAATGAGGGACACTTATGTCCACATAAAAGATGATGAAAGGCTCCACTGCCATGAGGGCCTGAAATTCAGGCACCCTTCTTGCTGAAGTGATGGCTAGAAAGAAGGCTGTTTTCCAAGAAAGGAATTTCAAATCTGCATTTGAAGCTGGCTCAAAGGGGGATAAAGTGAGTTTTTCCAATACAAAGTTAAGGTCCCAGGCTGGAGTAGGGGCTCTCCTTGATGGTCTTAAGTTTTTGGCTCCTCTGAGGAATTGCTTCAGCAAAGGGTGAGAGAAGAGGGGTGGCTCTGTATTATAATGAGCTGAAATGGCCGAGGCATGAATTTTGATGGAAGAAAAGAAAAGGCCCTTGTGAAGCATCTCAGTTAAGTATTGCAGAATATGAGGTCCCCTGAGTTTGGCTCCAGGAACAGAATCTTTTCCATTTTTCAGCATAGGATTTTCAAGTACTAGGCCTCCTTGCCTCCAGAATGACATCCATCACTTGCTTACTGAGGGATGGTAATGGAGAGACCAGGTAATTAGCCAGGCTGCAAGGTTCAGGGTTTGAAGCTGTGGGTGTAGAATCTGGCCCTCCTGCTGGGAAAGCAGGGCAGGGGTCTGAGGCAGGTGTCATGGAGGCAGCAGTGACACACTGCGCAAGAGGGGGTACCAGTGTTGGAGTGGCCAGTCTGGTGCAATCAGTATTGTCCTTGGTTTGTCCTGTTTGATCTTTAGTAGCACTTTGGTGAGGAGAGGCAAAGGGAGAAAGGGATAAACTGATAGGTTTTTCCAGGTGAAGGACAGGGCATCCACTGTCCAAGCTTGTTTGTGGGGAGTCCTTGTGCAGAATTTGTCCAATTGGTAGTTGTGAGGGAAGGCAAACAAGTCCATCTCTGGGGTCCCCCATTTGTTTCTCAACATGTTGAATATTTATGGATCCAGTTTTCACTCGCGTGGGTCCAAGAGGTTTCTGCTTAGGTCGTCTGCCAGTGTATTTAGCTTTCCTGGCAGGAATTGAGCCTGTAGGTGCACTTGGTAGCTCAAGGCTGTGTTCCACAGAGCCATGGCTAGTCTGCAGAGAGGGTATGAGTGGGTTGCCCCTGCTTGTTTACGTACCACATAACAGTGGTGTTGTCGAATTTCGGCTGGGGTGTCTTCGGTGCAGAGTCTGCATGTCCTCCCTGTGGTCGTGTGGATTTCCTCCGTGTGCTCCGGTTTCCTCCCACATCCCCAAAGACATGCTGCAAGTGGACTGCACATGCTAAAATTGGCCCTAGGCATGAGTGAGTGAGTGTATGCGCCTTCCGTGGAAGGTTGGGCACCGGGGCTGGCAACTCGACACCGTAAAACTCCACTGCCAATCATGAGCGGACAAGGTGATCTGCTGTGGTGACCCCTAACCGGGAAAAGCTGAGAGAGAGAGAAAGTACAGTTGTGTACACTTACCATAAATGTAGATGGTCAAGTGTATTCACTGCTGAAGTCACCACATTTGGGTTAGCTGCTTGCAGTAGCCCTCAGTCGGCTTGATTAACAAAGTCTTCGGTCCTGCGTCGGTTGCTTTCTCTTCTTCCGTGACTTCAGGTAGGCAAGGGTATAAAACATGTAGCCGATGCCATTACATCAGTTTTCCTTGCCCCAGATGTCAGGTGCCCCCATAGTGGGAAGCAATAAAATATATATATATATATATATATATATATATATATATATATATACACACACACACACACACACACACACACACACACACACACACACACACACACACACACACACACAAGGTTATACCGCCAACAAAAAAACAAATACACCAAAAAATAGTAGAGGTATATCCAAAAGAAGTCAGGGGGCTGAAGGGAGGATAACCAGGACTGCAACAGTGAATACACCAATATCTACATTTATGGTAAATGTACACAGCTGTGCTATGTTCTTTGTGTTTCACTGTTGCAGTCATCACATTTGGGTAGATTCCCAAAGCCAAGGATGGGAGGAGAAATTTAGATAGTATTAGGACCAGCTATAAGGCCCTGCAAGACCACAGAGGAAAAGCCAGCTCTGAATTTAGAGAAAACTGGCAAATGGTAATGCTTGGTGAAAGTATGTACTGAACTCCAGGTAGCAGCTTCTAGGATGTCCCTGGTAAGGACACCTCTGAGAAAGGCTGTAAAGGTAGATGCAGCCCTGGTTGAATGGGGTCTGATCCCCTGGGGGATAGGTTTTCCATGGTGCTTATAGTAGAAATGAATGCAAAGGCTTATCCATTTAGAAATGGTTTGCTTTGAAATAGCCTTCCCCTCTGCCCTGCAGCAAATGCCACCAGCAGTTGTTCAGATTTCCTTTGAGGTTTAGTCCTGTCCAAGTAAAATCAAAGTTGTTGGTGCACGTCTAAGGAGTGCAGTATCCGTTCCCCTTTGTTCTGTGGATAGGAAAAAAGGTTGGCAAATGAATGGACTTAAGGGCCACACTGGATACCACCTTGGGCATACAGGAGGGATTGGTACTGAAGGACACTATGTCCGCATGAAAGATGATGAAAGGCTCCACTGCCATAAGGGCCTGTAATTCAGATACCCTTCTTACTGAAGTGATTACTAAAACAAAGGCGGTTTTCCAAGAAAGGAATTTTAAATCTGCACAAGCAGCTGGCTCGAAAGAAGAAAGAGCGAGTTTCTCCAACACAAAGTTAAGGTCCCAGGCTGGAGTTGGGGCTCTCCTGGGTGGTCTTAAATTTTTGGCCCCTCTGAGGAACTGCTTGAGCAGTAGATGACAGAAGAGGGGAGGCTCTCTGTTATAATGAGCAGAAATAGCTGAGGCGTTAATTTTAATGGAGGAAAAAGAAAGGCCATTGTGAAGCATCTGAGTTAAGTATTGAAGAAATTGAGGTAAGTTGGGTGCTGCTGGGCTCATTCCTTGAGATTGATTCCAGGCACAGAATCTTTTCCATTTGTCAGCATAAGATTTTCTAGTACTAGGCCTCCTTGCCACCAAAATTATATCCATCACTTGTTTACTGAGGGATGGTGAAGGAGAAGTTAGGTAATATGCCAGGCTGCTAGGTTCAGGGTTTGAAGCTGAGGGTGCAGAAACTGGTTCTCCTGCTGAGACAGTAGAGTAGGGGTCTGAGGCAGGTGCCAAGGAGCCAGCCATGACACGCTGCGCAAGAGGGGGTAGCAGTGTTGGCATGGCCAGTCTGGTGCAATCAATATTATCCTAGATTTGTCCTGCTTGATCTTTTCAAGTACTTTGGAGAGGAAACGCAGAGGAGGAAAGGCATAAATTGATACTGAAGGACAGACCATCCACTTTTCAAGCTTGTTTGTGGGGAGTCCTTGTGCAAAATGTCTCCAATTGGTAGTTCAGGGGGAGGCAAACAAGTTTATATCTGGGCTCCCCCATTTGTCAACATGTTGAAAGTCTTTGGTTCCAGTTTCCACTCATGTGGGTCCATGAGGTTTCTGCTTAGTCCATCTGCCAGTGCATTTAGATTTCCTGGCAGGAAATGAGCCTGTAGATGTACTTGGTAGCTCAAGGCTGTGTTCCACAGTGCCATGACTAGTCTGCAGAGGGGGTAAGAATGGGTACCCTCCTGTTTGTTTATGTGCCACATAACAGTGGTGTTGCCCATCTTTACCATTAATTGACCTGGAAGAAAGTGGTCCTTGAAGGCTGTCAGAGCATTCTGTACAGCTAACATTTCTTTCTGACTGATATGCAGGTGCATTTGACTTGGGTAGCATTTGCCCTGAATGCACTTCCCTGCCAGGTGAACCTCTCAATGCATGGTCCGATGCATCTGTTGTTAAGGTTTGGGCGGCAGGGGGTAGAGTGAATGGTAGTCCCTTGTTTTGGTGGCAGGCCTCTGCCCACCAAAGTAACTCTAACCATAGGCAAGGTGTGATAGGAATCATTGCTTCTAGATCCAGAGAATGTTGACACCATAAGCTTTTTAAATACCACTGTAGTTTCCTCATATGCAGTCTTGCATATGGAATTAGAAGAATGCAGGAGGCCATAAAAGTACAGTTGTGTACACTTACCATAAATGTAGATGGTTGACTGTATTCACTGTTGCAGTCATTACATTTGGGTAATCTGCTGGCAGGTTGCCCTCAGTCGGCCTGAATTCCAAAGTCTTGGGTCCTGCGTCGGTTGCTGTCTCCTCTTCCATGACATTGGGTCGTCAGGCGTATAAAACATGCAGCCGACGCCATTTTGTTTGGTTTTTTTTGCCCCCGATATCAGGTGCCCCCAAAAAGGTAGCAGTATTATATGCATCAATATAAACTTTACCTTCACCTACAAGCAAATGCACCACATAGGTTGCAGAAGATAGAGAAGGAAGGATAAACTGTAGAATGACAGGGGGATGGCGATAGGGTAACCTGGACTGCAACAATGAATACACTTGATTATCTATATTTATGGTAAGTGTACACAACTGTACTATGTTCTTCATGTTTCACTGTTGCAGTCATTACATTTGGATAGAATCCCAAAGCTATGTTTGGGAGGCTGGAGCTAAACAGCATTAGGTGTGGCTCTAAGGCCCTGCAGCACTGCAGTGGCAAAGCCTGCCCTGGACTTAGAGAGGCAAATGGTAATGCTTTGTAAAGGTGTGAACAGAACTCCAAGTAGCAGCCTCTAGAATGTCTTTGGTTGGTACTCCTCTGAGAAAGGCTACTGAAGTAGCTGCAGCTCTGGCGAAATGAGACCTAATGCCCTTGGGCACAGGTTTACCATGGTGTAAGTAGCAGAAACGGATGCAGTGGCTTATCCACATTGAAATTGTCTGCTTTGAAATAGCCTTTCCTTCTGATCCTGCAGCATATGACACTAGTAATTGCTCAGTATTTCTTAGAGCTGTAGTCCTGCTCAAGTAGAACCTTAGCTGTCTGTGTAAGTCCAAGGAATGCAGAATTCTCTCCCCTTTGTTCTGCCGATATGGATAAAAGGTTGGCAGATGAATTGTTTGGTTAAGAGCCACACTGGAAACCACTTTAGGCATAAAAGTAGGATTTGTCCTCAGAGACGCCCTGTCTGGGTAAAATATGATAAAAGGCTCTACAGCCGT
Source organism: Protopterus annectens (assembly GCF_019279795.1). NCBI lineage: Eukaryota > Metazoa > Chordata > Ceratodontiformes > Protopteridae > Protopterus > Protopterus annectens. The sequence goes on along the minus strand of NC_056737.1, from coordinate 1,298,601,863 downwards.
GAGGGCCTGTAGCACTGAAACTCTTCTTGCTGAAGTAATTGCTAGTAGCAGAGCGGTCTTCCATGATAAGAACTTTATATCAGCGGTAGCAGCTGGTTCAAATGGAGGCAGGGTGAGCTGTTCCAACACATAATTGAGGTCCCATGCCGGTAGTGGTGATCTTCTAGGTGGCCTTAAATTTTGGCTCCTCTAAGATACTGCTTTAGTAAAGGATGAGAAAAGATTGGTGGCTCTGTATTGTAATGAGCCGAAATGGCAGAGGCATGGATTTTGATTGATGAGAAAGATAGGTCTTTGTCAAGCATCTCAGTTAAGTATTGTAATATCTGAGGAATAAGTGGTTCTGCTGTATCAATTCCTTGTGCTTGATTCCAAACACAGAATCTCTTCCATTTGTCAGCATACGATTTTCTGGGGGAGGTTTTGGTTAAAGGATCCAAAGCTTTATGAGAAGGGGTTTTTTGATGGTTTTAATTTTTGCGGGCCCGGGTTTAGGGCTTAATTATTTGCTCTTTTGCTTTTGGGACTGTTGAGGAGGCAAGGAAGCTGGGTTTAAAAAGCTTTGGATTGGTCCATATTCGGGGGTTCAGGAAAATTTTCAATTTTTCTTTTTTAATTTTAGGAGAGGGAAAAGGCAGGGGGGTCATTTTTCCCCTTTAAGGATGGTGTATTTCCAAAATGTAGTATAAGTTTTGCAAAACTTTCAGTTGTTTTTGAGGAAGGGGAAAAGATTATTTGGGGTCCCTTTCCCTGATCATTTGAAGATTGGGATTTGTTTCATTAACCATAAGGGGTTTTTTTAACCCTCTCCCGGGGTTTCCTGGAGGGAAGAGCTTGAAGTGTTTGGTATTTTAAAACTTTCCCCCCTTTCCTGGTTAAAATTTTAAAGGGTTTGGTGTGCCCCTTGCCCTAATCCCCTTCCCGATGTGGGGGGCCCCCATAATGTTTTCCTGGTTTAAAAAGGGTTTGGGGTTTTTAGGGATTTTTAAAGCAACATTTTTTGGTTAATTTTCATTGAATCCCATAGGGGGGAATGATTTTATGTGGCCAGGTTAATTGACTCCATTTTAATTTGGTCAGGGAAAATTAAGCCCTCTTTTTTTGGTTAAGGTGCCACCATGAAACCCGGCGGGAGAATTGGGAAAGGGTTTTGTTCCATAAGTTTAATTAAATAGGTGTTTTTTTTTTCTGCAAGGGGATTGGATTGATTCGGTCCCCAGGATGTTTAGCTTTGGAAACCTTGGTCTCTATAAATTTTTACCCTAGGCCTAGACATTTTCCCAAAACCATTAAAAGGGTCCTTTTTGCGGAAATGGGAAAGGGCCCGGGGGTAGTTTTTTCGCAAATGCAATTAATGGGAGGTTTGGGGGTTACCCTGAGTAGGGTACAAAGGGGGGCAATTGGAAGATTAAACCACCTGAATCTTGGGGCCTCATGGAAGGTTTTTGGGGCAGCAAAAGGGTGCCTCTTTAGAATCCAAAAAGAAAATTTTGAGCAAGCCGAGCTGCTGAAATACATTTAAGGAATCCGTTGGTTCAAATGATATACCGTTAATGGGCCTGCCCCTTTTTTGGGTTCCGAGCTTGATAAAACCTTTTCCTGTTCCGGGAAGAGCTTTAAGGCTCCCTTGTTCAAAATTAAATGGCGGATTGGCCATTTCCATTTCCTGTTGGGAAAAAAATCTGTTCCCCGTGAACATAGTTTATGTACCCATTTCCCTGGGTTTTAAACAAAGAAAAGGGGTTAATATTTTATGGGTTTTCTTCCCAAAAATTTAAAAGGCGGGTTGGCCAGGGAACATTGGGGTCCGTAGGAGTTTACTTAAAATTGGAAATTCAGAATTTTTTGGCTGATGAATCTTCCGGTTCTTTAACCCCGAAATTTTATCCCTTGAGCTGGCTGAAGGAAGGCAATTTTTTAGGCCAGGGTCCCAAGAATCTTGGTTTGGGCCTTGGGAAAATACTTTAAGAAAATTTTGCCCAAATTTTCTAAAATTTTCCCCTTACCAAGGGATAGTGAAAATTCCCTTTAACTTTAAATGTGGAAATTTTGGCCCTTTAAAAGAGTTAAAAACAACAAAAGAAACGTGAGGGAAGGCCTTCTAAAAAAAAACCCATTTGCGTATCCCTTTTTAATTGGGTTTTTTTAGCAAAACCCAATTCCCTTTTTTTGAAAAACCATCCTTTCAGATACCAAAAGGGGCTTAAAATTAAGTTAAAGGGATGCCAAAGGTTTAGGTTTTAAACCTTTTATCTGTCCAAATCCCTTTAACCTTAGAGGGGGGGGGTTTTTGGGGGCTTTTTCCCCCTTTACCCGGGGTTTTAGGATCCCCAGGGCAAATAAAAATAGAGCGGGGAAACTGCAGGCTTCTGGGGGGAAATCGGGGAATTATCCCAAAAGTTTCGGAAATCTTGGGCGCCATTCCGGGAAAAAAATTTATTCCGGAACCGGGTTGAGCTAATTCACCCCTTTTGGGAAAAAAAAAGGGATTAAATTTTTATTTTTGAGAAATTTTAGGAAGAAGGGCTTTGGTCCTGAAAACCCATCCAAAGAAGGATTTAGCTTAAAGCTTAAATTTAGAAACTCCGGTTGAATGGCTAAACTGCTTTGACGTTTGAGGCCAAACTGGTCGGGGGGCGGAAAGGGCCTTGGAAAAAGGTCCCAAAGGAATTTTGGGGCCAAAGGAAAAAACCTTTTGGGTTTTGACAATTTGGGTGAATAAAATTTTTGCCTGTGATAGTGAGTTGCCATTAACTTTGTGGGAAGGGCCCCCAATTAAAGAGAGTTGTCAACCCTTTGGAAGGAAGGAAAGGGTCTAGGGCCCCCCCCAACAGAAGGTTTCCTTTTGTTTGTCCTTTCTTGGGGGTTTAAGGCCCCCACCAAAAAGCCTTTCTGAAGAAAATTTAAAAAAGGTGGCGGGGCAAAGGGAGCTTCAGGCTGTCCAGGTTAGGAGGAATGCGGATGGGGGTTGAGAAGGGAAGAACCAAGGGAGGTTCACAGGTGAATTGGGAAGGAAAGATCTTGACCAAGGAATGAAAAATTTTTGCCCCAAAACTTTCTGGAACTTGCACATCAAAAGGGGGATAGGCAAAAGAAGACCGGGTGGCCGCGCCCAGAGCGTTCTTGGGGTACCTGGGAGGTTAACCCGAAAAAATTGGCCTTTTTTTGAGAGGGCAAAAAGAGTGAAGGGCCCCAGCGTAGCTTCCCCCTTGCAATTGAGAAATTGGGGGTCAAAATTCGATGGTTGTCCAGGAGTTGGAGACCGGAAGGGGGTTTGAAAAACGAGGGGGAGATTCCCAAAACTTCTGGCTCCCGACAAGAGGTAAGACCGTTCCCCCTCTTGGGTACCAAAACAGACAATTGTCCATTGTGTTGAAGGGAAGAAAGTCCTGAAGGTTCCCAAGGCACCCCCTCTAAAACATTGAAGCAGTAAGGTTCGTGGTCCCTTTGGACTGTCCCCCCTAAGCCCCCCCCACCCGAGGCGCCTTGGACCTGGGGGAGAACCAAAATGGCCCCCCCGGGAGATCCCCGGGAGGGGACCAAAAAAGGGGGACGTTGAAAGCCTTGTTCAGGGAAAAATTGGGAGCAAGGTGACCACTTACTAAAAGAAATGAGAAGTTTGACCTGGCGAGGGAAGGCCACCAGGACCCTGGCCCTCAGGACCAATCGCGGGGAAAAAACGGGAGTGGCCCCCCCGGGCTGCAGTTCAAATCGTGGGGAAAGGCGTCCCTTTGTCTAGCGGCCCTGAAAAAGGCTTGGGTGCCAGGGGAGAAGTGATGCCCAAAAATGGACAAGTGGAAAAACCCAAAAAATGCCGTTGGGGGAGAGATCGTCCGGGTAGGAAGACCTGCACCCCTGAACCTAGGTGGGCCGTCCCATGTTTACTTTGGAAAACCCTGGGGGGTGGGGGAGACCAAAGGGAAGGCCCCGAACTGGTAGTGACTGGCTCCCCGGGCGGAGAAACCTCCTGGGCCCTGTCCATTGGATGTGGAAATGCCCCTTTGAGATCTAGGCACACCCAGTTTCTCCCAGAAGGGGAGAATAGATTGTAGAGTGACCATTGAATTTTTCTTTGGGACTGCCAGATTCAAGAGAGGTCTAATTGGTCTTAGTTCCCCGTTTTTTGGCACTAAAAGAACCTGGAGTAGAACCCTGATCCGATCTGGTCGGGGGCGGGCTGGATGGTTTTTTCTAAGATGGCCAATTTCTAGCGGCCTCCCTTTGGGGTGGTCTTGGGAGGACTCATCTTTGGAAGGTAAAGGGAAAAAGGGGATATCCCTGGATATGATTTGGAGAACCCAGCGGTCCGATGTTATGGACTCCCATGCCGCTAGGTCCCCACCCCCCCGACTGCCCCCAGAGTAGAGCAGTGGGCCCTCGGGGCTGCGGGGTTCAGAGAAAGGTTCCCTGGCCCCAAGTTTCTGGGAGCCCCTCTGCCTCTGGGGGGCGTCCTCCCTGTCCTCCTCTGCCACGGAAGGACTGGTTGTCGAGCAGGCTGGGACTGCGGACTTCGAACCACATCTTCTTCCCCCTTTTTGGGTTTTAGAATGGGGCCTCTGGGGTGCAGAAAGCATTCCGGCAGACAGCGTTTTCCCCGTCCTTCGCTCTGGGTCAACCCCCAACGGTCTTGCCAAACAGAGCAGAACCATCAAAGGCTTTTGGCCCCAAGGGCTCAGAAAATCGCATGGCGGACCGGCCCGGCCCTGACCAGTCCTGTCCCGAGCTCTGGGGCCCCGTGCATGGGGGGTACCAAAGAAATTTGTGACCTAGAGTGGCCTTTTTGGTGGAGTGCAGAGCCTGTCCTCCTGAAATGGACTCAGGATGCAGCATTCTTAAAATCCCCTGCACCCAATAACAGGGCCAAATAGTTCAGCGTAAAAGGCCCTGAACTAACACCCCCCAAGCGGTCCATCATCAGACTCCTTGCTGGTGGGTGGACTGGGGGACTCCCTGAGCCAGTTCCTTTTTGGGCCCGCCATCAACAGGGCATCTACAGGAGGCCCCTCCAAGGGGCCCTGTCAGAAGGGGGCAAAGGGATTTTGTCAGGTTTTTTGGGTTGGCCCCACGGGCCCGGTTCCTTCCACCCCCTGGTGGAAAAAGGTCCCCCGGGGGTCGGCGGGGGACAAAGAGGTGGGCCCCTTAATGCCTCCAAAAACCCGGACTCCCGAGGAAGATTTGGGGGCAGACCACCCCAAGTTTCCATGATGTCTCAAGGAGACATCCTCGGGGTGACCGGGGGCCTTCCTTCCTCCAAGTCCGTGTCTTCAGTGAGAGACTCAGGAGTCAATGTGCCTTTTTGCATTTTGGGGGGGCCTCCTCTGGGGGCTGTGGGGAGCCCTCGCATTTTGCTCCATGGAAAAGGGCAAACGGGCTGTCCCAGGGGCGGATGGTGGAACCCTCCCCAGTGGGAGGGCCGGGGGGGGAACGGGGGGGTCCGGAGCCAACAGACCCCCTCCACTACATCAAAAACCGAAGGGGGGACCACCAAAGGATCCGTGGCTCGGGTCGAGGGATCGGGCGGCCCGGCCCCGGATCCCGGGGGGTGGCCGACACAAGGCGCCAAGGAGCACTGATCCCCGGGTCGCTCGGATCCAGGCTCCCAAGGTCGGAAATGAGGGGAGGTGGATCCGGGACCCGTACTATGGGGTCCGACCCCCCCCGGGTGCTGGCTCAGCTGCCCAACCCGGGGGGGTGGGGGAAGGGGCAATAGGAAAAGGGTGTTGAGCTGGGGGGGGAAGCACTCCCATCTGCATCTGGGCCTGGATGAACCTTCCCTCATCCGGGCCAGATCAGCATCAGGTATGGGGATCCCGAGGGTACAGGTAGGCCTGGAATGCCTCCTCGATAGCCTGGGGCGGGGTCCTCCCCCCAGGACCCGGGGAGAACAGGGGGGGCGAGGAAAGGGGGGCTAACAAGGGGAGAAGCCACGGCGGGGCAAAAAGAGGTCTCGGCCCCCGGTGCTTCTCCCCCCGGGCCTTCTTTGCATCCCTCCTGTCCTGGCGGGGTTTGAGTCCCAGGAGCAGGAGGGGACAGGGCCCGCAGGGGAGTCCCGGGGGGGGTGGCAGTCCGGAAAAAACCCCCCAGGGCCAGCTTGGCCCCCCTCTCGGGGGTTTAACCCTGCACAAATGGAAACCAGATGTGGGTGTTCAACCCCGCTTTTTACAAATGTGGCCATCAGGGGAGCTTATGGCCACACTGGGGTTTTAAAAATGACTTGGTTTAGCCAAATCAAAAACCCAAAAATTACAGAAGTAACAAAAAACTAAAAACACAGGCCTCACACCACTTACCCAAGGGGGGAATTTACTGTAAATTAAATTTAAAATAAAAAAAGTAAAAAAAAGGGGAAACCCAAACTTTCCCCAAAAGTTTAAAAACAAAATTTCTTTTTAAAACAAGAAAATATTTGCTGAGAGCTAAAAAAATCCAGTTACCAGCGGGAAACAAGATCTGAGGTCATGAGGGGAGAGCAGGGCATTATGGGTGAGGGGGGAGCTGGGGCTTGGATCCATAGCTGGAAACTGCTTGATCCGAATTTGGATCCATAACCCACAGGTTGCAGAAAAAGAATATCCTACTTCAGATTCATTGTTTCCCCGTGAATGTTGACTCCATAAACTTTTGGTACCATTGAAGTTTCCCATATGCAGTCTTGCATATGGAAAAAACAGGCCCCAAAAAAGCTTTCAGAATTGTCTTGCAGAAGACTGGGTTTTTTGCCATGTTTGAAGTAAGTAGTCAGTTGCCTTTGTTTGTCTGGCATGAGGGCCCCTTTGGGGGTTGTATTCAAGCTTGCACCCAGGAATGTTACTTTGAGAGGACCAGTTGTGATTTCTTTTTATTGTGTACCCTAGGCATGTTGAAACCTTTTCACAAATCCAGGTGTAAAAAGAGTGTCCTTTTTTCTGCTTGAATGAGACGTCCAAGTAAGGATATATTTGTATACCCTTTTCTGCAAATGCAATTACTGGTGCCAGGCACTTTGGACCCTGGGCAGTAGATAAGCCAAAGGGCAGTGCAGAGTTTGGTTTCAAACCAGCCTTGAATCTGAGGTATCTTCTGCAGACTGTCTTATTGGGACATGCAGGTTGCCTCTTTTAGGGCTAAAGTCACCAGCCAACATTCTTGCCCAGCATGGGAGAAGCTGCTAAAGTCAGCATTTTGAATTTTGGAATGTCCAGGTATGTGTTAAAATCGATAAATCAGTATGGCCGCCAGGCCTTGTCCTTTCTGGGTACCAAGAAAGTCTTGAGTAAAAAACCCTTTTCCTTTTCCTGTTCTGGTACTGCTGAATAAAATCCATGAGGGGAAACCTTTTTTGTGCCTCTGCCCATTGATTTTTGGGTTGGAAATTTGCCATTGGCAAATGTGGAAATGGAATCTGTATCCCCGTGATCATGTTTAGTACCCCCTTGTCCTGGGTTATTAACTGCCAATTTTGGGAAAAATGCTAATTTTCCCCTAGGGGGCCCAAAAAATAAGTGCTTGGTGGCAGGGGAAATCATTGGGGTTGTTTTTTGTAGGTTTGCACTTTATCTCCTCCAGATTTGGAGGTGGATCCCCCTTGCTTTGTTGTCTTGTGCCTGGTATCTGGGAACCCCTTGGGCATCTGGATTTGCCCTTTTAGCTCTTTTGACACAGGAAAGGACCAATTTTTTTGGCCAGTGTCTACTGAATCTTGGTGGCTGCCCTTTTAAAATCTTAAAGTTTGCATAGACTTAGCTTTGTCTTCCATTTTCTTTAAAACCTCTTTCCCTTTAAAACCAAACAGGGGAAACATGCTGTAAAAGGGGCATCTAGCAATTTACTTTAACATGATCAGGCAAATTTTGTTCCTTTAACCAAGCATGCCTCCTAATCACAGATCCAGTAACTGGGGCCCGGGAAGGCCTCTAAAGAATCAAAACCACATTGCAAAGTATGCTTTCCAACTTGTTCAGCTGCATGCAAAAACCTGCAATTCTTTATTTTTCCCTTCAAAACATCATTTTCTGTTTCAGCAATCCCATACATTTTGGGACTTAAGCATATGAAATTGACAGTTTAAGGCCCTTTTCCAAGGTTGCAGATGTTTAAAACCCTTTTTCCCATCTGTCCAGTCCCTTTAATCTCTGTCAGAGGGGGAGGATTTTTTGTTGAGGCCTTAACTCCCTTTGGACCCTGTGAAATAGTTTCAGGATCAGCAACAGGGTTTCCAAATAAAAATTTTTGGGGTCAGGGACCCTGTAATATCTGTCAGGCTTACTGGGGCCGGGGTAGGGGTCAGGGTAAGCTTACTCCAAAAAAAATCATCCACAATGTCTAAAACAGGGGGGAAAGGCTAAAAGGGTTGTGCTGAGGGAAGGGAAAACCCTAGCCTTTTTTGATTCTGAGAAGTCTTGACTCTCCCAGTGAAAATGCTCCCTGCAGGTTTCTCCAAATGAATAATCCTCAGGAGGAGATGCAGATGGAAAAAAAAGACCCTTTTTTCCTTTAAAAAAAAAATCAAAAAAATCCTTCCATTTTTTGGGGAGGGTATTAAAAAAATAAAATTTTTTTCCTTTTTTTAAATTCAGAAATTTTTGAAACCGTCGGGGATTAAAATGTTTTGAGGTTTTTTGTCCAAGTTGGCACCCAGGAAAGTTTTTTTCTGAGATGGTGTTAGCCTGGATTTTTTTTGTTGATTGTTTTCCCAGAGAATGCATTAACTGTTACATAAGCCAGATTTCCAAAGTATGTGCTTGCTGTCCGCTTGGATCAGGCAGTTGTCCAAATATGGGAAAATTTGTACCCCTTGAAGTCTGCAGTAGGCAATACTGATGCCAGGCTTTTGTGAATACTCTGGGGCAGTAGATAAGCCAAAGGGCAATGCAGAGAATTGATAGTGGATTGAACCTGCAAGAAATCTGAGGTATCTTCTGCAACTTTGTCTGTTTGGGGACATGCAGGTATGCCTCCTTGAGGTCCAATGTTACCAGCCAAAACTCCTTGCCCAGCATGGGAAGCTGCTGTAATGTGAGCATCTTGAATTTTGGGAAAAAAATGTGTTTAGGATGGATAAGCCCAAAAATGGGTCTCCAGTCGGTTCCTTTCCTTGGTACCAGAAAAGTCTTGAAAAAACCTTGACCTTGTTGTGGTAGGTACCTCTTGAAGCTCATGCTTATGAGTTTTAAAAATTTTGTAGTTGTGCCTCTGCCCTTTGATTGTGTGGCAGGTTTGGCATGCCTCTCATTTTGGAAGAGTGTGGAATGAAATTTGCAGCCTCTGTTTAAAAATCCAGGATCCATTTGTCTTTTGACAATATGCCAATTTCTTAAATAATGCTAGCTTTCCTCCCAAAGGTGCTGCCAGCTGAGACCTGCTTGGAAAATGGGGAGTCATTGGGTTTGTTTTCTGTATTGTTGTGCACTGCCCCACCTCTTGGTGCTGGATTTTCCTTTTCCTCTATATGTTTCTTGTGATTGCCCTCTCCCCCTTGTGTCTGTATCTACCTTTTTGGGGGCTTGTCAGTGGCTGGAAAGGACCAGTTTTTAAAGGCCAATTTCTGCAAAAAAGGTGGTGGTTGGACCTGTAAAAAGCTTTGACAGTTTGCATAATTTGGTTTTTTCTTCCATTTTCGTAATATCTCCTCAGCATTAGTACCAAACAGCACATCCTTTTGAAAAGGGGCATCTAGAAGTTTAGCTTTCACATGATCAGGCAAGCCTTGTTCCTGCCAGGCATGTCAAAATGACCTGAGCGTTTCTTGAGCCTCTAGGGATCATAGCCACATTGTAAAGGGGTGTTTACCCACTTGCTCTGCACTATGCATCAAACCTGTAACTCCTTTAAATCTGGTTGTTCAGGGAGACATTTTATTCCTTTACATCAGAATGTTCTGATAAAAAGGAGCCCTGATCAGAAAAGGAGAATCTTCCTCCACTCTGGGTCTCTTGTCTGGGGGTTGAGAACCCTGATAAGAGTAATCAAATCCTCAGCCATTTTTAGCATCTGTTTTTTAGGCATTGGAAAGGGCCCTTTCAACAGGCCTCTTGGGATGCCTGGCCTTTTTTTAGTAAAGGCCTTAATAGAAAAAAAAGATGAGGGGCTAAAGACACCATGGGTGGAAGGGGCCTGTCCACAAGGGGGCTCAACATTGCAATGGCTTTTGGGTTTTGTCTGGGAAAACAACCTCTCTTTCAGAGGACACCGCCAAGGGTTCGGTAGTCAGGGAAAAGGCGTCCGCTGAGCCTTTCATGGTGTTGGTGGGGAACTTCCTTTGGTCCTTGTCCTTGTTTTTTGGAAAATGTGGGTCTGGCGACATTTTATAATCAAAGGCTTTCAAAAGTGTTGGGGGTCGCCCCCTTTTTATTGAAAGTGGAAAGTGACAGCCGAGGGGTGGTCTGGGCCCAAACAAGGTATGCAGAGGGGAAAGGAAATCCTTATGATTTGCTTCCACAAAATACAATTATTAATTTTTTTGACATCGGTCTGAGGCAAGAAAAATTTCCCCAGGGGGTAGTTTTAAATGAAAACGGTTTCCCAATTTTAAAAACAGGGGCGGACCACAATGCTTCTGCTTGGGCCGGCAAAAAGACTAAGAAATGGCGTTGGGTGTGTTTATACCTGGCCCCTGGCCAAAGAAAACCCCGGGGCCAGACTTTGGAATTCGGCCCGGTGGGGCCCCCTTTTTTTAAAGTATGCAATGAACAGTGAAAAAACCCTCCCCAGCCCCCAGTTTTCCGGGAGGATTTTTTGTAGTAGTTTAATTTGGGTCCCTGTGAAAGGCTCGGAAGGGAAATTTTTGAAAAGGGAATTGTGAACAGGAAATTTTAAAATTTTTGGGTTTTTGGGGGGGAAAGTAGACCCTGTTGAAAAATAATCAAAACCCGGGGGGGGAGAAATCCGTTGGGGAGGGAAAAATCCCCGCCTCTTTTTAATCGGAAATTGCTTTGGGAAAAAACCCCCAAAATAGCAAGGCACCCAAAAAATTCTGGGGGGGGAATAGTCCCCAGCAAGAATCCTATGGAATAAAAAAATCCTTCTGAAGTTTCAAACGGTCAAAATACATAAAACCCCCCTGGAGAAGAATTGGTTTTGATTTAAAAAAAGGTTTCACCATTTTTATCATTTTTTTACAAGAAGCCTGAACGGGTTTCTTCTTCTGGCAGGTTAAATTTTTGGCCCTTTAAGAAGGTGGCTTGGCATATCGGTAGGCCCGTAACCCTGGGGTGCCCGAAGGGGGCCCCCCAAACCTGGGAATCCCTTACATTGGATCCAGGTTTTCTTTGAGCAATTTTCCCCCCAAAGGCAGTCAGTTGAAAAAGCTTGGAATTTTTTTAAAAGTTATTGAGACAGTTTCCCTAGGACACCAGATTTAAGGGCCCACTGAGTCCGGGGTTACCCTGGGACTGAAGCCGGGGAGTTTTGCTGGTTTGGGTTTGGACTCAGCCGGGAAGAGGCAAAAGGCCCAAATTTTAGAAGGCAAATTAAAAATCTTGGAGGTTTACTTGTAAAAATCTTAATAGTTTGCATAGATTTAGCTTTTTTTCCCATCTTTTAAGAACAAGGGCAAACAGGCGTCCTGTTTAAAGGGGCATCCAGTAATTTGCTTTAAATGATCTGGGATTGCTTAAGGCCTTTTACAGAAGTGACAGACCCTGCAAGTTGTTGAATAAAAACCAAAAGAAGTTTTCCAACCTGTTCAAAAGTTAAACCCAAATTCTTATTTTCGGAACAAAAATTTTCTGTTTAAGAAACAATAAATGGGCTTTAACATAGAAACTGGCAACAAACCCTTTTCCAGGTTAGAAAGTACATTTTTGTACCTACCATAAATGTAGATGTTGGGCCAATACAGCTGCAGTAATCACAGATGGGTTCTCTTCAGGGTGTCAGAATTCCAAAGTCTAGGTCCCCAGTTGGTGTCGCTTTTTTTGGGCCAGTGAGGCCAGAGTATAAAGACACGGGGCCATGTTCTTCAGTCTTTCTTCCCCAAGATGTCAGGTGCCCCAAAAGGGAAGGCAATTAAATTATATATATATATATATATATATATATATATATATATATTTTCACACACAAACAATGCAATATAATCCAAAATCAGTAGTTGCAAAAAAAACCATAGAAGGATCACAGTCAGGTTGTAAAGGGGTTACCCCTCCTAAAGGAAAAAACTGCAGTGTTTCCAAATCTACATTTATGGTAGGTAAAAAACTGTACTATGTTCATGTCCCAGCTGCAGTAATCACAGATGGGTAGATCCCAAAGCTACACACAGGGTGGTAGGTACTATTTGGGAACTGGGATGAGCCAGAATGCCCTGCAACACAGGGGAAAGCCTGCTCTATTTTTTGGAAAAGGCATGGTAGTTTTTTGTGAAGGTAAAACAGAACTCCAAGTGGCTCCCCAAAATGTCTTTGGTAGGAACCCCTTGGGGAAAGGGCCCGGGGTAGCTGTGGCCCTGGTGGAGTGGGATCTGATGTGGGGACAGTTTTCCCCATGATATGAATAACAGAAATGCAGTGGCCTATCCACTTTGAAATTGTCTTTTTTGGTCACTGGCCCTTGAGCCTAAGATAGGACACAAAAGTTGTTCTGATTTCTGAAGGTTTTGTTCTGTCCAAATAATGCGCTGGGGATGTCTAAAAAATGAGCAACCTTTCCCTTTTTTTGAGGATTGGGATGGTGGGTAAGTGTATGGCTTGGTTTAAGCACCCTGGATACCACTTTAGGCATAAAGGGGGTTTAAAGGGGAAACCCTGTCCTGATGGAAGATAAAACTGCACCGCCATGAGGGCCTGTTTCAAACCCAACAAAGTGATGGCCAGAAGGAAGCTGTTTTCCAGGACAAATATTGCAAATCTGTTGATGCAGCTTTAAAAAGGAGGCAATGTTAATTTTCTAGAATGTAATTAAGATCCCAGGCGTTTGGTTGTTTTTGGAGGTCTTATATTCTTAGCCCTCTGAGGAACTGTCAAGTGGGTGAAAAAATAAAGGGGATCAGTTGAATTCTGCAAAAATGGCTGAGGCATGGATTTTTATGAAGAAAAGAAACCCCACTGTTCAGAGCTCTGCTAGATACTGTAAATCTGAGGCAAATTCAGTTTTTTGGGTCCGGGCCCTTTTTCTCACCCAAAGCAAAACCCGTTTCCATTTTGCGGTAAGTTTCTAGTAGAAGGTCTTCTGGCCCCCAAAAATGACATCCTGCACCCCCTTTAAAGTGGGGTCTGTTGTGGTGTTGGAATTTTCCATGCAGCAAGATTGAGTGTTTAAGCTGACCGTGAAGCGTTTTGTAGCTGTGCTGAGTCAGCAGAAGAGGCTTGATAGGGACCAGGGAGGGTATGTGTTAGCTCCTCGGGGGATACCAGTGTTCCCTTTGGGCCCAAATCTGGAGCAATCAGTATCTTTTGGTCTGTCTGCTTTGCTTTCAAGAGCACCTTGGGCAGAAGGGGCAGAGGGGGGAAAGGGAAACTGTCCATGCTGTCCAACTGAATGAAAGACTCCCCAGGCCTTTGGATGAAAGGCCCTTTGAAAAAAAATTTTTCCAATTGATGTTTCCCTTGGGGGGAAAAGATCTATGTTCCCCCCACTCTTTATTATCTCTGAAACACCTGAGGATGCTTCCATTGGTGGATCTGTCATATTTCGAGATTGTCTGCCAGTGTTTTCCAACCCTGGCAAGTACTGTGCTTGAAGTCCGTTTTCCCTTAGAGCCAAGTTCCAAAGAGTCATGGCTAGTCTGAAAGGGGGTATGAATGTTTTCCCCTTGTTTATGTACCACATTACTGTGGTGTTGTCTGTTCTTATCAGAAATTTGTCCTGGATGCAGGAGGTCCTTGAAAGCTATAATTGCATTTATTACTGCTAGCATTTTTTTTGATTGATGTGAAGGTGTTTTTCCCTTTTTGGGACCATTTGCCCTGAATGCACCTGTCTGTCATGCCCCCCGGGGTAGTCTGGGGTCTGTTGTGATGAGGTTTTGTTAGGTTTCAGAATGGGAGGCCTGTTTTTGCTTGTGTTTGGGGCCCCAAATAGTTCCCTTTGAAACATGGAATTACTGGTATTATTGTTTCCAAACTGTGACTGTGTTGAGACCATTTTTGGTACCACTGAAGTTTCCCATATGCAGTTTTTGCTGGGATTAAAAGAAAAGATGCCAGGGCCCAGAGCCTGCAGGTTTTTCCCTTGCAAAGCCTGGAAATTTTGCTAGTTTTTTGAAGTACTGAGTTAGCTGCCTTGTTTTTCGGGAGATAGGCCATCTGGGTGTTTGTGCCCGTTGGCACCCAGGAAAGTTTTTCTGAGATGGTGTTAGCCGGGATTTTTTTTGTTGATTGTATCCCAGAGAATGCATTAACGGTTAAAAAGCCAGATTTCCATAAGTATGTGTTTGCTTGGGATCAGGCAGTTGTCCAAAATGGAAAAACCCTTGAAGTCTGCAGTGGGCAATCACTGATGCCAGGCACTTTGTGAATACTCTGAGCAGTAGATAAGCCAAAGGGCAATGCAGAGAATTGATAGTGGATTGAACCTGCAAGAAATCTGAGGTATCTTCTGCAACTTTGTCTGTTTGGGGACATGCAGGTATGCCTCCTTGAGGTCCAATGTTACCAGCCAAAACTCCTTGCCCAGCATGGGGAAGCTGTGTAAGGGAGCATCTTGAATTTTGGGTAAAAAATGTGTTTAGGATGGATAAGTCCAAATGGGTCTCCAGTGGGTTTCCCTTTTCCCTTTGGTACCAGAAAAGTCTTGAAAAAAACCTTGACCTTTTTTAGTATACCTCTTGTAAGATCTCATGCTTATGAGTTTTAAAAATTTTGTAGTTGTGCCTCTCCCCTTTTGATTGGGGGGGTTTGGCATGTCTCATTTTGGAAGAGTGTGGAATGAAATTTGCAGCCTCTGTTTAAACATCCAGGATCCATTTGTCTGTTGACAATATTTTTTCCAAAAAATTTAGTTTTCCCTCCCAAAGGTGCTGCCAGCTGAGACCTGCTTGGCAGGGAAAATGAAGTCATTGGGTTTTTTTTCATTGTTGTGCACTGCCCCACCTCTTGGTGCTGGATTTTCCATTGTCCTTATATGATTCTTGTGATTGCCCTCTCCCCCTTTGGGTGTCTGTATCTACCTCTTTGGGCTTGTCAGTGGCGGGAAAGGACCATTTTTTGAGGCCAATTTCTGCAAAAAAGGGGTGGTTGGACCTGAAAAAAGCTTTGACAGTTTGCATATTTTGGTTTTTTCTTCCATTTTCGTAATATCTCCTCAGCATTAGTACCAAACAGCACACCCTTTTTGAAAAGGGCATCTGGGTTTAGCTTTCATGATCAGGCAAGCCTTGTTCCCCAGGCATGTCTAAGACTGAGCAGTCTTGAGCCTCTAGGCATCATAGCCACTTTTAAAGGTGTGTTTACCCACTTGTTCCTATGCATCTTTCCTGAACCCTTTTAAATCTGGTTGTTCAGGGAGACATTTTTTCCTTTACATCAGAATGTTCTGATAAATAGCCCTGATCAGAAGAGGAGAATCTTCCCCACTCTGGGTCTTTTGTCTGGGGGTTGAAAACCCCCTGATAAATAATCAAACCCCCAGCCTTCTTCAGCATCTTTTTTTTGGGGGCCTGAAAGGCCCCGGGCAACAGGCCTCTTGGGATGCCTGGCCTGGATTTAGTAAAGGCCTTAATAGAAAAAGAAGATGAGGGTCAAAAGACACCAGGGGGGGGGTGGACCTGTCCACAGAGGCTCAACATTGCAATGGTTTTGGTTGTGTCTGGGAAACAGTACCCTCTGGTACAGGGACACCGCCAAGGAAGTGCCGGTAGTCAGGGATGAAAAGGGCGTCCCTGAGCTTTGGGGGTTTTGGCATGGTGTTGGTGGGGACCACTTCATTCGGCCCTTGTCCTTGTTTTTTGGAAAAGGGAGTCCCCGGCGACATTTTATAATCAAAGGCTTTCCAAAAGTGTTGGCAACTCGCGCTTAATAGTGCATTGAAAGTAGCGAAAGTGACAGCCGAGAGCGTGGTCTGGCCCTAAACAAGGTATGCAGAGGGAATGGAAATCCTTATGATTTGCTTCCACAAATACAATTATTAACTTTTCTGACATCGTCTGAGGCAGAAAATTTTCCCAGCTAGCTTTAATGAAAACTTGTTTCCAATTTTTTGTAATTCAGGAGCTGGCAGGCATGAACTGCTTCTGCTTGCAGCGGCAAAAGACTGAAGAACATGGCTTTGGCTGTGTATAACTCTGGCCTCACTGGCGCAAGAGGCACACCAACCGGGACCTAGACTTTGAATTGGCCGAGGGCTGGCAGAGAACCCATCTGTGATTACTGCAGCTGTATGCACGATGAACATGTGCACATCTTCCCATCTATCCAGCCCTGGAGTCTCTATCAGACGGGTAGGATTTTGGTAGTAGTAGCTTTAATGCCCTTGGGTCCCTGTGAAATGGTCTCAGGATCCAGTAGGATTCTTGAAAAGGAACTTGTAGAATCAGGAATCCTGTAATATCTATCAGGTTTTCTGGGAGCAGGAGGTGAAGAGTCAGAGGCCAGGCTAGATTCGAAAAGGCATAATCAACAATGTCCAGTACAGGAGGGATAGCTAAATGCCTGTGCTGGGGCAGGAGAAGAAATCCTAAGCCTCTTTTAGAATCAGAAAAATCCTGACTTTCCCACGAAAATACTCCCTAAGACTATGCAAGGTTTCCCCAAAGAGAAATCCTCTGGGCAAAGGGAATAGAGTCCTCAGCATCAGAATCCTCATAGGTAGATAAAGGTAAATCCTGGTCATCAGAGGAAACAGAAATTTCAGAATTCTGGTCAGAAGTATCATAAGCACACTCAGTCCTAGGCCTCTTAGAGGGAGAAGGTTGGCTTCCCTTGATTAAAGTAATAAGGTCTTCAGCCATTCTTATCATTTGTTTTTTTTAGGCATAGAAGCCTGACCATGCGGTCTGGGCATCGGTCTTCTAGGCATGGTTCGAGTTTTAGGCCTTGAAGAAGAAGATGGCGTTGGTTTCATATGCAAGTCAGTAGGCCTGAATACACCCTCAGAAGGCGGTGCCTGCAGAGTGGCTCCACACCCATCAAGGTGGAGACATCCAGGTTCCACAGTTGAAGCATCTCCGGTATAGGACTCAGATTACAGGCCTCTACTGAGACCCATTGAAATAGTGGGTATCAGGGGCAAAGCACCTCACTGAGTACCTGCGAACTGGCGAATGACTTAGGAGGCGTGTCTGCAGCTTTGGACCTAGGAGGCCTGCCTCTGTCTTTATTTTTTCCCTTTTTTAGAATGTCAGTAGTAGGATGGCTTACGAAGACATATCTGGATAATTGAACAGAGTTCCAAAATATTTAGAAGCGAAATATACAGATGACTGATGGTTCTTTTGTAAATAAGGCAAAAATTGACAGCAAGGTACATCATGGTCAAGGCCTAGGCAAGGAATACTGTATGAATGAAAATCTTTATGAGGTATTTGTTTTCCACAAGAAATGCAATTATTTACTTTTATGACATCAGTTTAGAGCAAGAAAAGTTTCCCCGGAGTACTTAGCTTTAGTTGAAGACTTGGTTTTGAAACTCAAAAGCGAAAATTTCAGGAGTCCGACCGGCACTTGCAAACTGCTTCTGCTTCAGGCACCGCACAGCAAGAAAGACTTGGGTAATGGTGTTGGCTGCATGTTTTATACCCTGACTACCTGAAGTCAGGAAGACACAACAAGCCGGGACCCAAGACTTTGTTAATCAGACCGACTGAGGGCTACTGCAAGCAGATAACGCAAATGTCATCACTGCAACAGTGAAACACGAACAACATCAGTGGTGTTGTCGGTCTTTATCAATAACTGTCCTGGAAGAATGTGGTCCTTGAAGGCTGTTGGAGCATTTTTACAGCTAACATTTTTTTTTGATTGTTTGCATTTTGATTTGGGGTTTTTGCCCTTCCCCTCCCAAAGTGAATGCATAGTCTGATCGTCTTTGGGGGTTTGGGCAGCGGGGGTAGAGTGAATGTCAGTCCCTTGTTTTTTTGGTGGTAGGCCTCTGCACGGGAAAGGAACTCTATCTTTAGACAGGGTATGATAAGAATCATTGACTGAAGATCCTGATAATTTTGACACCATAGGCTTTTTAGATACCATTGTAGTTTCCTCATTTGCAGTCTTGCATATGGAATTAGTAGAATGCAAGGGGCCCTGAACCCCAGGGCTTGCAGTATTTTCCTTGCAGATAGCTGGGTCTTTATGGCCAGTAATTTGATGTAGGGTGTCAAATCAACTTCTTTTCTGGGGGTAGGCCATCTGGGAAGTTGTATTCAAGCTTGATCCCAGGAATACAATTTGTTGGCAGGGTACAAGGTGTGATTTCTTTTCATTTTGTACCCCAAAAAGTTAGCAATTTATTTACAAATGTCAGATGTTTTAGTAGCATATCCTGGCTTTCTGCCTGAATTAGACAATCGTACAGGTATGGGTATAACTGAATATTTCTTTGCCTGCAAAATGCAATGACTGGAGCTAGGCACTTTGTGAATACCCTGGGCGCAGTAAATAAGCCAAAGGGAAGTGCAGAAAACGGACAGTGCATGGAGCCTGCTCTGCAGCGTAGGTATTTCCTGCAAGATTCCCTTATTGGAATGTGCAGGTAGGCTTCCTTTAAATCCAGTGTTGCCAACCAAGCATTCCTGCCTAGCATGGGGAAACAGCATCTTGGTTTTGGGATTATCAAAAATGTGTTTAGGATTGACAGGCCCAGGGTAGGATGCCAGTAATGGTCTTTTCTGGGTACCAGGAAAAGTCTTGAGTAAAAACCTTGTCCGGATTCTTCTTCTGGGACAGGTTGAACAGCCCTGATGCTTGAAAGAGAGAGAACTTGCTTTTGAGCCCTCTGGGCAGTGATTTGGGGGTAGGTCTGGCCAACTGTTTGGGGGTTTGTAAGGAGTGGAAGTGGAATCTGTATCCTTGGGAAAGTATATTTAATACCCATTTGTCCTGGGTAATGAGTTCTCAACTTTTTGCATGCAGAGTCACTCCCCTAAAGGAACAGTCAGCTGAGCAGGGCTTGGAAGGTTTAAAAAATTTAAATCATTGAGACAGTTTACCATGGAGGGGCTTTACTCCCTGCTTTGGAAGTGGGTGCCCCCACTACTTAGGCCTTTGAGTACCTTGGAACTGAAGCCTGGGTGTTTCTGGCTCTGGGTTTGGACTGAGAAGGCCTGGAAACTTTAGGGCAAATTGGGGGTTGGTTTTTTTTAAAGGAAACCCTTTTCCCTTTTTGGGGAATTTTTGGGAAAAGGTTTTCCCCCCAAAATAAACCCTGACCCCCGGAAACTGGGGTTGAAGGTTTTTCCAGAGGAAGTGTTTTAGGACAATTTTGACTGTTGATCAGCGAAGAGGCATTAATCCGGGGAATGTTTAGTCCCAGGGGAAAGGTTGTTCCTTGGAGTCTATATCTTGGCTTCTGTTTTGTTTAAAGTTGGGAGAAAAAAAGGTGGGAAAGCGTAAACTGTCCATGCTGTCCAACTGAATGAAAGGGCGTCCACTCTCCAGGCCTTTGGATGAAAGGTCCTTGAACAAAACTTTTCCAATTGATGATTCCTGTGGGAGGCAAAAAGATCTATGTCTGGCCTCCCCCACTCTTGTATTATCTCTGTAAACACCTGAGGATGTAACTTCCATTCGTGTGGATCTGTCATATTTCTGCTTAGATTGTCTGCCAGCGTGTTTTCCAATCCTGGCAAGTACTGTGCTTGAAGTCCGATTTGCCATTCCAGAGCCAAGTTCCAAAGAGTCATGGCTAGTCTGCACAAGGGGTATGAATGTGTTCCGCCTTGTTTATGTACCACATTACTGTGGTGTTGTCTGTTCTTATCAGTAATTGTCCTGGATGCAGGAGGTCCTTGAAAGCTATAATTGCATTTATTACTGCTAGCATTTCTTTTTGATTGATGTGAAGGTGCTTTTCCTTTTGGGACCATTTGCCCTGAATGCACCTGTCTGTCATGTGCGTCCCCCAGGCGTAGTCTGAGGCGTCTGTTGTGATGACTTGGTTTGCTTGAGGCTTGCAGAATGGGAGGCCTGTGTTTGCTTGACATGCTTGGGCCCACCATAGAAATTCTTTTTGCAAACATGGAATTACTGGTATTATTGTTTCCAAACTGTGACTGTGTTGAGACCATAGGTTTTTTAGGTACCACTGAAGTTTCCTCATATGCAGCTTTGCACATGGGATTAAAAGAATGCAAGATGCCATGAAGCCCAGAGCCTGCAGGATTTTCCTTGCAGTAAGCCTGGTACATTTTGCTAGTATTTTGAAGTACTGAGTTAGCTGCCCTTGTTTTTCTGGCGTTAGATAGGCCATCTGGGTGTTTGTGTCCAAGTTGGCACCCAGGAAAGTTATTTTCTGAGATGGTGTTAGCCTGGATTTCTTTTTGTTGATTGTATATCCCAGAGAATGCATTAACCGTGTTACATAAGCCAGATGTTCCATAAGTATGTGCTTGCTGTCCGCTTGGATCAGGCAGTTGTCCAAATATGGGTAAATTTGTATCCCTTGAAGTCTGCAGTAGGCAATCACTGATGCCAGGCACTTTGTGAATACTCTGGGAGCAGTAGATAAGCCAAAGGGCAATGCAGAGAATTGATAGTGGATTGAACCTGCAAGAAATCTGAGGTATCTTCTGCAACTTTGTCTGATTGGGACATGCAGGTATGCCTCCTTGAGGTCCAATGTTACCAGCCAAAACTCCTTGCCCAGCATGGGAAGAAGCTGCTGTAATGTGAGCATCTTGAATTTTGGTACGAGTAAAAATGTGTTTAGGATGGATAAGTCCAAAATGGGTCTCCAGTCGGTTCCTTTCCTTGGTACCAGAAAAAGTCTTGAATAAAAACCTTGACCTTGTTCGTGAGTAGGTACCTCTTGTATAGATCTCATGCTTATGAGCTTTAAAATTTGTAGTTGTGCCTCTGCCCTTTGATTGTGTGGCAGGTTTGGCATGCCTCTCATTTTTGGAAGAGTGTGGAATAGAAATTTGCAGCCTCTGTTTATAACATCCAGGATCCATTTGTCTGATGACAATATGCCAATTTCTTGCAAATAATGCTAGCTTTCCTCCCAAAGGTGCTGCCAGCTGAGACCTGCTTGGCATGGAAATGAGGGAGTCATTGGGTTTGTTTTCTGTATTGTTGTGCACTGTCTTCGCCACCTCTTGGTGCTGGAGTTTGCCATTGTCGGCCTCTATATGATTCTTGTGATTGCCCTCTGCCCCTTGTGTGTCTGTATCTACCTCTTTGGGGCTTGTCAGTGGCTGGAAAGGACCAGTTTTTTGAAGGCCAATTTCTGCTAAAACGTGGTGGTTGGACCTGTAAAAAAGCTTTGACAGTTTGCATATATTTGGCTTTTTCTTCCATTTTCCGTAATATCTCCTCAGCATTAGTACCAAACAGCACATCCTTTTGTAAAGGAGCATCTAGAAGTTTAGCTTTCACATGATCAGGCAAGCCTTGTTCCCTAAGCCAGGCATGTCTACGAATGACTGATCCTGTAGCAGCCGCTCTACTTGAAGCCTCTAGGGCATCATAGCCACATTGTAAGGTGTGTTTACCCACTTGCTCTGCACTATGCATCATATCCTGTAACTCCTTTAAATCTGGTTGTTCAGGTTGAGACATTTTATTCCTTTACATCAGAATGTTCTGATAAAATGGAGCCCTGATCAGAAGAGGGAGAATCTTCCTCCACTCTGGGTCTCTTGTCTGGAGGGGGTTGAGAACCCCTGATAAGAGTAATCAAATCCTCAGCCATTTTCAGCATCTGTTTTTTAGGCATGGGGCCTGGAAAAGGGCCCTGTGCAACAGGCCTCTTGGGATGCCTGGCTGCTTTGGATTTAGTAAAGGCCTTAATAGAAAAAGAAGATGAGGGTCTAAAGACACCATGGGTGGAAGTGGACCTGTCCACATTAGGAGGCTCAACATTAGCAATGGCTTTGGTTGTAGTCTGGGAAAGGGCCGAAGTACCTGCGGTCTCGGGTACAGAGGACACCGCCAAGGAAGTGTCGTCGGTAGTCAGGGACTGCAAAGGCGTCTCGCTGAGAACGTGTAGCCGGTTTTGGCATGGTGTTGGTGGGGACCGCGGACTTCACGTGTCGGTCCTTGTCCTTGCGTTTTTTGGACAAAACGGTAGTCGGAGTCTCCGACGACATTTTATAATCAAAGGCTTTACCAAAAAAGTGTTGGGCGAACTCCGCCCGGCTTAATAGTGCGTTATTGAAAGTAGCGCCAAAGTGACAGCCCGAGACGTCGTGGTCTGGGCCTAAACAAGGTATGCAGAGGGAATGGAAATCCTTATGCGGTATTTGCTTCCCACAAGAAATACAATTATTAACTTTTTCTGACATCGGTCTGAGGCAAGAAAAGTTTCCAACGGGTACTTAGCTTTAATGAAAACTTGTTTCCAATTTTTTTAATTCAGGAGCTGGCCGACCGGCACTTGAACTGCTTCTGCTTCGGGCACCGCGGCAAAAAGACTGAAGAACATGGCGTTGTGTCTTATATACTCTGGCCTCACTGACGTCAAGAGAAGCGACACCAACCGGCGGACCTAGACTTTGGAATTCGGCCGACCGAGGACCCGCCTGACGGCAGAGAACCCATCTGTGATTACTGCAGCTGTATGCACGATGAACATGTGCATACCATCTTACCCCATCTATCCAGCGCCCTGGAGTCTCTATCAGACGGGGTAGGATTTTTGGTAGTAGTAGCTTTAATGCCCTTGGGTCCCTGTGAAATGGTCTCAGGATCCGCAGTAGGATTCTTGAAAAGGAACTTGTAAGAATCAGGAATCCTGTAATATCTATCAGGTTTTCTGGGAGCAGGAGGTGAAGAGTCAGAGGCCAGGCTAGATTCCGAAAAGGCATAATCAACAATGTCCAGTACAGGAGGGATAGCTAAATGCCTGTGCTGGGGCAGGAGTAAGAAATCCCTAAGCCTCTTTTTAGAATCAGAGAAATCCTGACTTTCCCAACGAAAATACTCCCTAAGACTATGCAAGGTTTCACCAAGAGAGAAATCCTCTGGGGGGGGGGTGGCAAAGGGAATAGAGTCCTCAGCATCAGAATCCTCATAGGTAGATAAAGGTAAATCCTGGTCATCAGAGGAAACAGAAATTTCAGAATTCTGGTCAGAAGTATCATAAGCACACTCAGTCCTAGGCCTCTTAGAGGGAGAAGGTTGGCTTCCCTTGATTAAAGTAATAAGGTCTTCAGCCATTCTTATCATTTGTTTTTTTTAGGCATAGAAGCCTGACCATGCGGTCTGGGCATCGGTCTTCTAGGCATGGTTCGAGTTTTAGGCCTTGAAGAAGAAGATGGCGTTGGTTTCATATGCAAGTCAGTAGGCCTGAATACACCCTCAGAAGCCGGTGCCTGCAGAGTGGCTCCACACCCATCCAAGGTGGAGACATCCGCAGGTTCCACAGTTGAAGCATCTCACGGTATACCGGACTCCAGATTCACAGGCCTCTACTGAGACCCATTCGAAGTAGTGGGTATCAGGGACGGCGAAAGCACCTCACTGAGTACCTGCGAACTGGCGAATGACTTAGGAGAAGCGTCGTCTGCAGCTTTGGACCTAGGAGGCCTGCCTCTGTCTTTATTTTTCCGTTTTTTCAGAATGTCAGTAGTAGGATGGCTTACCGAAGACATATCTGGATAATTGAACAGAGTTCCAAAATATTTAGAAGCGAAAATATACAGATGACTGATGGTTCTTTTGTAAATAAGGCAAAAAATTGACAGCAAGGTACATCATGGTCAAGGCCTAGGCAAGGAATACTGTATGAATGAAAATCTTTATGAGGTATTTGTTTTCCACAAGAAATGCAATTATTTACTTTTTATGACATCAGTTTAGAGCAAGAAAAAGTTTCCCCAACGGGGTACTTAGCTTTAGTTGAAGACTTCGGTTTTGAAACTCAAAAACGAAAATTTCAGGAGTCGGCCGACCGGCACTTGCAAACTGCTTCTGCTTCAGGCACCGCACAGCAAGAAAGACTTGGGTAATGGTGTTGGCTGCATGTTTTATACCCCTGACTACCTGAAGTCACGGAAGACACAACAACCGACGCAGGACCCAAGACTTTGTTAATCAGACCGACTGAGGGCTACTGCAAGCAGATAACCCAAATGTCATCACTGCAACAGTGAAACACGAAGAACATCAGTGGTGTTGTCGGTCTTTATCAATAACTGTCCTGGAAGAATGTGGTCCTTGAAGGCTGTTGGAGCATTATGTACAGCTAACATTTCTTTTTGATTGATATGCAGGTGCATTTGACTTGGGTTCCATTTGCCCTGAATGCACTTCCCTGCCAAGTGAGCCCCCCCCCCCCAATGCATAGTCTGATGCGTCTGTTGTTAGGGTTTGGGCAGCAGGGGGTAGAGTGAATGTCAGTCCCTTGTTTTGGTGGTAGGCCTCTGCACAGGAAAGGAACTCTATCTTTAGACAGGGTATGATAAGAATCATTGACTGAAGATCCTGATAATATTGACACCATAGGCTTTTTAGATACCATTGTAGTTTCCTCATTTGCAGTCTTGCATATGGAATTAGTAGAATGCAAGAGGCCATGAACCCCAGGGCTTGCAGTATTTTCCTTGCAGATAGCTGGGTCTTTATGGCCAGTAATTTGATGTAGGCTGTCAAATCAACTTGCTTCTCTGACGCGAGGTAGGCCATCTGGGAAGTTGTATTCAAGCTTGATCCCAGGAATACAATTTGTTGGCAGGGTACAAGGTGTGATTTCTTTTCATTTACAGTGTACCCCAGAGAAGTTAGCAATTTCTTTACAAATGCCAGATGATTTAATAGTATGTCCTGGCTTTCTGCCTGAATTAGACAATCGTCCAGGTATGGGTATATTTGAATATTCCTTTGCCTGCAAAATGCAATGACTGGAGCTAGGCACTTTGTGAATACCCTGGGCGCAGTAGATAAGCCAAAGGGCAGTGCAGAAAACGGACAGTGCATGTAGCCTGCTCTGAAGCATAGGCATCTTCTGCAAGATTCCCTTATTCGGATGTGCAGGTAGGCTTCCTTTAAATCCAGTGTTGCCAACCAAGCATTCCTGCCTAGCATGGGAAGCAGCATCTTGAATTGTGGGATTATCAAAAATGTGTTTAGGATTGACAGGCCCAGGGTAGGATGCCAGTAATGGTCTTTTCTGGGTACCAGGAAAAGTCTTGAGTAAAAACCTTGTCCGGATTCTTCTTCTGGGACAGGTTGAACAGCCCTGATGCTTGAAAGAGAGAGAACTTGCTTTTGAGCCTCTGCGCAGTGATTTGGGGGTAGGTCTGGCCAACTGTTTGGGGGTTTGTAAGGAGTGGAAGTGGAATCTGTATCCTTGGGAAAGTATATTTAATACCCATTTGTCCTGGGTAATGAGTTCTCAACTTTTTGCATGCAGGGCGGTCACTCCCCCTAAAGGAACAGTCAGCTGAGCAGGGCTTGGAAGGTTTAAAATTAAGTCATTGAGACAGTTTACCATGGCGGGGGGGTCTTACTACTCCCTGCTTTGGAAGTGGGTGCCCTCCCACTACTTAGGCCTTTGAGTACCTTGGAACTGAAGCCTGGGTGTTCTGCTGGCTCTGGGTTTGGACTGAGAAGGCCTGGAAGAGGCAGGAAAGGACCAATTCTTAGAGGGCCAATGCCTACTAAATCTGGAGGCTGTACTTGCATAAAATCTTTAACAGTTTGCATAGATTTAGCTTTTTCCTCCATCTTTTTAATTTCTTCTTCCGCTTTGTTGCCAAACAGGCCATCTTGGTTTAAGGGAGCATCCAGTAATTTAGCTTTAACATCATCTGGCAAAGACTGCTCCATAAGCAAAGTGTGTCTTCTCAGTGAAGACCCAGTGACAGCAGCCCTGCAAGATGCCTCTAATGAATCAAAACCACAATGCAAAGTATGTTTTCCAACTTGTTCAGCAGAATGCATTAAATCCTGTAATCCTTTATTTTCAGCACAGTCAGGAATCAATATAATTTTCTGTTTAAGCAATCGAATAATATGCTGCTGATACTTTAACATATGAAACTGGCAGTTTAAGGCCCTAACTTCCAAAGTTATAGAAGTGTATACCTTCTTACCCCATCTATCCAGCGCCCTGGAATCTCTATCAGAGGGGGTAGGGTTTTTGGCAGTAGTAGCCTTAATGCCCTTGGGTCTCTGTGAAATGGTCTCAGGATCCGCAGTAGGATTTTTAAAAAGGAACTTGAGAGAGTCAGGTAGCCTATAATACCCATCAGGTCTTCTGTGAGCAGGAGGAGAAGTGTCAGGGGCCAAGCTAGATTCCGAGAAGGCATCATCTACAATGTCCAGTACAGGAGGGATTAGCTAAAGGCCTGTGTTGAGGCAGGAGTAGGAATTCTTTAAGCCTCAAAGAGTCAGAGTAACCCTGGCTTTCCCAGCGGAAATGTTCCCTAAGAGTATGCAAGGTTTCACCAAAAGAGAAATCCTCTGGAGGGGAAGCAGAGGGAATGGAATCCTCTGCATCAGAATCCTCATAGGTAGATAAGGGCAAATCCTGGTCATCAGAGAAAACAGAAATTTCAGAATCCTGATCAAAAGAATCAGTAGGAAAATTAGTCCTAGGTCTCTTAGAGGGAGAAGGGCGGCTTCCCCTTATTAGAGTAATAAGGTCTTCAGCCATTCTTATCATTTGTTTTTTAGGCATAGGGGCCTGACCATGCGGGTCTGGGTGTCGGTTTTCTGGGCATGGATAGAGTTTTAGGCCTTTAAGAAGAAGATGGCATCGGTTTAACATGCAAGTCAATAGGCCTGAATACGCACTCAGAAGCCGGTGCCTGCACAGTGGCTCCAGACCCATCCAAGGTAAAGACATCTGCAGGTTCCACAGTTGAAGAAGCATCTCGCGGCATACTGGACTCCGAATGGGTCTCAGTAGAGGCCTGCAAATCTTATGTAGCGGGTATCAGGGGCTGCGAAAATACCTCACTGAGTACCAGCGAACTGGTGACTAGCTTAGGAAAAGTGTCATTGGCAGCTTTGGACCTGTGCAGTCTTGTCTCTATCTTTATCTTTGTCTTTTTTGGAATGTCGGTAGCCAGGTGGCTTACCGAATCCATTTCTGGATAATTAAACAGAGTACCAAAGTATTTAGATGAGAAAATGAACTGACAACGAATAGTACGAGGTTTGAATAATGCACAAAACCGACAGTGAGGTACGTCGTGGACTGGGCCTAGGCAAGGAATGCAGTACAAATGAAAACTTTTACGAGGTATTTGCTTTCCAAAAGAAATACAATTGTTAACTTTTACTGACATTAGTTTACAGCAAGAAAAATGATCCCCAACGGGGTACTTATCTTAGTTGAAGACTTCGGATTTCAAACTCGAAAAAGAAATATTCAGAAGTCGGCTGACCGGCACTTGCGAACTGCTTCTGCTTCGGGCACCGCATGGCAAGAAAGACTGATGTAATGGCTTCGGCTGCATGCTTTATACCCCTGACTACCTGACATCATGGAAGATGAGACAGTAAACGACACAGGACCCAAGACTTAGACAATCAGGTTGACTGAGGGCTACCTGCAAGCAGATAACCCAAATGTGATGACTGCAACAGTGAAACACGAAGATCATCGGCTATTGTAATGCCAATTGCACAAGAGTGGCCCAATCACAGTTCCTGGTAACTACAGACCTATTAGACTCCTTAGTTTCATAGGGTGGCGTAAACCAAGGAACCTTGTAGGCTAGGCTTACGTAGGCCCTTGGGCCGATAGCCTAGTACCTACCTAAGTGTATTTAGAGATCTCATTAATCCTATCACTGAAAATCTCTTAACCCTAGACTCTCGGTTTGGCTTTGTCAAAGGAAGATCCTGCACTTATTGACCTTATTAATTTCTTTGAAAAAAGTGACTGAAGCAGTACACAGTGGTTATGCATTTCATATGGCATATCTGGACCTGACCAAGACCTTTGACGCCATCACATTTGCAGGCACTATTTACATACTAGTAAATATGAATATAAATTCTTGTGTTGTAAGTGGATAGTCAAATGATCTGACAGAGCCCATGTGGTTAGAGTCACAGATGCCACTTTCTCCTGTTTGGCATCTATTTCTCAGGGCTTCAGGCCAATACTCCCAAGCCAATGGTAAACTAATTTTGCAGATGATAAACTGCAGACTGTTACTTAATCTTCTGCTGACTTACAATTGCTCAAAACAGGGTTACGCCATGTAAACAACTGGTACAAGGACAATGATCTCAAATTAAATGTGAAAAAATGTAGCACAATTCAATTTGCTGAACAAAACATTTTTACTCACCATACAGGTGACTCACCCCATCAGGTACTGTTGCAAAGGATCTAAGCACTGATGCTAATAACTATCATCTAACCATCATGTCTCCCCAGTAGCTCCTAAAGCCCACCAACCTAGCTCATCTAGTTTCCAAAGATATCTCCACCAGATCCAAAGAAAGAATAGTTATGTAAAATCTTACCATAACTATAGATGCCCTTCTCTTCTATGTTGCAGTATTTTTTACATGAGAGATGACTGCCGTAGGCAGTCCCAAAGTCCAGCCGGTATAGAAAAGCCTTTTACCATTATAGGGTATCTGGGACATTGCACATAGGCCTGCAGACAGTGTAGGCCATAAAGTGATGTCTGCACAGAACATCCTCAGAAGTGAATGCCCCAGTGAGAACACCAACTGATGTAACAAAAGGAGGAAAACATACATCCGCAGAAAAGACTTGAACCAGGTGGGAGGGATACACTAATGCAACACAGAAGAGAAGGACATCTACGGTTATGCCAAGATTTTACACGACTATTCTTTGTCCTATCTTATTTTGCAGTATTCCTTACATGACGGAGAATACCACAACTCATGAAGGAGAGGGAGGAGCAGAGGCGCTCTCTAGAAAGCCATGAAGAATGGCTCCAGCAAAGCCTGCCCTGGATCCGGAAAGGTCATCCAACTTGTAATGTCTTGTGAAAGTGTGAACAGAAGTCCAAGTGGCTGCTTCCAAAACGGTAGTAGTATCCAAACCCTTGAAAAAGGCACCAGAAGAGGTTATAGCTCTAGGGGAGTAAGTCTTAATAGGGGAAGAAACGTTTTCCAGGAAAAGCATAACAAAACAAAATTGCCTTAGAAATCCAAGAAGAAATTGGCTGCTTGAAAACGGGCATTTCCAGAGGCCTGGGATGAAAAAGACAAAAAGCTGATCAGATTTCCTGACGGCCTTAGTTTTATCCAAATAAAATCTCAAGTTGTCTAAGCACATCCAAGGTATGTAGGACCCTCTCACCAGGGGACTGTGAAAAGGGAAAAAGGTAGGCAAATTAATAGACTGATTAAGGGGGAACTCATTCAAAACCTTGGGCATAAAGGAAGGATTGGTACGCAAAGAAACCCTATCTTCATTAAAAACTAAGAAGGGTGGAAACTCCATCACAGCTTAAAGTTCAGATACTCTTCTGAAAGAAGTGATGGCGATTAATAGCACAGTCTTCCAAGTGCAATGTACAGGGAAGCTGTGGTTGCAGGTTCAAAAGGAGCCACGGTGAGTTTTTCTAGAACAAAATTTAGATCCTAAAGAGGGGAAACAGGTTTCCTGGGAGGCTTTATGTGAAAGACACCTTAGGAAACATTTTACCTCTAATCTAGAGGCCAATGGAGGGGACAAAGACATACGGGCAGAAATGGCTGATAATTGAACTTTCACAGAAGAGTAAGACAACCCAGCCTTTAGTAGTTCAGGACAGAACCAAAGGAATGTTCACAGATAGTGGGTCTAGGTTATGAAAAATAAACCAGGTGGAAAGCCTCTTCCACTTAAAAAAGTAGGATTTCCTGGTATTGGGTTTCCTGGTCTCCTGCAAAACCCTAAGCATGTCCTCATAAAAGAAGTGTCTGAAAAGAATCAAAAATTTATCACCAACAATGTCAGATGTAGAGTTGACAGGTGTAGGTTTATGAGAGATCCCTTGTCTTGTTTGAGAAGATCCACCCTATGAGATAACTTGTGATGACTGCCCGTGGCTAAATGGAGAAGCGGGAACCAATGCTGTCTTGGCCAAAAGGGAATCACCAACAAGATTTCTGGTTTGTCCTGCTGAATCAACTGCAAGACTTTCTGAATGGGGGGGGGGGGGGGGTAAGGGTATAGAAACATCCCCTTCAAGAACACTGACAGGGTGTCCACCTTCCGGACAATAGGACCTGGGCCTCTGGCACAAAACTGTGGAAGTTGTTTGTTCAAAGGGGAGGCAAAGAGATTGCGTTGAGGTGTACCACACCAGTGGAGAATGTCCAGAAACACACCCCTGTGAAGCATCCATTTGTGGGATTGAATGATGGACCATGCTGAGTGTGTCTGCCATTACATTCTGACGGGAGGAGATATACACTGCCTGCAGAGTGAACTGGCACTGATTTGCCAGCCCCCAAGCTATCAGAACTAGCCTGCAGAGAATATATGATTTTCTCTCCCCCATTTGTTTACATTCCAAAGTAACTGTGGTGTTGTCTGTAAACAGTTTTAAGGATCCTGGACAGAGTATGGAAGGCATGAAGAGCAAGTGGAGGAGCTCTCATCTCTTTTACGTTTGTGTTCTTGACTTTGAGAAGGGGACCAAAGCCCTTGTCCCTCCAAGGTGGCAAAGGTTGCCCCCCCCCCCAATCCATGTCTGAGGTGTCTGTGAACAAGACTTGTGTAGGAAGGGAAGGATGCAAAGGTAGATCTGGGTTTAGGGAAAAAGTACAGTTTTGTACCTACCATAAATGTAGATGTCCGAACTGGATAGCATCTGCAGTCATAACAACTGGGTTGTCCTGTCGTCAGGCAGCCCTTCAGTCGGCCGGATTCCAAAGTCCGGGTCCGGCTTCGGCTGATGTCGCACTTCACCCGACGTCATCTCTGTTGGTCTTCGGGTATAAAAGCATCAGCCGACGCCATTTTCCTCAGTGTTTCTTGCCCCAGATGCCAGTAGCCCTCTTGAAGGCTAAAATTTGGATAGATGCCAATGTTTCCAAAAAGATAGAGGTAAACACAAAAATAAGCATGTATGTACATATATACAAACAAATACACCATAAAGACTCCCCACCAGCTAGCTATTAGGAGGGTAACCACCCTAGGAGTACCACAGAGGGAAGGAGGAGGGTAATCCTGACTGCAGATGCTATCCAGTTCGGACATCTACATTTATGGTAGGTACAAAACTGTACTATGTCCTTCATGGATGCATCTGCAGTCATAACAACTAGGTAGAATACCATAGCCAACTAGGCGAGGAGGATAAAAGTAGATTATGGTGTGTTTAGGATCCCTTGCAGTACAGCAGTGGCAAACCCTGCTCGGGATCTGGAATATAGAGGCAAATTATAATGCTTGGCAAATGTATGCACGGAGGTCCAAGTAGCCGCCTCAATAATGTCTTTGGTTGCCACTCCTCGTAAGAAGGCTGTGGTAGTGGCTGTTGCCCTTGTAGAATGAGGTCTTATGTTCTGTGGAATTGGTTTTCCATGGAAGGAGTAACAGAATCGTATGCAATTTCCTATCCATTTGGAGATTGTCTGTTTGGAAATAGCTTTTCCTTCCCTTCCTGTTGCATAGGCTACAAAAATTGGTCAGTCTTTCTGCTATTTTTTGTTCTGTCCAAGTAGTAGCGTAGCTGTCTATGTACATCCAAGGTATGCAGTATTCTTTCCCTCTGTTTTGTGGGTTGGGAAAGAAGGTAGGTAGGTGGATTGCCTGGTTTAAAGACACTCTGGATACCACCTTAGGCATAAATGTAGGATTAGTCCTCATGGACACTCTATCTTGGTGGAAGATTAGGAAGGGTTGCACTGCCATTAAGGCCTGTAGTTCTGAAACCCTCCTTGCTGAAGTAATTGCCAGTAGGAAAGCAGTTTTCCATGACAGGTGTTGTAGGTCTGCTGTTGCTGCTGGTTCAAAGGGTGATAGTGTCAACTTTTCTAGCACAAAGTTTAAGTCCCAAGCTGGTAATGGTGGTTTCCTTGGAGGTTTTACATTCTTGATTCCTCTGAGGAACTGCCTGAGCAAAGGTGCGAAAAACAGGTGGATCAAAGCTGTATTCTGCTGAAATAGCTGATGCATGTATCTTGATGGAGGAGTAGGACAGGCCTGAATGAAGAAGTTCGGCCAGATACTCCAGAATGTTAGGCATATCTATGTTTGACACATGTTTTCCTCTTTCCGTACTCCAAATGACAAACCTTTTCCATTTTCCAGCATAGTTCCTTCTTGTTGAAGGTCTGCGTGCTTCAAGAATAATGTCTTTAACTCTTTGGGAAAGTTCTGGTTTAGCTGCTGCTATGTGATGTTCCATGCAGTCAGTTGCAACGTTTTAGGTTTGGATGTATGATGCTGTAGTTGTTCTGAGTTAACATCAAAGGCATCAGGGGTATTGGCCACATATTGTTCGAGACATGCTCCTCAGCAGTGGGTACCAGTGTTGTCTTGGCCAGTTTGGAGCTGGCAGGATTATCCTTCGGCGTTCTTCCTTGATTTTTAGTAGTACTTTGTGTATCAAGGGAAGAGGTGGGAATGCATATGCTGTTAGGCCTTTCCAGCTGAAGGAGAGCGAATCCACTTTCCATGCTAGTGGGTGGAATGTCCTTGTGCAGAACTTTTGAGCTGGTGATTGAGAGGTTATGCGAATAGATCTATCTGAGGCATTCCCCATTTCTTTGAGATGGTCTTGAAGATGTCCGGTGCAGCTTCCATTCGTGGGCATCCGATGTGGTTCTGCTTAATATGTCTGCTAGAGTATTTTCTTTTCCCGGTACAAATATTGCCTGTAACTGGATGTTGTAGCTGAGTGCCAGGGTCCACAGCTCCAAAGTCATTCTGCATAGGGGTATGAATGAGTGCCTCCCTGTTTGTTGATGTACCACATGACTGTGGTGTTGTCTGTCCTTATCATCAACTGGCCCTCTTGGAGAAATGGTTTGAACTTTTGGATTGCCAGTTTTACTGCCAGCATTTCTTTTAGGTTGATGTGCAGGTGAAGTTGATCCTGTGTCCACAATCCTTGCACGCATTTGTCCAGCATGTGGGCCCCATCCTAGGTCTGAAGCGTCTGTTGTGATGGTCTGGCTTGCTTGACATCTGCGAAAGGGTAGGCCTGGGTTTGACTGACATGCCTGAGCCCACCATAGGAACTCCTGCTTTAAACATGGAATTAGTGGGATTTCTGTTTCTAGGCTGTGTCTGTGTTGGGACCATAAATTCTTTAGGTACCACTGTAGTTTTCTCATATGTAGTCTGGCAAATGGGACCAAGATTATGCATGATGCCATGAAGCCCAAGGCCTGCAGTACTTTTCTTGCTGTTAACTTGTTCAGTTTTGTTAGTGCCAAGAAGTAAAGAGGGAGTTCTTTTGTTTTCTGTAGTCAGGAATGCCATTTGTTTTACTGTGTCCAATTCAGCCCAAGAATGTCCTTGTTTGGGATGGTATCAGCCTTGACTTTTGTAAATTGACTGTGTATCCCAGTGCTTGTAGCAAGTAAATGACCCTTTGTAAATCTGTTGTCAGATTGCTTTTATTGTCCCCTTGTAGCAGGCAGTCGTCCAGGTATGGGTAAATTTGAATTCCCTGTAGTCTGCAATGGGCGATTACTGATGCCAGGCATTTTGTGAATACTCTGGGCGCAGTAGATAC
Organism: Protopterus annectens; assembly: GCF_019279795.1. NCBI lineage: Eukaryota > Metazoa > Chordata > Ceratodontiformes > Protopteridae > Protopterus > Protopterus annectens. Next base: position 1,298,568,172 of record NC_056737.1, on the reverse strand, counting down.
GCCAAAGGGCAATGCTGAGAATTGATAGTGCTCTGATCCTGCAAGAAATCTGAGGTATCTTCTGCAGATTGGTCGAATTGGGACGTGCAGGTATGCCTCCTTGAGATCTAGAGTTACCAGCCAAGACTCCTTGCCCAGCATGGGAAGAAGTTGCTGTAGGGTCAGCATTTTGAATTTTGGGACTATGATGTATGTATTTAAGGTGGACAGGTCGAGAATTGGTCTCCAACTTTTTTCCTTTCTTGGAACTAGGAATAGTCTGGAGTAGAACCCCTTTCCTTGCTCTGCTGTTGGCACTCTTTCCACAGCTCTCATGTTTGCTAACTCCATTATCTGTTGTAGTGCCTCTGTTTTTGATTTGGAGGTAGATTTGGCATTCCTCTTTTGACTGGTAAAGTGTGGAAGTGAAACCGGTAACCTTGATCTATGGTTTGTAAAATCCACTTGTCTTTTGTTATGTAGTGCCAGTTATTTGAAAATAAGGTTAACTTTCCGCCTAGAGGAGCTGCTATTTGTTCCCTGGTAGGCGGATTTAGGATTAAGTCACTGTGGTTGTGCTGATGTAGTGGCAGTGGTTGTGTCTGTGCCTCTGTTGTTACCTTGCCACTGTCGTCCTCTGTAGGCACCTCCTCTGGATTGGTTTCTGCCTCTGGAGCGTCTATTCCTGCCCCTTTGAAATTTTGTGGAGTCAGGAAAGGACCAATTTTTGGCAGGCCAGTTCCTGCTAAACCTTGGGGGTTGAACCTGCAAGAAATCTTTAACCGTTTGAACAGATTTTGCCTTTTCTTCCATTTTCTTCATAACCTGCTGGGCAGGTGTACCAAACAAACTTGTCTTATCCATAGGAGCATCTAGCAACTTAGCTTTAACATGATCCGGTAAAGCTTGCTCCTTTAGCCATGCATGCCTTCTTATCACTGTGCCAGTCATGGCTGATCTAAATGAAGCCTCCAGTGCATCATAGCCACATTTTAATGAATGATTGCTAACCTGTTGTATGTTATTTACCATTTCTAATACATATTTCTTATCAAGAGATTCATCAGTGGTTAGTTTTTAGTTAACTGATCAAGCATAAACTCTTGGTATTGTATCATGTGAAACTGACAGTTTAAAGCTCTAGCTGAGAGAGTAGCTGAAGTGTAGACCTTTTTACCCCATCTGTCTAATGACCTTGCTTCCCTTTCAGAAGGAATAGGGTTTTAGCTATGGTCGCTACTGCCTTGGGACCCTGGGATATAGTTTGGGTCTGCAAGTGGGGCCTTGTAAAGGTGGTGATGAGTATCTGGCACCCTGTAAAATCTGTCTGGTTTGGCAGGGGCTGGGGGTAAAGAATCTGGAGTGGAGCAGACATCATTGAAAGCATCATCCACCACAGAGAGAACAGGAGGTATAGCTAAGGGCCTGTGCTGTGGGAGGTGCAGAAAGGTCCTAAGTCTTTTCTGGAGTCTGAAAAATCCTGTTGCTGCCATTGGAACTGCTCGCATGGCATGTAAGGTTTCCCCAAAGGAGAATTCTTCTGGTGGGGAAGCAGCTGGAATGGATTCTTCAGCATCAGAATCTTCAAAATTGGAGAAAGGAGCCTCTGGCTGGTCAGTTATGTCTGATTCGTCAGCAGAATCATCAGAGGACACTGGCTCAGGGGCTCTGCCCTAGGTCTCTTCTCTGGGGGCTGCGAGGCCCTGTCTGGGTGAGATTGAGATCCTCTAATTAAAGAAATTAAATCTTCTGCCAAAGTAAGCATTTGAGAACTAGCAGAGGGCCTGGTTGTGGGGGGTTTAACAGGCACTGTCTTAGTAGTCTTGGCTGCTTTAGCCCTGGCGAAGGCCTTAATGGACATGGCTGCTGGAGGCCTAGCAGCACCACGTGCTGGGGTAGAGACATCCAAGGGAATGGTGTCTGATAAGTCAGTGGCAACCACCGTAGTGGATAAAATTTCTGAGGCCGATTCAAGAGTGGTAGCAGGGGCCTCAGTTGTAGAGATAGGTTCAGCTGTACTTTGATCAGTTTTCGGTTTCGGCGAAACCGAGACACTCGCGGTTTGCTTAACCATGGTTTCGGCCGAAACCGTGGACCGCGAGTGTCAGTCTTTATCTTTGCGTTTTTTGGCAGATTGGGTAGTCGGAGGATCCGACGGCATAATGTACGCAAAATCAGAACCGAAAAACTGTTCTGCAAACTCCGACCGGCGCCTAAGCGTTCGTCGGTTGAAAGAAGCACAGGCGAACAGGCTGCTACGTCGTGGGCTGGGCCTAAACAAGGCAGACAATAAGAGTGGAAATCTTTATGAGGTATTTGTTTCCCACAGGTTAAACAATTATTAACTTTTTCTGACATCGGCTGAGGCAAGAAAGAGTCCCCAACGGGTACTTAGCTTTAGAAGTCTTCGAAGTAGTATTCGGTAGAAGTAATCTCTGGATCCGACCGACCGGCACTTGCGAACAGCTTCTGCTTCGGGCGCCACGCGGCAAGAAAGACTGAGGAAAATGGCGTCGGCTGATGCTTTTATACCCGAAGACCAACAGAGATGACGTCGGGTGAAGTGCGACATCAGCCGAAGCCGGACCCGGACTTTGGAATCCGGCCGACTGAAGGGCTGCCTGACGACAGGACAACCCAGTTGTTATGACTGCAGATGCATCCATGAAGGACATCTGCTCTCCCTTTAGTCAAGGAAAAAGGGCAAACTTCAGTGGGTACAGATGTTATCGCCAAACGCACTTTAGGAATCATTCATGTGCAGTCACATGAGGATAATGGATGGCATGAATCCAAACAGCTTGAAAACTCCCTGGCTGTCAGAGAGTGCAAAGGGAAAAGGTCTTAGAAAAAGCCGATTAGAAACTAAACTTTTTGAGGAGGTATTAAGCCAACATTAGGTCTGTCTGTATCCTGCACCCCAGGAAGATGTGGTCCTAGGAAGGGGTTAGGAAGGATCTTTTGAAATTTAATGTGAAACCCAACCTTGGCAGAAGGGAAATGACGAAAATAAGATTCTACTGCAAGGAAAGAGAAAGGAAATTCACCCCGGGGACCACGTCAGTCGCACTGCTAAACAGGGGTCAAGGGAAGTAAATAGTGTGGGAAGTAAATAGTGTGGGAAGTAATAGCCAGGGAATTCTTATGGCTAGGCTTGTATAGGCCCTAGGGCAGATAGCCAAGTACCATCCTATGAAACCAAGTCTCAGGAAGTGATGCCTCAAGCAGCAGGTCATCCATATAAGGGAAGACCTGTATACCTTGGATTCTGCCTTAAAGTCATCAGGGAATGGTTGAAGCCTCAACCAGGAATATCTTCTCAAGACAGAGCCCAGTAAAGCAGTTCTGGAAGATGCTTCAGCTGTATCATAGCTGCATGTAATGGAATGATGGGCTACCTGAGAAGAAATCCCCAGAACAGAACAAAGGTGAGACTTAACTTCCGAATCTGGAAGGTCAGAGAGAAGCGGAGTGACCTGAGAACGTCTGAGTCTGGTAGGTCAAAGAGAAGTTGAGCGGAATGACAGAGATGGGCCAAGGTGTACTTAGTCATCCGGGTTTGGTTGCTGATAGCACGGAAAGCCGGAGTAGCTCAGGTGTACAACCCTTTTCCCCAACCTTTCCATAATTCTACTCTCCTTATCAAAAGGAAGTAGTGAAGTGGATGGCAAAAGTCTGGAAGGTTCATCAGCAGCCACAGAAACCATAACTGGATCTGCAGAAGGGCATCTGCAAAGGAATGTAGACTCCTCTGGAACTTTGTAAAACCTATCTAGCCTTTTAGTGGCAGCAGGTTAAAAGTTGAGAGCCTTTGATGCAAAATGAACTAACCCCTCACCTAAACCCACTGTTAAAACTCAGCCTCTCTACAGGCTATGTACCCATAGAGTGGAGCACTGCAACAGTTATCCCGCTCCACAAAGGTGGAGCCATCATAGACCCCGGAAACTAGCGCCCTATAAGCCTGACTAGCCTGGTCTGCAAGGCTATGGAGCGCATCATCATGGAATTCATTAACAGAGACATTGGGAACCTTCAAACATTGGACCCTACCCATTCTGGCTTTGTTAAGAGCAGATCATGCCTCCTAAACCTGGTGGACTTCTTTGAGACAGTTACCAAGGCTTTAACCGAGGGAAAGGAGGTCCACACAGCCTACCTAGACCTTTGCAAAGGCTTTTGATACCATTCCCCATTCTGGTATTATACACAAGCCCACCAGCCTCAACATAAACCCCTACGTCACGAGATGGGTTGCCAATTGGCTCATGGATAGAACCCACACGGTGAGAGTTACAGGCTCTAGGTTCGACTCTTAACTGGTTACAAGTGGCATCCCAGAGGGCTCAGTCCTGAGACCCCTCCTGTTAGGTTTATACTTCTCAGAGGTACAGGCAAGCACAGGAAAACTATGGCTGACCAAGTTAGCAGACGACTGCAAACTGGGGGCCATAACTGACTCTCCAGCTGATACAGACATCCTCTAGAATGGTCTCATTGAGACGGATACCTGGTGTCAAAATCATGGCCTCAAGCTAAATGCCAAAAAGTGCATAGTCATCCCCTTTGGAAAAAACAAAGTACCCGTGAACTACCACATACGTGGTAGTCCCCAAAATACATAAAATGTAATAAGGGATCTGGGGACCCAAGTAGAAAGTAATCTCTCCTTTGATAATCATACTGCAAAAGTGGTTAGAAAATCCTTCTATGTGGCCCACCTAATCACAAAAGGGTTCGCATCTAGAACAAAAGAGGTTATTTTGCCCCTCTACTCATCACTCATCAGACCCATCACAGAGTACAACGTCCCATTTGGGACGTACCTTCCAAAACACCTGCAACAGCTGGAAAGACCACTAAAGTACTGCAACAACAAGATGTCTGGCCTCAAACAGATGGCTTATGCAGCCCGACTGAAGAAACTCCAGCTGTACTCGGTTGCATACCGCTTACTCAGAGGTGATCTCTGCCTGACATACAAGGCCATGTCCAACCCAAAACTGATGGACATACTCCACCTAAAAAAAAAAAAAAACAAATTCCCAAGAGCCACACGCTCTAGGGATCTAAACCTCACCACAATGATAAATAGGAAGTGCTGGAGGGAGAGATTCCTGTCCCAGAGACTCCCCATGCTTTGAAACAGGATTCCAATCTACATTAGGCAAAGCCCCTCTCTAACACTCTTCAAGAGAAAACTTGACGAGTGGATGGGAAACAGAAAATTTACCCCGGGGATCACTGCAGTGGCTCTTCTGGAGAGGAACAAGGAACAAATGGCTCTGCTGGACCAAGGCACAGGGAATTAATCTAAGGGGTCGGCGAAAGCCAACACATTCTGGCTAGGCTTATAGATGCCCTTGAGCAGACTGCATTGTACTTACCTATGAACCTATAAACCTATGAGAAGGCATCAAGAAAAGCTACTAAAACAGGAGGCACAGCATACAGTGAGGGAGAGACTATTTGAAGCAAATCACAGTATCTTTTCTGCACATCAGACATCTGACAGCAGTCCCATTTAAAATATTCTCTCATCCGTGCAACAGTTTCCCCAAATCCGATATACCCACCAGGAGACTCATTGCCATTAGATTCTTCCTCAGGGAAAGCATATTCCAAGGGAGATGTAATCTTGGCAAAATGAGCGAAGGATTCATCCTCTGAAGAGTCCTCATTAGAAAAATAACTGTTTTCTAACCCTTTTGTGAGTGGAAGAAATTATAGAAGGTCCAGGTAGAGAAACCCTCAAGGGAGGACTTAAAGCCATGAAGGTATTAAACAGGCCTTGTGTAAAGGCCTGACAGTCAGATGATTCCTGTGGAGCAGAAACATGCTTAGTTTTCACCTTCTTTTTGAAGTGGACATTAGCTTTTGGGAAGCCGTATTGGTGCAGCGGTTAGCATTGTTACCTAACAGCAAGAGGTTCTCCAGTTTGATTTTCAGCTGGGGTGCCTTCTGTGCGTAGTCCGCATGTCCTTCCTGTGGTCACGTGGGTTTCCTCCAGGTGCTCTGGTTTCTTCCCACATTCCAAAGCCATGCAGTAGGTGGACTGGACACTCTAAATTGCCTGCAGGTGCGAGTGTGAGCTCGAGTGGATGGTACGAGGCAGGGATAGCCACCAGGCAATGTAAACCTTGGCTCGAGTGGATTGTCACTGTTAAAGTGACACCCCAACCCCATGTGCAAAATAGGAAAAAGTGGTAGAGGATGAATAGATGGATGGATTAGTTTTATATAAGGTAGAGGGGCCCAATGTAGGCCTACACAGTGATACCATTGCTGAAACATCCTCCAGGACTACGATCTGAAGGATACCTCAATGTCATTCTCAAGTACTGAGCCAGGTTCCCCGGTCCTACCAAAGTGGATGTCGGCAAAACCTAAAAGGAAGTGCTGTTAGCTGAATCCCAGATGGCCTCGAAAGTGATACACACCAAGGAATCAGAGCCAATATCCAAAAGGACTTTCAGGCCTTCATCGGCCTCAAAAGGGAAATCAAGAATGGGAGGAGCAGCTGAAGTAACAAGACTGAGTTTCTTAGTCTTCTTCGCAGGCTCAGCAGAAGGCCCTGATATACCCTCCATAATGTCGCATGCTAACTTTTTATGACTCAGATTTTTAAAGTATATGCCAAGAGAAGAAAGGCAGCTCCATAGGGACTTCGGAGCAAACTTCTGAAAGATACGGCAAGACTTTTAGTCACGGTTAAGCCCTAAACAATCATGAATAACTTTATGTGGGATTTGTCTGCCAAACTGGCAATTGCCTTTCTTGGATGACATGTAACCTCAGTCAAAAGCAGTCCTCAGATATAGATATATGTATACATACATACATAGATATACATATACACACATGCATATATATATATATATATATATATATATATATATATATATATATATACACACATACATGCACACATATATATACATACAAATAGCAGTAGAAAAAGCAAAAAAAAAAAAACAATGGGGCACATACCTCTATGAATTGTACACCAGCAAACAACTCAGGCAAACAAAGAAAATCAAAAATGGCATTCGGACTGGCGGCAGAGAAGTTCTAAGGACGGTGTATGCGGAAGTAACATTATGGCCTATGCTACCAGCATGCCTAAGCGACATCACACACACCCAGTACTAGTAAAACGCTTTTGTAAACACTGGCCGGACACCAGCACCACTTATGGCAGTCATCCCTCATGTAAAGAACAGTGCAACAAAAGAATAGGAGGACATGTCTTAATTTCTCTCAATTTCCTTTAACTCATAACACATCAGATACACTACTGAATTTAATGCACCTCTTGGAATGAATTTGCCTAAATGCTCCACTCACCTGAACAAACCTCAGAGAGTCACAAAGATCAGTGACCTCAAAATCTAAATTATTGGGACAGACTAATAGCTCTCTCTCTGTACTCAGACTCATACACTCCACCGTGTTAATCTGAGCCCATCCTTCAGACATATCAAGAGAGCCAACCCTCCTTGACATCCTATTCTTTCACAGAGCAAATGGAACTATACATTCCCAATAAAAAGACTTAAGACTTTTCATTTTTTAGCAAAATTTGAGACATTTGTATTTCACATTCTTTTAATCTAACACTTGCCTTCTTCTCTGGTATATACGGATTTCAATGGTTTTAAAGCATCATTCAAAGTGCAGTTGCAGGTTGGTTACATCACATCCTTTTCCATATAAACATATATCTATTTTATGTACTATTCTCAATGTTTCTTGTGGGAAAAAATAATGGAATATCCACTTTTCATCTCCTTTGTTTTATCCATCAGTTTCTTTTGGAAAACAGTAAAAGGTTTACCACAAAACTCAAATAAAGTGCATACATATTTATATATATATATATACATCTATATATATATATATATATATATATATATATATATATATATATATATATATATATCCATCTATAGACATATATCTATATACACATATATAAATATATATTTTATTTTTTATTTTTTTATTTTACATTTGTTGACCGGGTTAGTCCAACTGGATGCATGTCCATTTTCAGCGGAGGCCCGGGGAGAAAAGCTCCAAGGGTAAGCAGATACAGCATTACATAATACCAGCATTACATATTACAAACAGACTATTTACAGAGATTACATAAGTAAGCAAGTTAAACAAGTTCCACAGGTTACAGTTAGTCCTGAGCACAAGTCAGGATTAAATTAAATTACACAGTAAACTGGTTAACAGATTTTTACACATTCGAGTTAGCCAGGCTTGATACATTGACATAGCCAGTTAAGTGACAAATGTTGTTTGAGTCTAGTTTTAAATTGACCTAAGGTGGAAAGTAAGGTAATATCAGCTGGAAGTGAGTTCCAGGATCTACTTACAGAGTTTGCAAAGAGAGAATCACCGGCTGTGTTATTAATTTTGCTAGTCTGAATTAGTAGTTTGTTAGAGGATCGTAGCGGTCTAGGATTGTTATAGGGGGTGATAATATTTTTAAGTGCAGGAGTATTGTCCGGATTATAGAGGATTTTATAGGCCATAATCAGTTGATTATACTGGATTAGGCTAGGTAGTTCAAGCCAACCAAGCTGATTTAGATTGATGCAATAATGTGTCCTAAAAGGCAGCCCAGTGGCACACCTGGCAATGCGGTTGTAGCAAATTGAGAGTTTGTTAAGGACAGTCTTGTTCAAATTCGAGAGTAGAGGGGATGCATACAGAAGGGTTCATAGGTTCGTACTAGGCTATCTGCCCTATGGCATTTATAAGCCTAGGCAGAGTGTGTGTGGCTTTCACCACCCCTTAGGATGAGAATACTATGCCCTTTTTAGTGTTTAGTTTACTGTGCCTCTGTCTAGTAGTGACACAGAGATGACCCCCGGGGTAAACCTACGATCTCCCATCCATTCGTCAAGATTTCTCTTTAATAGAGTTAGTGAGGGGCTCTGCCTAACATGGAGTGGGATTCTGTTCCAGAGTGTAGGGAGCCTCTGGGTTATGAATCTGTCCCTCCAGCACGTCCTATTTATTTCTGTGTTGAGGTTTAAGTCTCTTGCTCTCGTGGCTCTGATGGACTTGGATTTTCTGAGGTGGAGCATGTCCATTAATTCCGGATTGGACATGGCCTTGTATGTCAGGCACAGATCACCTCTGAGTAAGTGGTATGCAACTGAATAGAGCTGGAGTTTTTTCTGTCGGGCAGCATATGACATATGTTTAAGACCCTTTATCCTCTTGGTGAGGAACTTTTGGGGTCTTTCCAACTGCTGCAGGTGTCGGGTAAGATACATCCCAAATGGGGCATTGTACTTAATCATTGGCCTGATAAGAGAAGAGTACAGGGGCACAATGACCCCTCCTGATCTAGATGTGAAACCCTTCATGATAAGGTGGGCAATATAGAAGGTCTTCCTAACCACTTTGGCAATGTGAGTGTCAAATGAGAGGTTACTGTCGACCTGGGTCCCTAGGTCCCTGATTACCTCTTCCGTACTTAGTGGATTACCACCTATGTGGTAATTTGTGGGTACCTTGTTTTTCCCAAAGGGTATGACTATACATTTTTTGGCGTACAGCTTAAGGCCATGGCTCTGGCACCAATTATCCGTTTCTATGAGGCCTCTCTGAAGGATGTTTGTGTCCGCTGCAGTATCAATTATGACGCCCAGTTTGCAGTCATCTGCGAACTTAGTCAGCCACAATCCTCCTATGTTTGCCTGTACCTCGGAAAAATAGATGCCGAACAAGAGGGGTCCCAGGACTGAGCCCTGTGGGACACCGCTTGTGACTGGCTTAGAGTCTGACATAGCTCCAGCAACTCTGACCCTGTGGGTTCTGTCCTTGAGCCAGTTTGCAACCCATCTTGTGACATATGGGTTTACATTTAAGCTGGTGAGTTTGTCTATGATGCCCGAGTGGGGTATTGTGTCAAAGGCTTTTGCAAGGTCAAGGTAGGATGTGTGAACTGCCTTACCCTCGTCAATGGCCTTAGTGACGGTTTCAAAAAAGTCGACCAAGTTCAAAAGGCAGGATCTGCCCTTGACAAAGCCAAATTGGGTAGGATCCAATGTCTGAAGGTCCCAAATATCTTTGTTTATGAGTTCCATAATGATCCTTTCCATAGCTTTGCAGACCAGGCTCGTCAAGCTTATGGGGCGGTAATTTCCAGGGTCTGGGGTT